>NW_020447852.1:205254-262901 GCF_003343035.1 Apteryx rowi | reverse complement strand
AAAACCATTCCTGGAAAACAGTAAAGCTTTCTTTTAATGTTTTAATTGTTTTGAAGTGTCCTATTAGCCAATTTTGCAGGGTTAAATGGATTTAAAAAATAAATAAATAAAAAAACTGACACAGCATTTTGCAGCAAGTTATTTCAAAGCACTGTAAGCCCTTAGAAATTAAACCTCACAACATCCCTGTAAGCTTTAGATTTTACAAGCAGGGAAGCTTGCATCAAAAGGTTAAGTGGCTTGCCAAGATCATATATGGACTCGGTGTTGACTCCTGTTATGATCACAATGCATCACACTCCTTGTTTTGTACAGAATTATTATGACTATATTAATATTGTTCCATTTTTGTTTTAGTGTTAGATGTCTGGAAAGAAACCCCCCTACAAGACAGGATGCTTCTGTGCAGAACAGTCTGATGTATTGCTAAACTTTTTGTGTAGAACAGGCTGACCTACTATTAACCTTTTCCACATTTAACCCATAACTGTGAGTTTTAACAGTCTAAACCTGCATGGCTTCTCAGTTACTTCGATCACAAAATGGAAGTGCTACATTACTCTGAAAGTGGAAAGTAAGGCTGAAGTAGCAACGAGCACCAGCTGCATTAACAGAGAAGCCTGATTCTACAGATCACAGGCTATTCCCTTATTTTACTCTTCTGGGTTTTTCCCTTTTGTGTTGCTTTTACTTGGCTTTASGTTTTGCCTAACAGGTTGACAGTGTTCCCAGCCACCTGTTCCCAAGGGACTTGTCTTGCCCTCATACCAGCAGGTGTCACTTTGAGGGAGGTGGAATATCCTTGCTGCCAAGCTCAGGCTGGAGTCCCTGCCAGGGGGATTGCCCGGAAAGCCCGGCTCCCTCTTCTCCCTGCCGGGGCAGAAGTCGGTGCCAGCACATTGAGCACTCCCATTTCTGTGGTTCTCTACACACACCATCTCTCTTCTTTGCCAAGATACGAAAAGCTGCCTCATCAGCTGCCCTGAGCACCAGGCTACTAGGCAGCTGATTTAACTCTTTACTAGGTACTTCCTGTCCCTTTAAGAACAATATTATTGTTTAATAATGGTATATTTCTGTAAAAGAGCAAAAACACCTCTCTGTGTGAAAAAGTTTAAATATATAAAAACACTTCATAAAAATATTTATTAAAAAAAAATCAAAATGCCCCTTGAGCCTGTAAAAGTTGCCTGTAAAGCTCTGCTACTGGAGTTATCTGAAACACAGTCTTTCTGGCTCTTTTCTGCCCTGACCAGTAAGGTTTTAAGATGAGCAATAGTAATGCCATTCATCTTGCAGCTTGTCCCTCTCCCCCTCCCTTTTTTCTTCTTCTTTGTTTGTTTCCAATATGACAGTTCATGTCCCAATGTCAACGGTTTTCTCTGGAGGTGTCATTTGTCTTTGTTTTTAACGGAGTTCTGCGTGACCTGATTTTGAGGCCTTCTTACAGAGCGAGCTTGAGGTCTGATTGGTAACACTAGCAACACCAGGATGCTTAAGATGTGCATGTGAAAATACATAGACCTAGAAAGAAAATAAGAAAGACAAAATTATGCTCCTGTTGATAATAACACAAATGTTAGGAATTGTACAACCTCAATAATCCAGTGCAGAATGCAGTGCTAAGGGGTAAATGCAGAAAGTAAGAACCTGACCTAGAAATGACCAAAATACACTCCTGAATTGCACACATCCTATAGATGTGACATGTGCTAGCATCAGTGAAAACGTTGCCATGGATGTGAATGAGGTAAGGAATTATCTGGCAAACTCCAGAATCCACCCCTCTTCTCCTGCACCCAAAATCTGGGAGCTCAGATAAACCCACAGAAATCAACACTGGACTTAGTCAGCTCATCTCTCTTTCAACATTAAAGATTATAAAATGATACATTCTGAGGAAACCTTTTTTATTTTTAGGACATAAAGCATGTACAAGTAGAAAACAAACAAATGAAAAATGACACCAAGCAACTGAATGAGAAAGAAAAAAATCCATTCCAAATATGGAGATCTGAAATAAATCAAAACATTCAACTTCTTAGTGAGGGAGGTCAGTTAATGACAATTACAAAAGGGCCTTGTTTTTAAAGGCAGCTATTCAGAGATACCTTTATCTGATATTTTATTGAATATCAAACATTTTTATTTCTAATAACTTGGTATGCACAGGATTGAAAAGAAACTAAATATACTAAGACCAGCCATATGAGCCTGGGGCAGCTTGGAGAGGACTCAGTTTGGGAGCAGTAGAATCCAGCTCCTAAACACAGAGATGCACCTTTGGACAGCCTCATCTACACTTCTCACCACAGATCTTAATAACCTTGTAAGGTGTTTAAGACCACAGTTAGGTGTGCAGTGCTCCAAAAATTCATGGGTTGGTCCAAAGGCCTACAATTTCCTTGCTTTCCTTGCTTCCTTCCCTAAATTCAGGTATTAACTATGTTCTGAGTCACTAGGGCAAAAAGTATTAAGGTATCAACCCAGCTTGAGGCAGAGATGGAAAATCACTTTCCTTGTTCAGAGCTTTGGTAAAGGCAACACTTCTCCCTTCGTGGACACTGGCATATTAATAGCAAGCTCTTTATACATACTTATTTCTGCAGTTCTGAGGTTAGCAATGTAATCTCACAGAATGACATACTAACATTTAATACAGGGAATGGCCTTTTGTAGCAAAAAGGCACCAAATTTTACTAACTGGGAAAATCCACGAAAAGAGTTTAATATTTTAGGCTTTTCTCTCCCTTTTTGTTCTGTTTGCTACTTCTGTCTTAAAAGACAGTATCTAGGAAAGCATGTTACCAAAGAAAGATTTAGGGTTGTTTTCATATGGTAAGTTTTCACTGTGTTGAAATCAAATGTTTTAAGAAAAGGTCAACATTTAAAGCCCTTCAAAGAGACTTACTCACAGCGCCTATCCTGACTACCAGTTTTGTGTCTCTTATTTTAAAGTAATGAAATGTCTCTCTTCTCAACCAAAACCTGCTATTCTACATTTGACAAAGTTTACTGTAGAATGAAAGAAAAGAAAAGCTATTTAGTCCAGCCTCCCTTTCCAAATTATTTTGTCCTTTATTCAATATACTCTGCAATACCAGTGCTTTCTTAGGGATCTATGAAAATATTCACATCCAAAAAGGAAAACGTATGGATTCCAGTAAGCAATGCTCTGTCAGGTATGCTCCTTGTCTCCTGCTGATAAATTCATATCTCCTCTTCTATGCATTCTGCAGCTGGGAATGGTTTTTTTTTTGACTGAGTTCTTTCTATTGTCAGCCAACATTATTTTTAACCTCTCCAGCCTTGGCTACTCTTAACGGTTCAGACTTGAGTGTTTTGAAAAAGGAAACTGAATATGTGAAAAATCAGATTATATGAGAATATAGAAAGACTGAGAAATAAAAGAGAAGTGTTCTGCTTTGGCACTAATAGCTCATCAAGTTACAGGAGTGCAAAAAATCACTCCTTACTTTATTAAATATCCTGTTTGAATTCCTTTCAAATTATGATGAAATGCCAATTGCCTTTTAGAGTTGTTTGGCTTATTTAACAAAAGCCTGTGCTTGTCTGAAGTATAGTAGTTAAGAAGAGAGAACTTACTTGTAAAACTTAATTGTGGGCTCAACAGCCAGCATAACAAAAGGTGCAACAGTATAGCAAACAGCCAGTTGAGTGACAACCCAGGTAACAATATCATAGGCTACCTTGAGAGGCGTTGGTGCAAGGAAGTAATGTCTGCAATTGTTTCTTATCTGCAGGTCAAGGAAAAGTAAACAGAAAATGGTACAAGTTAATTTCTTAGGTAAAGTCACGCAGGCACCCTGTGGTGTATCTATTACACCCTCCATTTATCATCAACATTGGTACTACAGAAAACTCCATACACCAGTTAGAAAGCACTGGCAGTAGGGAGGAAGACAGAAGTCTATTGATTGACATATCTAAAATCCCACAATCAATCAGTGGTAAACAGAGAAGAACGTCCCATTTTCCTCTGTCATAGTCACCAGAGCAGACTGGTGACTTTGGACAGATCTTTGGACAATATCTTTGGGAGAGGGAGGTCTTCATGATTGATCTCCCTCTGTCCCTTTTTTGGTTACTGATTCTCAATTGTGAAACAAAATTACTTTAAATAAACAAGTACGTGTTTATATGTGCAAGCATGTTCAGTTATCTATAGAGGTTGGTTTGGCTTTTTGTCTATGCAATGGACCTTCATACCTGAGAGGCAAAGCACACATTAAGGTGGCATGCTCAGCAGCCTACCCTAGCCATAGGGGCTAATGATGATCACTAGTTTAATTCGCCTTTCAAACTGACCTGGTATTTATCCATAGTTAAAGACAACAGTGGTACTTCCCAGCCCTGCATAACTGGCTGGTTCAGCCTGAAAGGTCGGCAGTGATAAATCTAACCATGGTGAAATGTGAAATCTGTTCTGTCTTTGGTAACTGTGCCCAAGATCAGGCTCATATATGCAGAGCCTGGTGGCTCAGTCAACTGCATCCACGTGAACAGAGTTCAGGATTGAGCTAATGCTCAGTCCATGACTGAGTTTTCCTCTCTTGAGAGTGACACTAGGCTCAGAGCCGATTACAAGCCAGCATACAGGCAACATGGACTAGCAGAAGTCTAGACTCAAGCATAAGCTTGAGTCCCAAGCTAATTTGGTTGCATAGACATAGCCAATAGTATTACCAAACCATACCTAACTGTATGCTCAAAACCAACATTTTCCTAGAGATCCAGGGACAGCATTGCAGCACATGCAGAATCAGTGCTGGCTGCAACTGGTGGGGGTACCTTGTAACCAGTATTAAAACAGAGCAGAGCTTCTGTGAACATCATTCCTGCAAAGGCGTGTAAGAGGACTCACAGCAGGGACAAGTCAGTCGAGTGTGTCAGAGGGGTCCCTGCAGGAGATAGTGGGATAGTATCTAATGCAGGCCTGGGAAGAGAACAATGCGAGGTACGTACTGCTCTGGCTGCAAGCGTGATAAGGATTCCAGTGAGGAATGTAAAATAATATCCAGGATAGATACCATGCCACAGGGCTGACAGGATAAACGTTAAAGCTGTAGGGTACCAGGGAGCTCTGTCATAGCAAACTCTGCAAAGAAGAAAACAAAACAAGAAAGAAGCAGCTGAATATGACTGAGCAACGGTTACTGCACTTCAAATCCTTCTCAGTTTTTAAGGCCTTATGCCGCTTTCTTAAAGGCTTCATCTTGCCTCAGTTACAGATCAGGGCGTGAGGCATCCTCTCTTCATTTACATGAGGGTCAATGGAAAGAGTAAATGTACTTTTA
The DNA here is from genome assembly GCF_003343035.1 of Apteryx rowi. NCBI lineage: Eukaryota > Metazoa > Chordata > Aves > Apterygiformes > Apterygidae > Apteryx > Apteryx rowi. The sequence continues at coordinate 257,583 of NW_020447852.1, read as the reverse complement.
TGCATTGAGTGTTCAAAGAGCCCCTGTACAAATGTTACCCGTGCTCATGGAATTTAAATAAACAAAAAGGCAAAGAGGCGGACAGACTTCTCATTCACCTTTGTAGTGACAATGTTTTTCTCCATCTGGAATTGTGCTCCACTCTTCAATACTCTATCACCCCACCCTTCACTGGTGAATTCAGGTATTTTTTAGGCACTGCTATTTTACAGATGCTGTGCACAACAGAGAGTGCCTTTAGTATTGCAAAGTAGTGGATTCCTGCTAACTTTTAGCAGCCCAAAATTGTACTCCAAAGATGTAAAGTGAATGATACCAGTTCAAGAACACCCTGACAGGTCCACTTGACTATCTGAGTTTTAACTGAAATGCAGTGTTCCAAAGAAATGAGTCAAGATAACTCATTTCTTCCCAGGAACATTATTTGAATCATGAAGAGTAGTAGAAATTGATTTCTAAGATGTATGTATTTAACAGTAAAAATAATTCTCATAACCACAATAAACATGTGCCTGAGTTTCAGACACCACATTAACTTACTTTACACTGAGCTTTAGTCATGCCAAGAAGTGCATTTATAAATAATAAGATACAGTGCAATCTACAAAATTTGGACTCAACAGTTATATGAGCATTAACGGACCCTCTCACTGCTTTGGGAAGTCTCTTTTCCACATCCTAAACTGGGACTCTCCAACAAGTGTCATGCGATAACCCCAACTGGACTACACTGAGGCTCTGGACAAAAATCTGAACATCCTTCCCTTTCTAACCAAGCTGGATCTCAGCGATGCGGTCAGGCTGCCCTCCAGCAGCAATACACAGGGGAAACCCAACAGAGGATGAATAGCCACTGAAACAGTACAGCAAGGATAATAGAGGCCAACAGCAGCAGCCTGAAAGATGCCATCAGAATGCTATTCCTTTTTATTTTGGAAGAGTTGAACAGTTCATTTATGGTCTTGCTGCTCATATATAAAGTGTGAAAATTGTACATTTGCAGCAATAAAACTTTATAGCACCAAATACCATTGTAGTACACCAACTGTCATAAACCCGGGGAATGAAGAAAGAACATGAGGCTATGCATGGATGACTTTCACCAGCCAGTGTTTTTCCAGGCCATCTAGAGTTTTTGGATCTCACAAGCAAACTACCATTTCATTACTCTTACCGTTTTAGCCAGGCAGCTGTCTGAATGTTCCAGTTTTCAATGTACATTTTAAAACTTGTCGCAGTCTAAGAGAGAAGAAATTCACATGAAATGTTAGCTTTGTAACCTGTAAAATAATACTCGCATTTTAAATCAGAGAGGTGACACATGCAACTTATTCACTATAGTAGCTAACTATTGTGAAAACTGTGTCAACACAGTCCATAATTACACTAATACAGTTTGGGAGGGACACTAATCAGGTTGTGCTCACCACTAACACTTGGCGCTTGCTGTAAAATCTCACTTCGCTTTGTAAAATTAAACAAAATGTTTGGTTATTTTTCACATCATGGGAAATCCAGAAAGCTTTCTTTGTTTTAAATGTTTGTCCTTTCCTACAGTTCACAAACAGTTTCATTTTCGGAAGAGATACCCTGCCATCCATTACACAGTCTGGACTTCCCTAGAGTGCTGTTAAAACAAAGYGTTATAAAAACTAAAAGAAACACATTATTATTTGGAGAAGGAAGGAGGAGATTGGAAAACATGGACAAAACATGTTAGGACAAAATTTAGAATGCAATTCTCAGCTCGTTAGACACCTTGCGAAACTGAAATGGGCACTAGGGTACTGGGAGAACTAACTATCCTTCCCTGCAGCCTCAGTTCCCCTAGTCCTGGTCAACTCCACCTCTGGCCGTTCCCTGTCCACCTTCCTCCTTGTTCCTTGCTTGCTGACAGAAACCTCCAAGGACTTCTTCAGCAAGTAGGGATAAATAACTGGTGTCCACCAATTCAGCGAAAACACGATGTTTTGCCACATTTGCTGATGACAAGGGCATGCTGATGAGAAGGTGCCAAGGTGTCCAAGGGGAATATCCAGATATTTTTGCACTTCTGTGCAGAATCCTGAAGATTAGCACTATCAGCTTCTGTGGTTAAAGAGTTAAAACAATTGGCAATTCCCAGTGCAGTACTGCCACATTTTAATTGCATTACTGCACCAAAAGAAGCCAAGGAAAGCACAATTTCTCTTCCAAACAATATTGTCACTCTCTTCTGGCCTCTTTTAACTTCTCCCGTTACATTACCAAGAAAGAAGGCAGTCTTTGGCTGTCAAAATACACACGCTGCCAAGGTTTTCTTCAAGCTCTCCATATGCATTTGGCCTCCTGTCACACTTTAAGTACCTTCACAATTCCTGCCATGTGCTTATATTCACTTGACCACTATGGACTGGATCAGTTTGTGGCCACATTTAGCACTCAGCTCAAGTGCTTGGTTCTTAAGCATTTTTACACACGAAAGTGGCTATTCCTGCTTAAAAGGTACTGTATAACAGCACTTAAACTTTAACTCCCAGGATGGTGGACGGTGCATAAAGGGACAGTCAAAGGCTTACAGGAAGTAATGGTCTCTTCTTATTATTGCACATACAGAAAAATCCATGGAGAGTCTTTTTTTTCTCCTGCTCACTCAGATGCTCTCCAGGATAAGACCAGGAAATTGGGAAAACTCCAGTACAACATCACACCTGACAAGGATTTTGAGGTCAGTTTGGCCCCTCTGTTTTACGCCCCTGGAAAACAATTTCACCACCATGATCCCTGTTGCCCATATGACCAGTAAAGGAAAAAGGTTTCAACAGGGCCTACAGTTCAGTGGGCAGAGAGGAGCAAAGGATCCTGCTTTCCTCTGCTCAGCTTGAGCAAAGAGCACTGCATGCACCTGACTTTCCTCCTTGGAATAGGAATTGTCTCAGCCCATCTAGTTAGGAATTGTCTCCTGCCCAGAAACTGAATTAGGTCCTGATTCAAGATCTCAGGATGATATCTGGGGCACTGCCTTTCTCGCTGAGTATAAAGCATTTCTGTGCTGTGTACTCTGTACCACGCAAGGAGAGACATGTACTGAGGATTAAAGTAGAAAACAGAAAAAGCATGTTGACAAAGAAAGAGTGTATAATGATTCTTCCAGCTTTTGCATCTTCCAACATTTTCCAACTCTGAATTACAGCAGCTCTTGCATTTTAGAGAAGAGCTATCAGAGCACATTTGTTTAGTCACAGATCATTCAGCAATACAGCAGTCAACTTGTTGTTTTCATCTGTTTTTCCTTTTAAAATCATAACTACAGAATTACAGGGGGAAGTTCCTCCTATTTCTACTGAAAAGAAGTCTTTAGAAAGAGCAATCCCAGACTTGCAAATATTTTCACATCCCACTGGCATTCAGAAAATATTCTTGGGGGCAAACAAATAACTGAATTGGCCATCTTTTGCGTTAAAGAAACAAACATAAATAGTTTACAGAAGACTAATGGATGTTAAAAGCATGTTGCAGTCACAAGGAACATGTGTGACAGATGTTTTGAGAAACCATGTGGTTTGCTGGATAGAGCCCTCTATCAGCAGCCATCTAAACTCCATGTGGCTCTGCCAATTCTCATGCAGGCTGCTCAGGCACTGTTACCTCTTCCTTGCTTTTCTCCACCTAGAACAGACAGTCTAGTTGTGCGCACTCAGAAACTCAGCTCTTCCATATGTTTATGCAATTCCTACCCATGATGGCCTCTTTCCCACCCCTGCATCTCAATCAGGGTACAAAAATTAAGATCGTTAGAAGTAAATATATTGAAGACACACAGATGGTGAAGAATCATAGTTACAAGCAATTTATTGACCTACTGAACTCAGGCACAATCTACGATAATTGACTGCTCATTTATTAAACATCTGATTAATCATTTATTAGCCCTCTATAAACTATTTCAAATGCAACCTGAATATAGAGTATGACCAAGTCAGTGTGACAGATGCTATTTATCTGCCCAGTAGATAAAATACAAAATCTCTCCAAGTTAAAGAGAGGCAGCCTGGTGGCACAGACTTATCTTTCCTTCCAGCAAAGCTTCTCCTCATTATCATGCCCATTTTTCTATAATTACACCAACACTGTCATTCCTTTAACTCACCTCAATGTTCCAGATATTTAAATTGGATAACAGGTCCCAATGGAAAATGCCTCTCTCATCTACTCCACTGAATCCATAACCAGCTGCATTGTTGACCGCATCTGCTGCAATATCAAAGCAAAACTGGTCAAATCAGACTGCTGGAGGAGCCATATTTTCTTACGAGTCTGTACAGCACTAAACACACATTCAAACCACCATTATAGCAATTAACATCCTTGCTTTCAGAGGGACTTCTTGTTAGCAAAGGGGCATTGCTCTAAGGCAGTACAAGAGAGTCGTTTCCTCAAGAAAAAAAAACAGCTACTCTGTGGGCAGAAGATATAAAATAATAAAATAAAATAATAAAACAACAGTGAAAGGAAATAACTTTTCTTACCATTTTCCCATTATCATCTATTTGAGACAGATGTATAAGAGTTGTCATAAAATGAATTACTATTTTCCTCAAAAGGGTACCTGAGATGTCACAGTATTTTCCAGAATTCAGCAATACTGTAGTGTCTCAAAGACATGTTTACCATTTCTGTTAAGACTTCCAACACAGCTGTTCTAATTAAGATTTTTATTCATGCTTTCACAGACAGAGCCTTTTGCTTATCTTGTTGCTCAGTGCCTCACTAAAATACCTGGCCATCTCTGCAAATCAAATATTGAGTAGCCCCAATTACAGACTTAACTACTTTAAGTGCAAACAAAAGCTTGGGTAGTGGTAGGCATTTTCACATGCTGCGGTCCCTCTCGTGTTCTGCTGCAGTGAAGCACAGGACAACACCACCGGCTAAAGTTCTTGCTCTTTCCCAGGGTGCAAGTTGGCTATTTCCCTTCTCAGCCTTGCCTGGGAGTCATCTGATCCCTGGGTCTGGACTGTGAAGTTCCTGCTTTCAGTGTGCCCCTGCCAGAAATCCTCTCTATGTACTAAGAAAACAGGAGGGATTCATTATCTCTGGGTCATTAGATGCAGCAAACACTAAGGATACTGGAAGAAAGAGGAAAACAAAAATACAGATCAGGCTTTTCCTTCTAGATCATTTACAAAATACAAGCCTGATTAAGCTAAGCTTTAAAAAACTCAACATTTCTTTCCTGAGAATGAAAACCAACTTTGCTTTATAAGTGCTATGAATATAGGCACTGGGAAGAGAGCCTAACCTAAAAGCAATGGCAGTAACATTAGGAGAAAAAAAAAAAGAAAAGAAAAGCAGCAGCCTTCTCTAACCTAAAACTTTCCCTTTATTTTCCACTTTACTAACAAGCTAGATTTCTAGATTTTATTGAGGGAAATAAACGTTTCCAAGTTCTAATTCTCTCCCTGTTTAAAAAAAACCCTGTCTGATATTGTATTTATCTTACGGCCTACCAGTGTCTTGCTGGGGGATCCCTAATGAGCTGCTCAGCCCATGCAACCCTGCCCGGTACAGAGAATGGAACTGCTCACAGCTACAGCCGCAGAGCAGAGGGTCCCCTATGTTTGCTCCTTCTTGCTCCAAGGGTAACACCAGACTCTTTAGTGCTTTGCTGCCAAAAGCAAGAAATCAGAATTCCAGGGGCATAGGATTACAGCAGATCTGCAAGCAGCGGTTCACAAGCTGTTGCCTGAAGAACAACATGTTTTGGAGCACAGAAGAATCACAATTGTTCAGCCTTTGGCTGACTGATGAAAGCCCAACCTCCAACAAGTTCAGCAGAGGTTTCCCTGCTGACTTGAGCGGGTCTGGCATATTGCTTTCCCTCCACACGGATCCCTGGATGCAGGCATCAGTTCCAGATCTTTTTCATCAACAGTGCTGAGTTAAGTTTGCAGCTAAGTTTCCGTGATTATTGCTAATGCAGAGAGAAGCTGAATTTTCTGTCTTTCTGTGGATCTGGAAGAATTCAGCAGCGTGGCTCTCGCACAATAGTGTGCCTGTCCTCTTCTAAGAACAGGAAGCACTTATCAGCGGTTTCAGTGGGCACTTATATAATGCCCTGTGCCATGCAGCAGGGAAACTAAACTGCAAAGGGAGAAAACGCCTGCTGTTTTGATGCCTGGATCTCTAATGTGAATAACAGAGGCCTCAYCCACCAGGAAGCAATGCATGCTTTTCCCAAAACCCCTTCATTTATAAGATATTTCTACAGTCTCTAAGGCTTAGTAATGCCACAAATCCAAATGCAGTTTTTCTCTTTAATAATGTGCTTTTAGTTAACTAGAAAGCCAGAAAAATTGCAAGCAACAACTCAGTATTGATTCTCACAAAAGTAAGTTTCTGAGCAAACAATTCTTTGTCCTAAAGTCGTTCCGAGCCCACACATGCCAGCCCTGGCTGTTTTCCTCAATTTGTCATTTTTATTCCCAGTAGTTTAATCACAACCTCACAACGAATCTCCCTGGATCTTTCCACCCATCTCAGTGACACTCTCTTCACTTTCAAGTGTACATATCTCTGTCTGGTACACTTTCAGGATCTCTTCCACGCACAAAATCTTGCACTACCAGCAAAAACTCAGTCCTTCTCAATTTTCAGCCTAGCCTAGAGGATTTGACTCCTCACAGACTGATGGAAAGGTGACTTTTAAAAGGAAGAAGGTAAAACGGAAAATGTTTATCAGGGCCACGAGTCTAGTTGGGCTTCCAATAATAAAGCCAAAGAAATTTGCTTCTCTCTATTATGAGCTCTTTTCTTTCTCTCCTTTTCCCAGCAGAGATTCCTGGTCCTCCCCACCGCCTCTGTTATCACCCACCTTCTCTGTTGGTCTCCAGGCCTTTCTTTCGATTGCTCAAAGCTCATTTGTGTACAGGACCACACCATGCCAAGACAAAACCTAACTTCATCTCCCACCAACCGTACAGCTTTTTAGTACAGGTGCATGGGCAAAAGTCTTCCCACAGTAAGAGAGAAGTCTGTTCACATCTGTTACATACTTGTAATCCTGAGCCGGGATTACCTCTCAATCCCACTGACAGAAGTGGCAGATTATGGAAAAAGTATAAAAATCAAGGCTTAGAGGAAGCAACCTTTTTTTTCCTGAAAAATACATGTAAAAATAATTTCAGTATAATTTCAAAAGATTAAGTAAGGGGAAATTGCTATATTGACTTTATTGACTGAGAAGCTGAGAAGCAGATTAAGTTCCAGAGACCAGGAATCTCAAACTGGGAGAAAATCTATGCAAATTTTTCAAAACCTTTGATGTCTCCCCACTTCAGTAGGCTTCACTGCCTACAGGAACATGCGTATGTCTCCCATAAGAATTATAGGTCTAGGGCCTATTTATTACTCTTTCAGACCCACATCCCTATATTTATGAACTGATTTATTACTGACAAAAATAAGTGACACAGTCAGGCTTACCTAACGTCCATGCAAAGTAATACTTTGGCTTTGCTGCCTGTGTAACAACATACAGGTAACCAAGTCTTGACAAGAAGGATGTTTTCTCAAGAAATTCATTATTAATAATATATGCCACAGGGAAGTTCTTGGTAAGTGTCAAGAACAAAATGAGAGATGCAAGTGTGATACACAGCTTGTACATCACCGCTCCCTAAAAAGCACAAAGGACAATGAAACATTCATTAGAAGTATTTGCTTAAGGGGGGAAAAAAAAGCAGTGCTCACCACATATGAAAAGAATGTGATTCAAAAGCCAATGCAATTAGCGGCAACAAAGGCCACAATAATTAATTTAGAAAAGGTGACAAAAGAAGGCCAAAGAACAAGGTTAAGTTTAATGTGGCTTACTGAACTACCTGTCCACGGGTATAAAGGAGAATTAGAAGTCGAAGCTGGCCATGAACTTCATCAGAGATTCCTACAGCAGTTGGTGGAAGTTCTTAAATGGGGGCGGGAGAGGAAACACTCCCCAACAGAAAGGAGAAAGCTTTCCTGTATGCACTGTCACCTCCTGGAACAAAAGACTGGATTTCTCCTGAAAGCCAAAAGCACTCATTTTCAGGACAATAATAGGTCTTACCATCCAGCTGTCATCCAAAAGTCTTGCTAAAAATCCCTTTTCAGAAAAGTATACATCTTACAGGTATCTGCTGTCATCCTACTTTCTGTTATTGCTCCCTAGCTTTTTGTATACTGAAATTATTGACAGAATTATGCCAATACTTAGAAGCTGGATTTCAAATATGCACCAGGAGAAAGCATTCCTTGATACAGTCATAATACAAGAAGATAAATCTGGCACTGAGGTACTATGTAAGAATTGACTTATATGTTCTCAAAAGAATAACAACTTTTGGAAGTGCAAGTATATTATTTAAACAACAATGCATTTTTTTGATCCAAGTTCTCGTTTTGAATCTACTTCATATTCAGTAAAAGTCTACTGTGTAATTAATTTTAAATTGATTACAATGAGAATTGTAATATTCTCTGCAGACTTGCATGTAACATAATATGGGCCTGGTTCTGGCCTCACTCATAAATCAGAAGACTGACCACTAAAGTTTTTGTGGAAATACAACCACGTGAGACAGGAATCAGATCTGTATAGGCACATACTCCACTTTAGAGAAGGCATTCTGCACTTGCTTAGGAAGCTACACATTCAGTGTCACCTTAAGTTAAGGCAGAGAAATCTGGTTTTCACGTTATCCTGCCATATAAGAAGGTCATTTATAAGGTGGTCTTCAGATAACATTGAAAAAAAAAAAAAAAATTAGTGTTACATGTATCTTTTTCTGCCTTGTAAGTAAGAAATGACCTCTGAGTCATCTTAAAGTGTGAGAGTCTCTTGAAAAGCATCTGGACAAGCTACAGTTTCTGATCAGCCATGATTCCTGTACTCCTGGTATCTCCTGCATTACAGGCAGCATTCAGCTTTTCTTCCTGATAAGATGCCCTGTTTTCCTCTTTTGTCTGGAGTTGTACTGCAATTCATAATTCATAATTATCGGAACCTGCAGAACATTCCCATTCCCCAACAGAAGACACTCATTAACAAATGACCTGTTTTGCAAGCTAAACACACTGTGGGAATTCAAGAGGAAAACACTAGTCCCTTCACCCTTGACTTCATGATAAAAATGGCAGCCACTTTACAGAAAAAAAATACAGTAACATTTAATGGGAAGATAATCCAAAAATGGCTTTTCTTCTTATAACTATGAGAATCATGTACAAAGCTGTACTCTCCTGCCCTTTGGAATAAATCTTTGTCAATTTAAAACTTACAGTTGGAGAAGGATCAGGAAGTCTGTCATAGCCCTTCTGCTTCCAGTTCACTTCTAAGAGTTTCATGTGCACATGCCTCCCTTCAATGAAGGCTATATAATCCTTGTAATTGCTGCAAGGCCCAGCTATGATGCTCATAAAATTGAGGAGATAGCTTAAGTACTCCAGTAAAGAAGGTCTGGTCCTGTGAAAAACATCCACACAGAACAGAATTAAAAAACAAGGAAAAATACAGCAAAGGCTTTCATGGGTGCTTTTGGTCATACTGTCTATTTCAGTCCTCACCTCTCTCCTCCCTCCTGCCAGCTGAAAGCTCAATCATCTTTTTTGGAGAAGATGATGCACAGCCCCTCTTATATCCCAGTAATGACTGGCAAGTGGCAGTCAGGACAAAGGTAATGCAGAAGTACTTAAATGACAGGTAAACAAAATGCTACTGATTTGAAAAGTTGCAATCTTATTATTAGAAACATTTTAGTTAAAAATACTCATAAATTTAAGTATCTACTCTCAGACAAACTGATTTGCAACATTTGAACAGGCCAGCAGAAACAGCGGTCAGGAGCTGGTAACTGGTTTTGGACACTTGTCCAATATGGCATGGACCAGTAACGGCTGGCAGACCACAAGCTGAGTAACACTAGTCTGACCAAGCTGTGCAATGCAATATTTTGCATTTTTATGCAAACTATAAGGCAGGAAGTATTTAACACAATGACTGTCAGGCCTGAGAGAAGCTCTCACCCACCTCTTCTCAAAGCAGCTGCCTGTACAGCTCCGCCTTTTGAAAAATGGGAAGTGTGATAAATGGGAACAGAATGAAAAGTCATTCTGTCCTACTGTGCAAATAAAGGAAGTAATTGCCTGTATTGCATCATGAACAGGAAAAGGTAGTAAGAGGAAAAGAAACATATAAATCAAAAGACAGCTGAAGATGAAAGTCAAAGAAAGCAATCTTGTTCATTATTTCTATTTTGCTAGTGCATATTCCACAGGTTCCTCTGGGGGTTTTACTGTTAGATGTTAAATGAAGAAGATCCACTGTCAATACTACAGGTTAGTAGGACTAAAAAAAAGACACATAGGCTTTTCACCACTAGTATAGTTTCTAAAGTGTTGGGCTTGCTTTATTTATGCGACAGAAGATGCTACCATTTGAATTCTGCATTCAAATGCACAGTGCTTTCCATGAACTTGCTGATAGTCACCAAAGTCAATGAGGACTACCCAGTTGGGAAAAAAAAATAGGGTACTGTGTTTAAAGATTCTTCTGCCCAAGATACAGATGGATATGCATAAACTAAAACCCACTTAAAATTAATTCAGACTAAACCACAGATTTTTAGCAGAAAATCTAAGCAACAGTTAAACATTTGCTGTTGCCTACTTTTATTTTGAAGCAGAATTAGTTTGAATAAACAGTTGGCTTAGCCAGGGATTTTGTGCATTCACTCTGCTGGTTATTGTAGATGTTAGTTTCTGAATGACATGTTCTCTTGTGAAACCATTTGATAGAAAGATGCAGTAGGTGGCAAGCAAATTAGGGGAAGGATCATCTTTTTGTTCTTCAAACTCAGGTCCGTGATTTGGGCTTCTGAGCTCTACAGTATGATTAAAAATAAAGTCATTAGTTTCAACTCAGATTCTGCATATGGGTGGGTGGGGAGACATGAGCAATGCATGAAGGAATGTACAGAGGATGAGTGAGAAACAAAAACAGACCAAGAACAGGAGGGAAGACAAAAGGCTGTATTACCAAAGGGGATTTAAAACCCTTTAGTTATGATTTGTCTGCCACTGACATTTGAGCTATTGGTATGTACTTTTATATTATGAGCTCATCTACTGTACAAAGAAAAAAGTCTGTTTAGTGAGAATTGGACCAGAACTAACTGTATGGTCACATGGGCCCAGTGCAGTTCAACATTATGCTGTGAGCCTTAAAAATAGACACACAGCTAAGGGCTGGAGCAAAAGTTATATAAGTCTTCCTACAGGATTTTTGCGTTTCAAGATACAACTCCCTTCTCACTTTTATAATCTCATAGGCAGATTTTCTGATAGTTCAATCTTTTGTCTTGTAAACTAAGGAAACAACTTCCCTAGGCCTAAACAAACACTTCATGGTGAAAAGCAGTTACAGCTGTAACACTAATTCTTCCCAAAAAAGAATTTACCCGCATCTTGCACTTCCACTAAAACAGGAAGAGGGGGGGGAAAAAAAAAAAAAAAAAAAAAAGACAGACACTTGAATACATAACCAATATGCAATCCCCCTCTGAAAAATGAGAAGATAGTCACATAACTTGAAAGACTAGGAGGGAGATAGGAAAAAATAAAGCTTCAGGGTCCAAGAATTACGGCAGAGAAAAACAGCATTTGAAGTGTAAGAGTCCAACCAGAATGGGTTTGTACTATGCAGTAGTGTGGTGACAGAGGAGGAATGTTCTACTGTGCAAAAATAGGGTCAACGTGGATAGAAAGAAGAAGACAGCTGAGAAGTCCATATAGTGCAGCCCTCGTCTGAGTATTAAGGAGTTGATTCAGCAAAGACCACTTTTGTTGCAGGTGGAGTATCCATTTAACTCATTGAGATGCAGCCAAGTGCTTCAGCGCTTTATTGGCCAGTGCAGGGTGATAAAAGCACAAGCCCTGTGCTTTTTTTTTTCTTTTTTTTTTAATAATTGCTCAAGAAAATAGAAAAAGCAGGTAGCTCTTTTTTTGCCATCATGGACTGGAAAAAAGTAGGGAACATTTTCATGGCTGTGCTACTAAGTTGGCATTGACATCACAAGGGAGAGAGAAAAAAAAAAAAGAAAAACCTAAACTTCTTTAGATGAGATTAAACACAAATCAAGTGGGGAATTAAATTCTTACTTTACAGCAAGCCGATTTTGCTCAGCAGTGAGTTCCTCAGCTTGTCGCCCTATTCCTAGAAAGAAATAAAAGTCACATTAGACCTTTCCTAAAGCCAAACACAGAAAGCCATGGCCAAGGCTTATGTTTCTATCCCACAGATAATAAGTAAAGTTCCTAAAACCACGGGCTTCAGGGTTTCTTTGCGAGAGGCAGTGGTAATACAGTTCCAACTTCCTAACTTTCAGGTCAAGTCTATTCATATTCTACCTTACTTCTTTACCCCGTTCCCTACCTCACTGCCCCTTTCTCACCCTGCTGTGCTTTCAGGAGCAGTCATAGCATTCCCGCACACACAATGCACTTCGCAATGCCACCAACTGGTAGCAACACCCCAGCAGCCCCTACTAACAACTCTGTGCTGGAAAAGCCTCCGTTCCCAGAAGTTGCTGGCTCATTTTAGCACAAGCCTCCCGCTGACTCTGTGCTGAGAAATGGAGCATTTCACAGCAGGATGACCGGGCAAGGGAAGAGAAACAGGCTCTCAAGAAACAGAAGCTCCACTAGCGCGAACTAGCAGCCTAGCTGTCTGCTCCTGGAGCAAGCCTAAACACACACATCAGTAATAACTGGGAACTGTACAAGGTCCAGACCGGAAGGGCAACTTCCTGTTGAGTTCATGAGACCTTTGGGGCCAGAGGTAGGGCACAGACTCGCTGCCTCAAGAAATCTATGGAAAAAATCTTGTAGGAAGGCAAGCGTGTAAACACCAAATACCTTAAAGCCTTCACTTTAAAACTTTACCTGTGAGCACTATGAGGAATCCCACTGACTTCAGCAGAACAGCTCACTGCCARATGAGTCACAACACGATGCTGAACATGCATATACACATCTTCACAAGAACAGGGCCTTGGCATCAATTAACACTGCTGTTCTCAATGTATTGGCCATAATTACTGATACGCATGCACACACACACACGTAAGTCCCGTTTCCTAAAAAGACTGCTGATAAGCTGCTCATTTCCATTCTCTGTCCTCTATTTCTGTATGTAAATACTGGAAGGGTGCAAGTTCCAGGGAAACAATTAAGCATTTAGTTACTTAAAGGACTGGGTATTTTGTTTGCCTGTTTCCATTTATGGACAGCTGCATTAAATTTTTTACAAATCGAGATTTCTCACTAGTCCTTGAACCGCAAGTTGCCTCCATTTGATCAACTGTTTCATATATGGACGTTCACAACGTAATGAGCCTTTCCCACCATCATTAATCTGTAGGATATCGACTTTGTTTGAAATGCTCCTGCCTCTGCTGTTATCTGTTCTTCTCTGTCTGTTCATTTACCTCCAATATCCTAAGTGTACATCCAGGCTGCACGCCACAATGGCATGCAGCGACACCTGAGCTGGTTAGCTTAAATAACAGAGGCAGAGAAGCCCCAGCAACACACAGGTCAGTGACAAGGTCAGGTAGCCCCCGCAGAGCTTCAAGCTGCACCTGCTATCACCAGCTCAAAGTATTGGAGACACTCGTGTAGACCTGGCCTGTGAAAAACCCCAGCCCCAACAATCTGTAGTGTGGCCACCACCTAAATCCTAGATCATAACAACTCTAGAGCAGACTATGTATTTACTCACCCAAGGCTTAACCTAATGGGCCTCAGACCATTGGAAGTCCACAGTGGAACAGCAATAGAGACAAGCAGTAACAGTGCTGATGACAATTGATACTTCTAGTCTTCACACCATATTAGAGACAGGCATTTTACTGGAAAATAATAATGCTCCTTGCCACAGCACAGTGCAAGGCTGAAGGTAAGATTATTTTGCCTGTAACTGAGCCTTTTCCTGCACAGGGAAAAAGCTATTGAATTCCATCTCTCACAATTCACAAAGGGTTGTATCACTGAATATTTCAGTGATAGTATAGTCTGGCTACACTGACATTAATTCCTGGACCTATGTATCAAATAAGAGGGTTGATTTTAATCTAAGAATCCAGAATAGCTTCAGAGAGCTCAATGGAGATGCACAGTAATGTCTAAATAGCTAATACAGATACTAGCTAAAATCAGAACTGGGAAACAGAAGGAAAGGAAACAGAGCCCCCAATGGGGAAACAGTTGCCTTCATTATTGCAAGGACAGCTGATTCTAGAGAACTGATCAAAACCTGAAATAACTTGTTTTCCTCCACAGAACGTTTTTTTTCTTCACATAGAGTGACTCACTGAACTACATTCATCCACTCCATAATTCAACCAAAGAATGCATTGGAATAAAGATGCTGTCTTCAGGACACGGGAAGAGATTTCTTTTCTTACCATCATGGAGCTGGCATGCAAGTGTTGTGATCTTCTGCGTAATTATCATCAATGGACTATAACAAAGACAGAAACAACAATTATATGTCTTTTAATATAAATTACAACCTAACTTTTTTATGAATGTCTTTAAAAAGCATAACAGTATTAGCAGCCAATGGAAAACACCCAAATAAAACTGAAGGAGGAACGTGGGCAGAAAACAATTGCCTGGGTTCAGAACAAACCCTCAGTAACTTGCACTGCAACTTTGAATTAGTAAGTGCACACAAGGCCTTATTTTACATCTCCCCATCCTGCAGCAGTACAAATTACAATCCAGAAGAAATCACACCACTCTAAGAAATCCCAGCTTCTGCAATCCACTGGGCTCCCTTTTATGCAAAGGCCAAACTCAAGCCTCATATGATGCAATGCAGGAAGGCAACACTGCTGTATCTGGCTTCCTTTATGGTTACTCTCCTATTCACCTCCTCACTGTCCTAAACCAATGTCAATTCTGCACATACACATCCTTATTTCCATACACGAATGGTCCTATTTGAATAGCTGTCAGCACAGCACATGGTCTCCCACCTGCCTCCTGGCCACATGACCAACTGAGATCTGCAGGCTCCAGAAAACATTAGCCAGCTCCCAGTCTGCAACAGCCTTGGGGCCAACTGAACAAGCAATGCAGGAATAGCCATTACACACAATAGCACTACTCATATTTGCAGTATCTGGCTTTTCAGCACTTCTTAGCACTACAGGCAAATCTGAACTGCCACATCAGAGGAAGAGCAGAAAAAGAGGCAAAACTCAGCTCTGTGGCAACAGTGGCTGGTGCCCAGGAGGGTGCAGGAGGCATCTGGGGCAGAGGTGTATAAGTAGAAATCAGGGGGAGAAATGGCAGGGAAAACTGGCCAGTCCCTCATAGGCAGAGGCTCTAGCGCTAATTGCTGACCACATACAATTTCTAAGGGCTGTGGAGCCCTAAACACAAAACCTGGCATTGGACACCTCTCCCCTGAAAGGATCCGTGCCAGGAAACGTGAGTGAAGAGCACCCACTAATGCTGCCTCTCCCCATCTCTCTGCCACTGCAGACACCAGCACACGGTACCCAGATCTCCGTCTAGTGACTAAGATCTTCATAATTGTAATAGCCAGGAGGTTGTAAAGGGTGATGAGGATAAATAATTATTCAAAGCATTATTTATGGTTCCACAGAAAAGATTTATCTTCATTGGGAATTAATACAATGGCATGTTTTTTGATTTGGTTTTAAATGATCAATATAAGCAGTACAGAGTTTTCAGCTTGGACATAAATGATACTTTCAACACTGAAATTAAAAACAGGATTTGTGTACATGCTATTTCCAGAGTTTGACTGGTATAGGGAACTTTTTAAAAGAGACGTAGATGATTATTCCAAACAGTACAGCTGTTCATTTTACAAGTTGTAATGTATTTTCTGGGATCCAGCAAAAGAGAAAAGATGCTGAAGTTTGGGTTTTTTTTTTTTAGTTTGAGCACTATATCTTTCCATCAGTTTTTCAAGGTAAGAAAAAAGAAAGGTATATTCAATGATATTTCTGTCTAAAATAACAGTCTAATATTAGTGTTCTGCAGGGATTTTCAAGAGATTCTGAATCATCATTCCTCAAACTGATCTACTGGCTACAATCAAATGTAAACCAAATGGCTAAGATTAACTGTTTGCATTCCAATTATCCCACTGTGAAAAATCAGACTGATTTTAAAGATAATTAATATGCTGAGCAGAGTAAACACAAGAGTACTAGATAAAGACATTCCTTCATTGAAAGAGATCTCTATTTTTTTGTATTAAATGTGGGTGACATGTTTCAAGACTCCACATGTAACTCTGTGTGGACAAATTTGCATTTTCTACCCAAAAACAGAGAATGTGCAGTAGCAACTGATTTCTTAATAGGAAACTATTTGTATGGTTTTAGCAAATTTCTCTTGAAATGTCAGTATACACACCTGTATCTAAAATCCAGAATAGGCTTAGATATACACAGATCTGGAACACAGCTGTGTCACCAAGGCTTTGCGTAGCAGCTCTCATTGGGGCATCTAGAGCTCTGATGCCAGCTAAAGAATGGGCAAATCCAATAATGATTTTTCATTGTCCAGGGAGCTCCAGGACTGTGAAACAGTCAYACCGTATTTTTCCCAACTCATCTTTCAAATTTTTTCAATTGAAAATTTCCTTACAAGCTACTTTCCCCATTATCTTCAACATCCTATTTCTCCAAGTGGGTTTTCCCATTCAGACAAAATTTAGCTTTCCTTTCAAAAATACGTAAATCCCAAAGCTTTAAGCATATAAAAAAAGCAGTTTTTTTTTTTTAATCCTTAAGAGAGACAGAGGCTTTCAATGAAAGAGCAGTTCTACTGCAACAAACAGATTTTTTATTTTGTCAGTGCTTGACTCTTTAGCTTTACGGGTGAACACTAACACTAACTGGTTCAATTTGTCACATATGTTTCTTTCTAATGGCAAACACTTCATGTTAATACAGAAATGGGTAACTTTAAACCTCAGGCTCAGAGCCAAAACTGTATGCCTTTAAGTGCCTAAATTTAGACACTTGTCTTAGAAAATTGGGCCCCCCACTGTAAGCCAGAGAGAACCGAAATGCAAACAATTCTGACATGCTGATTAATCAAGGGAAGCACAAGTACAGCCTGCATTAAAGCCACACAACATATAAACACGGAGGAGAGAGGTTCTTTTTAGCTATATTAGGAATTCATAGAGTCATTCATGGTACACTGTAACCCAGCTGAACAAATAAGTTTAATCAGAAAAGAGGTACAGTCTGCCTCTCTCAAACCCGAACGTCAAAGCAGACAGGCGATGGTAGAAGTGACGCTGCTGATGCTGGGGGTGGAAGGGTGACCCACAACTTATCTGAAATACCTCCAGGTCTCTCTTCTGCTGGCACCGGAGAGGAAAAAAAGTGAACAGGACAAGTCTTCAAGACTCAGACTCAGTATAGCCTACTTGGGAAGGTGGAAACCTACTGTACATGAGCAACTGACAACACCATCTAAACCTTTCACAGGACTGAGATCAGGTATCATTAAACCTTTCGGAAAAGGGTAAGCAAGGTTTCAGGTGAACAGGGAGCATCTTCCTCCTCCCATGCCCATCTGCTGTTCCCCAGCTGGTACCTCGCTGGTGGACGGGGGCTTGGTTGGCAGCAAAGGGCACTGCACAGCACGGCAGGAGTCACCCTGGGGCCCCCTCTCCTTCCTGCATGCCCCTGCTGCGTGGGACCCCACCTTCTGCCCCCTCCACGTCTCCCTCCAGACCCACAGGTCTCTGCTGACCACACACACACGCAGAGCAAGTCGATGATGGTTTTCATTCATTTAAAATAAAAATCCCTTCCTCCATATTTGCAGAGCAATGCATGAGAACATAAGTCTGGAATCAATATTAAAAGTTAGATAAACAAAACCAGTTTAATTTGGGGTGGGGGTGGGGTGAAAGAAATTTCATCATTTCCTGAATAAGCATGTAAATTGTGATTAAAGCTTGGTGATACTGAAGTACTAAATTGTTGTTTCTGTTCAGCCTTTCAGATAACCTCTAATTTTAAATAGCAATAAAACATTGATTAAGTTAATGCATAAAATGCAGCATCTTATCACACACGGTCAAGTGTTTCTGTCTGACGCATACTAATATTTTAAACCTTTGACTCTACTGGAAAAGTCATAAGAGCTACAAACAAGAAGGGGAGTTTAAACTCTGTACATCTCCCCAAAATCTTCTTTTTACCCCAACATTTTAGAAGAGATACACAGGTTCTTGGGGTGGCATGAAGTATTAGGTTGAAATTGAAGAGGCGGGAAGAGGCGGGAAGAGAGAAAAGGAGGACATTCTACCTACTAAACTTGCACTTAGAGATGAAGCACAAAGATCTACCCCTAGGAACAGGGCACTGGGAATATTACATGTATTTTTAGAAGCCTGGACCCTAGAGCAGGTGAACTCCAGTCACACCCGAACACCTTGCAAATGCTTTGCAGCTACATGCGAAGTTGTCTGACTCCACAGCCTCCCCTCTTCGTCTGTCACACTAGACACCACAGCTACAAACTGGGACCAAAATGTGGAATTAGATCGACCTGTGCTGTGACTTTGCCTCTTTCTGTGTTTTATATATTGGCAAAGAATTTAATCTCAGGTTGTTGCTGCACTGTACCTCCTACACACAGAATATAGGGGCCAAGTTTTAACGAAGAATCAAGAAATTGTCCCAGGGAGTCAATAATGAAATAATACATTTCAACAAATAAAAAAAAATAGTGTCTTTACCTAAATGCCTTGAATGATGCCTTGAAAAACAACAGGACAAGACAAAGATGGGAAAGTTTACAGAGGATGCTGAATACCAGTACAGGTTTTTGCCTCCCTAATTAAACCTTCCAAAGGAAAACATATCAGTTAAAATCATTTTTAACATGGCTTGTCCCAAGAAAATAAATTTTCCCAGAAGCATGGGCCTGGGGAATTAAGCATGTCAGCATCAGTTTGTAGCTCACCATGGGGATCTTCCCCATATCTCAGACAGGATCCTGTGGTAAGCCTAACTTTAACAATTACAAGAGAAAAGCCATTTTCCAAGCAGAGTCCGTCTGACCTGAGGTAATTCTGCGGAGGAGTCTGGCATGCACAAGCTAGAAATAGTGAAATCAGGTCAGTGGAAACTATGAGAGTAGGTGGAGTCAAAAGGCTAATTGCAGACAAGAGCCCAAACCAGCAAACATTTATTTCAGGTTTATCTCCACAGCTTTGAAATCCATATGGAAACCTCACCCAGGGAGCCCCCGCTACGGCAGTGATGGCAGTGCTGAGGGGGTCACTGGGCCAGGACACCATGATGCTTCGCTGGCAACAGGCTGTTAATTCCCGTTTCAACCGAAAACCGCAGATGTGCTGAAGCACGCAGGGGGGAAAATATTTCATCAAACATGCTCACGCCTCCCAAGCAATTTCCAATTTGCTTCATGTTTTGGGGGTTTTTTTTGGTGAAAGCTGATGAACAGTGCTTCTTAGACCTTCAGGAGAGAAATACTTTACTCCAAAGAACACTGATTCCTGGAGAAGCGCCCCAGGACTTACTAGATATGGAGCTTTCTAGTACTGACTCGCTAGGTGAAATTTGGCTAATTGGCAATTCCCATCTTGTGGCTCTTCCAGAACATCTGTGTAACCAATGGTAAGTGATCTCAGCGCAGTTTCAAGTGGATAAATGCTTAGCAGTGGGCATGGAAAAGGGCCCGTTTTTCCCCTTCTGGGGCAGAGTTTTATGAGCAGCGTCCTGCCCTGGGCTACGGCTGCTCACTCCGCACCCGCTCCCGCCTGCTCTGCTGTCCTGCCCCTGGAGACCTGCTGTGAACCAAAGTCATCTGGTGCTCCTGGAACAAGCACTAGGAACACTGTATGGTACTTCATGAGCTTGAAAGATAACGTCATACATATAAAAGACAACGGAGTAGAAGCAACCCACTAAACTCACTGGAAAAGTTAGTATTTCTGTGTTGTGTTTTAGCACAGCATTTTAGCAAGCAACAGAGTACATCTGTATCTGTTTCCATCAGCAAATGCATTTTCATTGTAAAAACTGGCTGTATTAACTTTGTTCCTGTCTTTTGTGGTTGACACTAAGCCACTGGGAGGGGAAAAAAAACAGTAACAAAGCATTAACCATCAGACAAGAATTCACTGCCTGAAGTGACATTTTTTACTAAAGTATCTGCTTATATGGCTTTTCTGTAGAGCTCTTTCAATGACCAGCATTTTCAAAGTGGTTTGCTAAGAATGCTGTTGTTCTTTTGCATTTGGAGTATAGCTGGTGTGAGAAGATATCTGCTAGGTCTGGAGAGAAATTTCCACAAAAAAAATAATGTAAGAGGTACAGGTTTGACATCTGCAGGGAGAAAAAATGCTTTAGTCACCCTGACAATTCAGGCTCCAGTCTCTCTTCCAAGACTAACACAAGATTGCAAGCAGTGCCAGTGTTTATGGTGATTTTCACAAACTGAATTTCTTTCTGTAAGGAATGGCACCAAGAAACTCACTGTATACACATGGTTATCACTCCCTCGCCTTCCCTGAATGCACTGCAAGTACTATGAAATTTTGCTCAGACACTGGGTGAAATTCAAAGAAGAAACCAAAAAGCTCTGTGGTCTCAATCAAGCAAAAGATTAAAGCAGACACACTTAACTTCATATGGATGAGGAGTTCCTCTGAATTCTGTCCAGATGATCACATGCACAAGGCATTTGCTTATGTAGTTTGCTAGATTGAAAATATATCTATTACTAATTTCCAAAAACCCAAATCAAGATCTTTTGATTTTATTTTAAACTAATCCCTGTCTAAAGCTATATCACTATACTCAGTCTGTGCCTGTGATGCAAAGGAAAAAAAAAGTATGTTAGTGTTACCATTTTTATAAAGTTTTAAAGAAACCAGGCAACTTACCAGCATAATCCTCTTAGCATAAAGAAGAAGAAATGAGAGAGAGAGAGAGAGAGAGAAAGAGAGAAAGAGTTAGGATTTAGTTTTCCCAGGTACAATGTATAAATGCCATGGCAAAGCAAGCAAAATAAAATATGCATGTTTCTTTCAAAGACTGATTTGAATTAAGGGGAAAGCATAGCATTAAGTTGTTTTACAATTAGTAGTCAAAAATGAACCGAGTTTTCTATGGGAAATCTGTTGAAGAAAATTCCCAAGTTATTTCACCACATTTTTGTGATAGAGTATAAATAAAAGTACTTCAAAAAATCAATATTAAAAAAAATCAAAATTCAAGTGCAACAAACTGGAATTTCTTTCAATCAAAAATCTGTCTTATAGTCTAAAAAAGTGGACATTTCACCTAGCTCCAATGTAACATGTGAAAAAAGTAATTGCTGCAACCAGCTTGAGTATAGTCCTGTTTGTGCAAGTCAGTGAACAAAACTATCCTTTGCATAACCTAGAAGAATTAACTAGTCACCATTACAGTACAAGTTTCCTTACTCCCTGACCTTGAAGTGATGAGTCRCAGTTTGATCTTCCATTTCCCAGTTTACTTAATACACGACTCAAAAGTTACCTGTTCTCCTTCAATCTCTATGTGCATTTTTACAAGCCGTATTCTCAAAAAGGGGGAAAAAAGCAATCAAAAACAAATAGCACCACTGACTTATTATGGAACCAAAGAAATACAGTTGCAAACACAAGTCAAAAGGATTATGCATGCAAACTATTAAGTGCGCAAAGCAGGTCATGAGAGCAAATGAGATATCCTAGCTTTCAGCACAGAAATTGAGAAACATTCATTTAACATCTGGCTCATCACTTTAGGGAACTGACATTGGAAAGCTGGTGACACCAGAACTGCTTACACACCTACTTGATGTGGATTAGCACCTCCTCCCTGCAATCAGGTATCACCAGAAACACACAGGATAACTGAGACCTCAAATCCTCCACACAGGATAACTGAGAACGATTGCAGGCTTTTTGCTCACTTTTAATGATTCCCTTAAATTCAGTAGTTTGCACTATTAGAGTATCCTCAGTAGCATTCACCCAGCAGGCTGGGAGGCTGGAGGGAGATGGGCATCGCTCTGTGGATCCTGGCATGGTTGTCTCTGAAGTTCTGAGATTTTTTAGGACATCCTTCTAGCCAGGAGCCTGTTTCAATGCTACCAGACTGCCACATGCAGTATCTGTGGAGCCATCAGTCATGAGACAATGCAGAAGACACAGTTCAGTTTCTGCTAATATAGGGTGACACAGTGGTGAGGGATTATATTTTATCTCTTTGGGTCATAACACCTATATCGGTGTGTGCATAAGGCCTCAGTGGGAATCTATTATTTACAGCTGAGAAAAACAGCTTGTAAGACAGATTTATGAGGCTGACCTGAGCTTGAGCACTTTGGACTTCAAGCTTTTATTAATACAGTGTTTTTATCTATTCTTAGTTTTTAAAATAAACCATGAAGATGTGGTTCACATCTGTTCTACATTTTCCGCCCATTTACTATTTGACAGTTTTTTGTTTGACTGAAGTTTAGGAATTGGTTTTTATCTTCAAGTTGCAGGACAAAAACATGTAAGAGAATAAGTTTAAGTTCTTTTGGTCCCATTATTATCCTAGAGCTCATCATTAGATAAAATTAGCTCCCTTTTCATCAAGAAAGCAGAAAATGCTTCTTAGCCTGTAAAACAGTCACCATTCCTCTTCTTCCACCCCCAGTCTCGCTGTATCCTTATTAAATGTCTTCTGAGAGAGACAGCTAATAAGCCTCACAGTGCATTTCTGAACACTCTATTCAGAAAAGCGTGCTCTCACACATTTCTGCCTCACAGCACACACAGCTATAGCATTCCAATCCCATTTATAGACTTCTTGGTATGTCATGCTCATTCAGGACACGCTTTTGTGTATTAAAAGAATAGCAGAAAAAATTATAGAACTAAATTTTCTCTAAATGTATAATTTCCCATTTTTGCCCCCTCCCCTAAAAAAAAAAAAAAAGATTCAGAAGAACAGATATCATTTTTTCTAGGAATGCATTTAAATGCTTAACCCCCCCACCTCACACACACAGAGACATATGCACACAGCAAAAAAACTCCAGTTTCCTATTCTATGCCTGTAAGAAGACTGAGGCTTGGAAGAGGCATCTATCTACAACTTACTGTTCCAGTTCACAGAGGTTTTTCATGGTATGTTAACAATTACTCTGCATTCAGACATTCAATTAAACAGGTGGAATATGCTGATTTTAAACCATGCAGAAATGTGCTTTCTTCTCAGAAAGATGTATAACATTAGCTAGCATCTATCACTGAGACATGAGACTCCCTTTCTTTTACAAAATATCAATACTTTTTGCAAGGCATCTTCTACTGCTTCAGTGAAATCAAATACAGAGAGACTACAGTTTATATGAAGAACATTGTTCCACCAGAAATGCATGGTAATACAAAGTCGTGCTACTTAAATGACACTCACAACCTGCCCCAGTGACAGAAACACGGGCGCAGAGCATGAAAGCTGATCCCCTTCTCCCTAAGCTGGTTGTGCATGTCCCAGCTCCCCCATCCACTCACCCCCTCAAGTCCTCCTCTCCCACCGGCCCGAGTCCTGGGTGGGGGGGGGGGAACACCTTCCCTGGTGGGCTGCAGAGATCACTGGGGTCACCCTGGGACCCCTTCCCATGCAGGGGTAAGTCAGAACGGGGGAAAGGACAACTCTGGGTCGATGGCTGCGTTTAGGAAGATGAGTAGCTAACCAACCTCTACCTTCCTGACTAGATAGTGCCCAGCAAGAAGACAGCAGAAACAATGACTCACTGTGGAATCACAGTATTTGTTCCTTTAACAACAACAGAAAAAGGTGCCAAAAAAAGTTTAAAGGCAAGCAAAATTGCAGAAGCCCCCCCAGATAACATCAGAATTATTTTTAAAATGTACTGAATTTATCTAATAACAAATGATACAGGACCCAGCTTGCAGACTCACTCACCCAGAAAAATCTGTAGTAAGAATACCATAATGAAATATGTATATTCGGCTTATGTGGCACAACGTGAGGTATCCCATAGCTACGACAAAGGAGTACCTAAAAACATAATAGACAGAACAAATAGTTACCAACACATGTACCAACAAGAACTGAAATCACTCAAATTGGGTTTGTGGGGTTTATTTTTGCAAATTAGGTTAACAAGTCTGAATCTATGTTACAAGCTCTAGCAAAAATTTTCAAAGGSGGACTTATAATTTTGTGTACCCTGCTGCAACATAACAGAAAAGACTACTCATATTGGGGGGCAAGGGGAAGAAACGAGATCACTTCAACTTGAGCATTTCAATTTTATGGAGGGTTCCTCACTCCAACATATTATTTCAAAATTTTTGTCCAACTCAAGTATTTGAAATCAGATGATATTTAATGTGTGCGGCTGAAATCATCCATTACCCTTTCTATCTGTAAATGCCTTTTATTTAGATGTACAACCCCTCCTCAGGTCTACCAGAAACTCAAATATTTCAAGCTGATGCAAAATCAGAAGAGAGAAAGTATCTTAAAGGCAGATAATGACACTTAGCCTACTCTTTTCAGCCCTAAATGCTGAAGTGTGCCACCTTCCAGCAGAAACAGTCTTTAACTGGAACTTGACAAATTCACTCTCGGTTTTTACAGGATGACCACAAAAATATGATAGGCGGGATGGTAGCATGACACTTTCCATCATAAGGGTTGAATGGTCTGAGGACTGGACACGTTGCAGTGTCTAAGTTATAGGAAAGGTTGCATCTGCCCCACCTACTCTCCCCATGTGACAGAGCAGGAAAGAGGATACTGGGGAGGTAAGAAGCAGATGGAAACCTGGAGAGAAGATGACGAGTAACAAACCAAGCAAGCTAGACAGTGGATGGAGAGCTGGGACACTAGAATGAAAGGCTTACGTCACCCAGATCTCAGATGGACTGGGACCAAGTCCACCAGAGCTCCCGACAGCAGGAGGAGTTAGCCCCACAGATGAGAACATATGAAGACCTACAGAGGAACCAAACTGTGCAGCCCACACACCAAGGAGCCCTAGGAAAGCCGAGCCAGTGGAAGCCAGGCAGGTTGGTAATGCACATTGCAAAATTGGACCGATCAGGAAAAGGGTCATCAGGTGACTGAAAATGGGCCAGGTCTTTGTCAGATCATGGCTAGCTATAAGAGAAATGGGCTTTGCTTTCCTGGGGACCAATAAACTGCAATGCAAGTGACAATGAGGGATGTTAAGTCAGGGATCACAATATAACCTGTAGGTCACATGGCTCACGGCTGGATGAGAGGCAGACTGAGGGGACAAGACAGCTTCTTCAGGAGGTTCAGAGCAGAATATATCTATTTTATCTCAGTCTGGCATCCAGCCCAGCCTCACCAAGGTCCTTGGGCTCCCTCTCATCAAAGACTGACAGGCATCCCTCCAATGGCAAGCCACTACAGCCCGGTGCATGTAACTGACAGTGSATGAAGCACCTAAAATGAGCCTTGATGCTTATGTCTAAAGCACCTACACTGGAAGAAGGTGGGCAAGGAGAGACATACTGAAACGCTCCTGCAGCTGAGAGCATTACTGAAGATGCTGGATTAATTCATCAACTTACAGGCCTTGAAGACCGACAGCCTCACTGCAGAGTGCCCCAGCAGAAAATAGCCAGGTAAAGGAGCATGTAGGTTAAACTATGTAGTTTACTTATTTCTTTTGCTCACCTTCACTTGCATTTTGGGGAAAAAAGTCAAGTCTCCAAACCCTGCTGTTAAGCTTCCTGTATTCTTATAGGCCCTCTATATGAACAGCTTATGCTCAAGCAGCTTGAATACACGCTTATTTTGCCAAAAGCTATGGCTAGTGGAATACAGTAGAAAAGACCTAGCCCAATCTTCCCAGTCCTCCTGAGGTTTTTCAGCATGTTCAATTGCTGTTTCACATTGATTCAAATCAAAATATGACTATCCCACAGTAGTAGCTGACAGCATTATATAAAGTGGCTTAATTTGTGTTGCAATATACAGCTATTTCTCCCGTTGTGACTAATTGGCTAAACAGTAAGAGTGAGGGAGTTTCCTGTTGAAACTGTGCCTGTTTCCCCACCACGACCTCGACTTCTCTATAAAGACTTAAGTAAGTATTGGAGACTTGGCTCCTGCAGTTCAGTTCTCTGATCCAGAATAGTTACTCCTGTATTTCCCCAAAGGATGGGTATGGACAATGACTGGGAGAGAAATAACACACACTTTTAGCTACTTTTCTTCTGGTCTCTGGCTGGCATTTCTTTCATAAACATTGTCCAACTATGGTGTGGGTTTTTTTTGAATTATTAATTACCTCTGGATTTCTGGGCTTTGCCTTTGAACTCTGTGAGGGGGTGAAAAAAAACCCAACTCCTTGATTAACACTTATCTTGCTGGTGCAAAACGCTAGTGACTGCTACAGAGAGGCCTGTCACTTACAGTTCATGTTGCTAAACAATCCTGGACACATTATAAAGTGACGGGATTCCCATTTAGGTATTAGAGAGGGGCCGCCTCAGGAAGTGATAGAAGAAGGGGAGATGATTATCGGAGCATTAGGCCCTGAAGACAAGCAAAGAAAGGGGTTCGGTTCCCGGGTTCAGTTCCTGGGTTCAGGCTGCGGTGAATGTGGGCATTCCTCGGACAGACAGAGGCAACTACAGAAACAGCCACACGGAGCGTAGAGACAGAAAGCACCTGTAACACACCCAAACCAACCCAAAGTATTAACCACATGCTCTAAGGGAGGCCAACACGAAAGTGAAGAAGTGGGAATAACTGCCAGCTAGTCCCTCTAGACTGCTATAAAGGAGCAGTTGCACAAAAAAAAAAAAAAAAAAAAAAAAAAAAAAAAAAAAAAAGTCCTAACTCTGCAGAAGGACCGGAATAAAACAATTCTGCCTGCACAATTTAAAAGGCTCTTGCTTGCTGAATTATAACAGTGTTGTACCCATCTGAGAAGGTCAAATTATGGAGTAGCGAAGTTCTTCCACATCCACTTCCTATTACCCAGTGAAAGAAGCAGGCATAATTTCCATGTAGTTTTCATTTGCATATCAAAGTGCCTTCTGCCTTTTGTCCAGTGAGGCACTCACTTGACAAAACACTTCAGATATCTTATGTGTCTTCCTCCAAGACATTTGTATAGAAAAAGAAGATCCAATGGTCTAGAACTTTTCCTGGTGATGTTGCAGTCCTCTGCTTCAAAGCAACGACATGTCCAGTACTTGTCACTTTTTCAAGCTCAAAGCCCACTGACAAATGCAAGACTTATTTCATAGATCACAAACTTAAGCTACCAGTGACCTTAACTGAAATGCCTAACTTGAGAGTAACTGGAAAATACCTAGAGGCCATACAGCAAGAGGGAAAACACATTAAAAAGGATTATCAAAAGCCATCCTCAAGGACAGAATACCAAGGGCAATATGACTTCATGAAGTTAAAGAAATCAGAGGCATGAGCGTAAATTGTTAAGCCTGCAAAAGCGTGCTTTGGGGCACAGCAATTTCATAGGGAAATGTAATATATCAATGCAAAAAAACCCACAAAGTGAGATTATAGCCAATTCTGTAACTGAATGAACAAAACTCCTGCAAGTAACTGGGCAAGAAAGGCAGGAGAGAAGAGAAGAAGGTACTAAAAAAACCCTCATGCCTCTGGATGAAAGGAGGGAAGTTGCCCAGAGGAGCAGCCCTGTACTTGCAGCCACAAAAGCTCACCTGTGGATGTTTGGAATACTCGCCATGTTCATAATGCCATAGTTCATCATCACCAGGATGAAAAGATGTATGGAATACCTTGAAGACAATAAAGTAAATATTTAAGAAACTTCTAAGTAACTGGGGGGTGGAGGCTGGCAGTACAGATTGAGGGAATATTTTTTCCACATGAATGACAGAAATGCTATGTCTTATGAGGATATCAGTAAACATGGATTATCACAATGACATTTTTACAGCATGAACATTCAACATAGATTAACACTTATTGACAAGATGCTGTCAATGTGTTTGATTCAGAGAAAGAGCAGTCTTGCTCAAAGTGCACATCCAAATTGGATGCTGCTTCTCCAACGCCAATATCTTCACAGCAGACTGGTGGCTTTAACTGCCAGAAACAAGCACATCATAGATTAAATACCTCACTTACAAATGTTTTCATGACTCATTTCACTTTATTTGAGGGTTTAGGATGGTTACATTGGTAGGAATTTTTGGCTTTTTTTTTCCAGGATTGCAATACAAAAAGCACCTCAAGACTAAAAAGAAGTAATCCAGAAAACCTGATATGAACTTTAAAAACGTTTCCACCCAAGCCTTGTCTACTTGGTGATTAAATACTCACCATCCAAAGCAGAAGACAGCAAAGTATATTCCAAAGAGGGTGGCAAATGCATGGCGAACAGCAGAACTGACATGACTGGGACCCAAGTAAACACGAAACCAAAAAGCAGCCAAAAGGGCAAACAGTTGACAGGCTACAAAATTGATCTGTAAAAGAAAAAACAAAACAAAAAATTGTTGTGATTCTTTGGCGGGGGTAGGGGGGAAGGAGTATCTTCCTTCTCAGAACAATAAAGAGTGGAGCCAACAAAGGGGGGGAAAAAAGTAAAGGCAATTATCTTTTGTCTTCTTTCTTGCAAGTCTCACTTGTGAGTGATGCTAACTTTGTCGGCTAACAGAAGGGATTAAACAAGCATGTGGCCACCTGAGACCTGGGACAGGAGCAAAAGCTGGCCCCAGCCCCCAGAGGGGCAGGGGGGCTCTGCCCTGCAGAGAAGGCAGCATAAGGCAGGTGCACATGGAGGACAAGCAGCCTCTGGCTAGAAGTTACTTCTATCGGACACAAGGACAAGCAGAAGCTTCGGTGTCCTCAGAGCAAAACCCACACCAAATTGCCTTTTTCCAGTTACATTCTCTCTGAAAGCCTCAGCAGAAATCCCTGAATTCGGAGGAACAGCATAGCTCAGGAGCTGCCTCTAGCAGAGCGGTGCAGCACTGGGATCCCATAGCCACGAGCCCAGCCCAGGCCCTGGGCAGATGAAGTTAGACTCATTTTATTCAGCTGCAGTCTGTTTTCTTTTTTTTAAATTTGCTCTGAGGTCTCTGGCAGGAGGTCATCATAGACTGAGCAAAACTCTAAACAGAGTGAAATATTTAAGCAATCGCTTGAATTAGAGGATTATCCAAAGCTATCAGTCCAGGACAGGGTGATATATTGCACTCAGAAATCCTCTGACACGCTGGCTGCCCAGAGATTGTTGGATCCAACCAAGGTTCTTGTCAAAAACATTTACAATGGTTTTAATAAGACACCACAGCCCCAAATTGCTTTAATTTTGGTGGACTATATCCAACTTGGTGCTGTTCAGGCAAATGCTTCTATTACAGATTTCTTAGCTACATTGTTGCAGTTCCTTTATTCCTGTGATGTAGGCAATAATGCAATGCAATAACGTAATAATTTAAGCATTTAAATATGCTGAATTTTAGTTCTTTGGGTCAGGAACAATACCTTCTGTTTCTTGTTCTTGTACACTACCAGTATTTATAAAGCGAAGATATCACAGAACTATACGCAAAAGCAAATAATTAGGAATTTCCCACCATGACAGTATTTTAAGCTTTATTTGAATAACACAATCACTTTTATGAGTACAAAGACTTGAGGAAAGATTTAAAAAGGAAGAGAACAAAATTGCACTGGTCTCCTAAAACCCAGAAGCTATAGCACAAATCCCAAACTGTCACTTGGCCTGCTACAATACAGTTATTCTAAAAATAACTAACTCCTCCCTCTCCCTCTCCTTCCCATAGCCAGACTTAGTGCAAAAATGGCTGAGGAGAGTATTTCCCCTGAAAGGCTGTTCTGACTGTATCCTTTTGATGCAAGTGGCAAAGACTGACAGACACACTGAAAAGACAATTCAGTGAACCTAAATCCCACCTCAACCTGCTTCCACTTATGGCCATATTAGTACACACAATGGAGCTCTGCTTTGTGGCATGCAGAAGCCCTCGGATCCAGTATAGAGAAAGAGGGAAAGAGCAAACAGTCCAAGAAGCCCATGTGGTTGATTGTTTAAAAGACAATATCCTATTCTGTGCAGCATTATTCACAGAAGTTTTACTCCAGTAAAAAAAAAAAAAAAAAAAAAAAAAAAGCAACCTTTTTCTTTTACTTTCATCCAGTTATTGTACATTCAATCTGAGATATTAAACATGCTGGGACTTCAGGAGTATATACACACAGTAAAATGAAAGTGGAAGATCCCATAGCAGACACTCAGAATAGCATTTATTTAGTTAAGACAGGTAACCATAGCAGCAGAAAGCAAGCAGCAGAGACTAGCACAGTATACAACACCACAGCAGCCTTGTGTACATACTCAGTGGCTAGCCAATACTATCATTTCCACAGGGCATTTGTTACCTGGGCTACCTGGAGTAAAGGTAGCACAAGTACACCAGCCACACTACAATCACATTTTCATTTTGTTGTGCAAAATTAGCTGAGACAATTTCTTCCCTGCGCTGCTTTTGCAGAAACTGGGGTGAATCCTTATACCAGGATAAAAAGCCCACCCTAGCCTTACATTTCATTCTGCTTTCAGTTTTTCAGGGTTGTTTCTGCAGAGAGGCCAAACATCACAGATCCGATTTATTCAGCAAGCAATAATCTCAAACTTCTAGTTTCCACTTACCCTTTTTGTACTGAATTAAGCAAGAAAGTAGCTTGCAGAGTAACAGTCACAACACACCATTAAAAGTTACAGATCTCATTCAAAAACCTAAAGACTAACCTTCCTTTTCAGGAACCGTAAGCGACAAGTGACAGTGTCAAAGAGGCACAAATGAACACCAGGATTCTTGAATGTCCTTTGACCATTACATGACCAGAATAGCATTAAGGGGAGTGAGAAGGCTGCACTCAATGTGCTGCTTGGAAGATCGACTCCGTGATGCAAAATAAATAAATAAATAAATGCAGTCTGAAATGCAGAAAGAGAAGACTTTCACTCACTGGCTGAGAAGATTCATGCCTCTGCTGGTCTTCCGAAGTGCAACAACCAAAGCTCCTCTGCAGTTCTCCAACTTCTTTTCCCCCATGTCTATGTTTGACTGCACTACCCCTAAATACAAAATGTTGTTTGTTTTATTTTGTCTATCATTAAGGCTTGTCAGTTTTTAGAACTATAGTCTTTTGGATTCTCTCCCACAAAATAACTATCATCCAAGCTTTGGCTTGTGACACCTTCTCCTTGAACAGCACACAACAGGATGCCAAATATGAATGTGCTGGCTCCAGCTCTTTAAACCTCATAAGGTGGAAGCACAACACCAAGCTCTGTTTTTTCTTCCATAATGTTACTGGAGAAAATAACATTAACAGCATGTATAGGAAGTGTATTTACAACACTAACATATATGCATTACAAACAACACGATTGGTTATAAAGGATGCATCAGCAGAGGTGTTGGGAAAGGGACACCGATGAACAAGAAAAACAGTAAATGTAACAATTACTGATAAAACCTTTCTGTCATCCACTAAGTATTTGGTACCTGTTGCAAAAAAATTGGCATAAACTTCACTACTTCTTGTATCTATCCACCGCTAAAACCACGTTTAGAATCTGAGTGCACCAAGAAGACTCCTGATTTCCATGGGGTTCAGTATGGAAATCAGATTTAGCTGTACAGAGTTCAATGCAAAGTCTAGCTCATAGCTTACCATAAAACCAGCTTTCAGAGGTGTTGAGTAATCACAGAAGAATACTTACTTCAGAAGAATATAAAACAATCCCTTATGAGCCTAACTGAGCCAAGCCGAAAACTTAAATAAACCAGGCACAAATCTTTTCTTGAAACTGTCACAAACAGAGTAAGGGAAGTTGTTTCTCAGTTTCTTAGTTCCCTCTCCCCCAGCTGGGCCTCAATGCAAGTCAAATATCAGACACCAGTAAAACTGGGGGACTCCTTTCCTAGTGCTATTAAAGTTTATTCTGCCTGGAAGGCAGAATTCTGTATTTAAAACTGAGCACTAATTTTGGTACCAGACCAGAACTGGTCTGTCCTCTACAGAATAATAGAGGGATGTGATGGTTTTTCATTTGACTATCACCTCCCTTTCTTTACTCATACGCAGCATTGTAAATGTATGCATTCATTCTCTCACACACACATGCTGTTAGTTCATTTGACAGTGACTGTACTGCATTCCACTTAACAGGAATTTTACTCTTTACCTTACATATTTGAAGTACTTAAGTAAGCAGATCCCTAAAATTTCAAGAAATGTTGTGTTGAATCACAAAGTAAATTACGGTCACACTTTCCTCCCCTTCACTTTGCAAAGAGTTCATGTTATTCTCTTTTGGTTATTTCCACTGTTGCTGAAAACACTTTGTAAACAGTAAATTGAGGACTTTTGAACTTTGATGAATGGTGTCCACATAAAAATAGCATGAAAAAAGAAAATAAATGATCTGAAAATTAACCTTTTTCATTCTGATCCACCATTTAAGTCATTTATAACCCATGTTTTTGCTAGTCACATCCATCCGGTGTTGCCTTTGAACTTTTATTCCACATGAAGTTTCAACTTTGCCAGCAGAAGAGACATACCTTTACTTTTTACACAGCCATTTTCTTCTGTGCTCTAACAAGTAAGGTGTAATAAAATTAGGAATCAGAGCACATGATATGTTGCCAAAACAAAGGTTGGAAAGATCCTATCTTCCTTTCATTTTCCATGATTAAACTCTGGAGGTCAGAGAGCCAGGCTCATCACAGTGCAGATCACTGGCATCAGATACATGTCTCAACATTTCTAAAAATCTCAGCATTTGGAGGAAACGAGCCCACTGTCAATAACAGAGTGGGAACAATTATCACCTTTTGTTTTGGGGACAAACTAGCTCCAAGTTTAGGGGAAAAAAGGTAGCAATTTGTCAAACTCCTGTAACAGGAAAGCCATGGATCACACTTCTAGGAGACAGATAAATGCATTTTGTGGTAGCACTGGAAATGATTGTGAAAAAACACAAAAATCTTAAAAGGAGAAAATGGAAAATGCTTTTTTAGCTAGATGTTCTTGGAATGGGAAACAGAAAATTTAGGAGGAGGTATCCCTGGCTTTACACCCTTTCACTAAATCATTACAAATACTCTTGGTTACTGCTTTGCACAGGTCAGGGTAGGCTACTGCTCACCCACTTCAGGAAGTTTCATTCCACTCATCCACAATCCCATCATCTGCAAATCTCCCTATTTAAAGGAGTGGTAATAGGCATTTGAGGGTTACCAGATCACACCCTAAGCAGGGACAATAAGTAAGTTCAAGTAAGTAGTCTGTTATTTTAGTGCTTTTAACATTTTCCTTATAGTTA
Organism: Apteryx rowi; assembly: GCF_003343035.1. Taxonomy (NCBI): domain Eukaryota; kingdom Metazoa; phylum Chordata; class Aves; order Apterygiformes; family Apterygidae; genus Apteryx; species Apteryx rowi. The sequence continues at coordinate 224,094 of NW_020447852.1, read as the reverse complement.
AGTATCAGGAAGAAATATCCTGCATTCTACTCTGACCACAAAAACACTTTGCTTTTCCTTTACCATTTTTTTCCTCCCTTACACTTGAAGAAAAACTGACCTCACTTTCCAAAAATCTAGGAGGATGCACCAAACTGACCACACAGTTCTCTCCGAACTCCAAATGGCAATTAAGTCTGTTATCCAAAACACAGTCCCTCTGCAAGCAAAATTTCTATTAACTCTATTAATTTGAGTTACTGCTTATTCACTATGAAAATGGATATGATAAATTCACATTGATAACTTGTCACTTATTTGATGATGAGGTACAGATGTGTCTTCCACAATACGCAGCCCTTGAACTAAAGCAGGCATGTTACATGTTCATTCATTTTGGTAGGTGGAGGTACAAGCGTGTTTCAGCACAGCCAGGGTGCCAGAATATTCCCAGTCAGCWTTCAGGTCCATGCCTGCTTCAACAGGTAGCAGATGATGTGAATTGTCCTCAGATTATAGAAATCATAGAAGACACCTCTACTTTTATTTCAGGCTTTGTGCTTACCAGCCAAATCAGAGAGGAAGGCTTGAAATTTCCATTTCATCTGCCAAGCAAAGAGTGCAAACAGCAGTGCCTGCAGCGTGCCTCAGTGCTAGGCATGAAATCCTAGCACATGGTCAAGATACTCAGTGCTATCTGCTAATGAGCTACTGGTCCTTAGTTTAGGAGACTGTTACAAGGTTTTTAACCTGTAAATTGAAATAAGTACTCTATTCACTAATTAACTTAACACAGATCACCAAACAGCTGTTTTCAGCACTCAGAAAAGCATAAGGAACCATATTAACAGAAATTAGTGACAGCAACAGCAAGTCCTTCTCACGTCAAACCATTTTGAATCTGAGACCCCAGAATAAAATATTCCCCCATCCACAGATCAGCCCCATCTTACAGGATTATGTCTTTTTTTGAAAAGCAAATGCCAGAACTGCAGAAGTGTAATAACTTGTTTTCTCTATTTAAAAGAGTTATTTTGCACACATAATCATAGACACCTAACAAGCAAGCATGTTTAAGTTCATCTTGCTGGAGACATTTCTGCTTTGATGCTGAAAAATAGACCTGCTGTCCTGACAGCATTTCGCAGCATCCAGATTGTGATAGCTGAAATGGGTGTGTTAAGAATAAGAGACGGAATATTCTTTAATCAGATCATCTCAAAGATATCTGATACTTACTGGAATTTTGCAAAATATTTTGATCTCCCAGACTATTTTTATGAGCCCTAAGAACAAATATTCTCTGCAGAGATTGTTAACTCTATGCAGGGAGGTGACAAACACTCTAAAAAGTAGGGAGATCATCACAGAAATCACGTGAAGTTTCCCACTGTTAGCAGAATTTTGACTTAAGCTTTCATGAAGGAAACGAGTCGTAACATCCCCTGCGTAGCTTCCCTTATAGTCCATAGTGATATCTCTTTGCACAGAACTCACTCACCAAGAATCAGCACAAACAGATATTTGAGAAGAAATCAGAATAAACTGCAACATGCAAAATGTTGTATTTTCTGTTTACACCCAGGCACTGTGAATTGCCAACAGCATGGATCAGATAGGCGACAAATTCACTTAAATTAGGGAAATAGTGATACAATTACTGAAAAGCTAAATCTCTCCTATCATTATATTGAAACAACTCATTCCTCTGCATTGTGTTTTAGGAGTCCTGTGGAAGATTTTGAGGGGGCAAACGCAAAGGTTTGAAAACAGAACTTTGAGAAATACTCTTATGAGAGAAGAGTATACACATGATTAATTTAAGATTATTATTCTCTTAAGATTATTATTCTCAGAAACAGCACTAAGTTCTCATAGCCCTGGCTTTGTTAGTTGCTTTTGTATCCTGAATACAGAGTTGGTAAAACAGAATTTGCCAAATTGACTGTACTTCAGCCTGTTGTGTTGTTTTCATGGCTAAATTCTGCTGTTTCCCTACTTACAGGGTCAAATATCCTTCCATGATTTAGACTATAAACTTGAAACAGATGTTCTTTCTGGATTACTTCTATGAAGCCACTAGCAGAACAATCACCATCAGGACACATAAATATAGCTGTAGAACAGATTAAATCCTGAGTCATCAGAAATTTAAAAAGGAAAACATTTAAGCAAAAAGAAAGCTTGAGAAGTCAATTCTACAACATAATGCTAAGTTACACACCCATACCTTTGATGGCTGATAAATTTAACACATGGACCTGATCCAAACACAGCTTTAGCTTGCTGTCAACTCTTACACTGAACTGTAACTACTCTGTATGTTGAACAGATGTTTAAGTAGTGATCATTTATGTGCAGTGATGTTCTGCCACTACCCGTAACTCAGTAATTACTTTCTCCCAGTGAGAAAGTAATGCCAAAGCACAGCATGACGAAATTTCTTTATACCTGGGATAGCCAGTAGTAAACACTACCTATAAAAGAAGCAGCAGTAAAATCAAACAAGCTGGAGCCTTCAGTTGTTCAGGATTTTTTTAAAGCAGAATGCCTTTCGGTTGTTATGAGAGCTGCCTCATTTCTCCAGACTGCACAGCAGTGAAGTAGCACACTAATTACAGCACCTTTCATCCAAAGAGTGCTTCAGAAAGAGTAATTTCACATACCTCTGTGCAGCTACTGCATCTCATGCTGTAATATGGCAGTTGTCTGAAAACAGAACTACAGTCAACAGGTCAGGATATGGAGGATATTAATAAGAAAAGGAACAGTAGAGTGAAATGTAGTTATCCAAACAGGAATTCTGACGGCAAGAAGAACCAGGACTATTACTCCTGCTTTTACAAAAAAAAAAAAAAAAAAAAAAATCCATAGGATGTCAGAAGTCACTGGGATCTTGAACTTACTTCTCACTAGAAAGATGGCACCTTTTATCTCCTCTGCTCCTTGCTTAAGCATCAGATTCATACGGATGCCAAGGGAACACATCTACCTTATCAGCACATTTTTACATCACTCCAGCTCTTCTTGAAGGGTCCATTTGGAGACCTGATCTAAGCGTAGTTAAAGTTAGGAGAGAGAYGCTGAAGAAGAAACACACAGAAACAAGGAGAACAACAACTCCAGGAAAGTAAACCACACCAAAGCAGAGAAGTCAGTGCCTGCAAAGCCTCCTCTGAAAGTCCCTGGCACCCCAGCGATCCCCCAAGGCCAGGACACCACCACAGCGCTGCTCCCCCTTGCTTCACCCGCTGCAGGCCTCAGGCACCTGCCTGGAGCCTCAGTTTTCACAGCCATTACATCGTGCCGTTAAATGGACCAGTCACCCATCCTTTTCCCAGAAATGAATTCCTGGATAACAGCTATTGCTCCCAAATGTTTTTTTCGTAGCTGATAAATGCTCCCAAACCCAAACAGTTATTTTCATGGGACCTCTCCAAAGACTCTTCCAGTCCCTGCTCCTGCAGCACTACCACCTCATATGCTACAGGCACCAGGCCACAACAGAAAGGAAGCAAGGCTCCATGTGCTGGGACAGGTTGGATCAGATATGATCTAGCTCCAGTTTCCAAGCCTCAAGTGCTACCTGCTCTGGAGGCTACACTCTGATTTCTATTTTAGTATTCTTTAGCAAATAACTTAGGAGTAACAGTGCTAAGAGTAGCATCAACACAGACCTTTTTGCAAGATTTAAAGATGTATTTTTTAAAAACTTAAAATACAGCACAGCAAGACAAGCAACTTTTCATTAAGTAATACAGACATAACTATATATTTGATTAATTAAAACATGAAGAAGGAACATAATACACATGAATGTATGTATGCCCAGCCATCCTGCTGGCATTTCTTTCTGCAGCTACAATGTAAATTATATTCCCCAAATTATATTCCCAGTGGGAGTTGCGGGCATGTAAGAATGGCAGGATCCTTAAAGCAATGTTTCTAAAGCTGCAATTCAAAAACATGCTTAACTTTCAGGCCAGATGAAATCCCTGTGACTGCAAATATCCACCAATTTAAAAATAAAATCATAAGCTCAAAGTGCAATTCTTCACTAGAATGGGAACTGGCAAGTCTAAAATAACTTGCCCCTTTATTCTTGTTGCAATGTCTGTGCAATTCTATTTTCAGTTCCTTTTCTATAGGAAAGAGTGTTAGTGGTCTTTAAAAATACACACCAATACAAACAGAGCAGTTTTGTTCACTATTATCCCTATGATAGCAGCCAGTGAAGAAACAAACATCAGTAGAGAAAAGAAAGTGCCAACTTTACAAGTTATTATAAACCAAAAGAAAGTTGCTGTCCTACACACACACACACACACACACACACACACACTGTAGAAACTGTCACCACTGTGTTAAATTTAAGCACGTCAACCTTGGAATAGAGTGGCTTGATCAAAGACTAAATCTTTCAGACATGGCAATGGTAACATACAAGAATTTATTAGGTCCTTCCACATCTAAAATCTGGAACATCAGGCATTAAACACTAAAATCACGCTCTCAGTGCAAGGGCACTCTAAAGCAAGGGTACTGAAAAATTAGTTTATTAGGACATGCTTTAAAACTGTGCAAAAGGGCTTTGCTCAAAAAAGAGTTAGAATTTACCTATCCAAACAATGATGTTGATACCTGAGCTAGTTCATCTGAATTCCTTTTATCATCAATGGGGAAAAAATAGGCAATTCTAGGCTGCAGTTCATCCAGTCCTAAGAAACATGTCAAAAACAGGGTTTTCTACTGACTACAAAAGAAATCTACATGGATAAGCTTAGACGTAGAAATGTACACTGCAGACTTATGAAAATAAAAAGGATCCATACTACATGCATTAACGGAAGGAAAAAGGAAACTTCACACTATGAAGTAGGACTTTCATTCAGGTGTAAGAGGTGAAATTTTTATGGTGCTCCACTTTTTGGTTTACCATTTAAAGAGACCTAAAAATGGCATAATATTTCACAAGAAGGTATTCTGCAATAAAACAAGCCCACTTCAAGTGCTTGAAATAGAAGAGAAAAAAATGGAGTGCCAATCAGGAGGCACTTCTGAAAAAAATTACTAGTATCTATAGCGTAAGAATTTTAGGTTCCTATCTAATGCGTGTAGTCAAACACAGTTTCCTGCTTCTGCAAGCAGAAGGTATTGCAAACCTCAGGTCTTCCTGTTCTCTTCCCTGTTTAAGTAGTTTTGCATCTCCAAAACACCCAATAACAGCACTAACAGAGGAAGAGGAGAACTCTCTCAAACACCAAAGAAAATGTTTTCAGTTGAGCTTTAAAATCACTTCAAGGTCCATGGGCACAGACAGGTGAAGATCTACGTTCTCCTGCCGCATTCCCACCTAGCAAAACATGGTGTGATATGTGCTAATTTGTTACATCAACTCGGGAAGTGATTTTACGATGAAACTAGGCGCTAAGTACGGGCTATCAACTTGTGAAGTGATTTTACCATGAAACTAGGCGCTAAGTACGGGCTATCACCACAATGATTGTACTGAGCCAGCAGAGCGGTATTGCATTGTGAAATGTATGCGCGCGACCTGAAGGGCACCACGCACAACGCAGAGGAAGACCCCTGCCTTCATCCCGACCCCCCCCAGCAACAGCCGGCGCAACCGCAGAAGTTACAGGAAGTGCTACGTATACCTGGAACTAGAGCCGCATATAAGGAGACTGCGAGCGGGGGAATTTCGCGCGCCGTTGGTGGAGCAGGAGACTCCCCGGCCGCCCAGCGCTGTTTTGCTTACTTGCGACTTGCTCAATTATTCTATTAAATTGGAATTTATGCAACCCGGCCCGAGTGGTTGTCAATTTGTCACGCTTACCTATAACAATGGGGCACTCACCGCAGGGTACCACCATGCCCTTTCCACCTCCAAAGGGCACATCATTTGCTAAAAGAGGTGATGCTACCTTGCAACATGAATTCTCCTTCGCAGGGAAAAGAGGATACACAATGGTTTTGGGAAGCCACCAGTAAGGGCCAGGGAACATCTGCCGTGAAACTCAGCTCTATACCCACAAGAAGGTAATGAATTTTCCACCTTCCTTCAGTGCCACTGCCTGCGGGTTCCCTTCTCCCCCACCTCCTTTAGGCCAGGCAGGTTATAGAGCTAAACTGACTGAAAACTGACCCTTTTATTTGTAGGGTTAATTTTCAGCCAGAAAAACATGTGCAGCTGCACAACTGATTTTTTCACAAGCGAGGAAACAGGAACATGATGCCACGGGAGGGAACACAAGCAGAAACCACCTTTTGCAGTAGTACCCTCTAGTTAGAGCCATTTATTTGACTGTGGAGTCATATGTCCAGTTCATATTTGGGCAATTATCTTTGCAAACATAGCAGTTAGTAACTCGTTTTCTTTGTGTCTGTAAACAATGAAAACTTTACATTCTGCAGCTGCCTGCAGCCCTTGCGTCCATAGGCAAGTAAATTTTTTCAGCTATAGTTTTTTTCCTTGATTGTTTAGCCCTTTCCAAAGGGTTACCTGAGTATGCTTTGTTATTCAAGCACAATTATCTTTGTTTCAGGCATCTGCTATAATGGTGACGGTGTAAAATTAGCAAGCCTCAGTAACTGCCACCATCAGACATTTGCTTTCACAATCATGAGATTTCACAGTCATAAAATTCTGCTCTTCCCTATTGTTCTACGGTTTAACAGTAAAATGATTGTCACGTGGTGTTTAATATAAATATGTTGGTCTAACCGTCATTCATATGGGCTGCAGACCGAGTTTTTAACCCCTGCAGTACTGCAGCAGGAAGAGAAGCCACCAAGAAAATGCGTACAGCTACCATATCCTGTTGTGGCTTTTTTCTCTCCCTACTTCTGCTTGGAAAGTGCAGCATGCTCAGACGCCACAATCATTTATTTTGGATCTCGAGCCATACAAGATGACTGGAATGTAGCCAGCTGTTCAGTCATGCCAGTATTACAAGCACCTTACACCTACAGCAAATATCTTTGGAAGCTGAACTTTGGGGCACGACTAATTTTAGGTGCTCAACTTCAGATATGGTTGAAAGCAAGCAACTTGGAGATAGCAAGTGCTCAGGACTTCCTGTAAAGCAAACATCTCCACTGACACTGAATTTAAATATCTGGAAATCACTAGTATCTTTCTGAAAAAATATGCCCTGAATGAAATCCAGAGGTTTCCACCCCCTCCCAAAAAAAAAAGGGTTTCCTAGTTCTCAAACTTAGCAACCAAAACAAAAACAAAAACTAACAGGAAAACACACAGCATGAGCAAGTGTCAGTTGGTGAATCAGCATAAAGAAAAGCAAAGTTAAGAAAAAATGAGAAACTTACATTTTACTAAATTTGAGGGAAAAAAGACTTTATTTCCTTGCTTCATTTTAAAAAGAGCTGCCTGGTTTGTATACCTCCCAGCACAATTCCATATTTCTATTTGTAGTGTGACAGACCTTTGGATACCAACACTGAAATTTTCCAAAGATAACTGCCGTATCAGGAAAGAAAACACACACACACACACACACACACACACACTTGTATTACTTAGCCACAGCATTTTATTTTTCTCTGGGAGTATTTTTGCCATACTACCAGTGAGCAATAGCAAAAACTTTAATTACTTTCCTTTACAAAGGACAGAAATCATTAGATAAAGAGGAAAAATTGTGGTTTATTCCTCTAACAGTTCAGAAAAAAAAAAAAGAGTGCCTTTACATTTTAGAATTATTAAAGTGATGTTTCTATTACCCAGTGAGAGACAACTTTTGGTTCAAGAAAAAAAGCACAGCAACAGAATTCCACAAACTCCAAACTAGCTTTCCTCAAAATACACTATGAACATGAACACAGCTAGGGGAAAGAAATTCAAAAACTGCTAAGTTGCATAAATAATTATAGCTTTTCCTTCAAATAAGCCCTTTACACCTAAAAGCCTAAAAAAATATGCTTTAAAAGAACTAGGACATTGCATGATTTGCACAGTTGGCTTGCCAAATTTATTTCCATCTCTATTTCTTTCTGTTGCAAGGCTTTATACTGGCAACATGTGACACCTGAGCAAGGGGGAGCACGCGCTTCAGCCTGGATGAGGGCTTGGACCGGGGACATGGGTCCCCGCCAGCTGCTGCAGGTCTCTCCGGGGTGCAAGCCAGTACTTCCAGCCTTCGGCAAAGAAACGAGGCCACAGTCTCCCTCCAGCCAGCAGGCAACGGGCACGCAGCACTTGCAAAAATAAAGTCGAACCAATTGCAAAAATCTGACTCCTGACTTAGGAAACAGAGGCACACCTGCCCTTCGGGTCGTCTCCTAAACTGGTCTGGTACCTTGCCCTCAACAGCGATTATGTTCAGAAACTTAAGTGTCAGGGAAAGAGAAAAAGAGGAGGCAGAGATGGAATCAGTTTCCTCTGAATAATTATTTAAGCCCTGAAATACATCTAATTTACAGCCTGACACCCCTCTACATGGGCCTGAAAAACAGGAAGTCCAATGGAGATAGTCAGGCAATTACTAGCACCCTTAAAACATATGATTGATATGCAGTCAGATAACAGACTAATGATCAGGATGTCAGAAACCTCTCAAAGGACTAAGGAAGACTACACCAGACACCTGCGGTATTGCTTCAAAGATAGCACGCAGATCACAAAACGCCCAAATACAGCATTAAAGATATACAGCATGAATCGAACACAGAGGAAACGCTCAGCACATGGATAAAGTAACCAGTTAAAAAAGCAGCTCAGGCACACAAGATGATAACCAAGAGGAGAATACATGACAAAGCATATAAAGGGCCAGTTATTTTATATAGAAAAATAACAATAGAAGGATTGTTGTAGCTCGGGCTCTATGCATGGGGGGCGCCGGGCAGGTGAGCCCTCTTGGAGGTTGACTGATGCCACTTCCTGCTGTATCGCCCTGTGAAAAAGCTCCAGAGATGAATCCAGTGCGGAGCTGAGCCGTGCGGAGGGGAGGCCGACACCGATGGACCCACTCGCCCATGAGGATTGCAGCCGCGTGCGGGACTGCCAGCGGCAACCCAGCTCCACATGCCCCAGGGACTCCAGGGAGGCGCGCGACCGCCAGTGGCCTCCTTGGCGGGCCCTGAAGGGAGCAGGCAAAAGAGCATGTACTTCTAAAGCCTTCCCTTTTAAGCGATTAAGTATTATATTCTGGATAGTCATGTTTTTTTGGATAAACATCCAAGTCCCTGCTGGCTCTGGCCAAGTCCTTGGCCTTCGCAGCATCCTGTTGAAATGAGATTCACAGTCCAGTTACGGACTGCATGAAAAAGATCTTCAGTTCGATCACTCTTGAATCTGCAGCCTTTCAATATTATCACGTTTCTCTTCACATGGAGAAACACTGGGGGACAGAAGGGAAGAAGTCCTAGACCCACTCACTTACATACTTTCACTGTGATCCTTCTTAACAGTCACGTTTCTAAAGCAAACAGCCAATTCCCTCACTTTGCTTTTATGTGTTTAAGGAAAGAAGTCTAGCCTATACTTTTTCTATTTATCTTGTTTGCATTTTCATTCTGGTTTCATGGCAAAGAAGAACAGCTCATGGTCATCTTTCAAACAACTTGTGCGACAACAACAGGCCAGAAACATAATTATGTTCTCTTTCTCCTTCTATTCCAGACCATTCTTTGTTCTAATTCTGATTTTATTTCTTGTTTAGCATCAGTAGAACCTCTCTAAAACCTTCTTTTTCCAAACTTCTGACCACATTTTCTTCAGTTACGAGCGTGCAATCAGGAACTAGTGCCCTAGCAGAGAAGTAGCATTAAAGGTAACACTAAAATAAAGATACATTTTCCTAAATAAAAAACAAACAAATGTTTCCTCTCTTAGGAGTCTATCATATTTCACAATGTAGCAGAGCAATATGCCTACACTTTCAACATACTGGTATAAAATATACAAAAAAAACATACTCTGAGTGTAGTGTTATTGTTGCTGTGGCAACTCCAGACCACAATTTTTTGCCTCAAGAGAATTAGTGTGAACACAAACATACACACAAAGGCATAAACAACCATGGGTGCTAACAGTGCCTACAACTCACTGTGGATGTAAAACTGCCATCAAAAACTGAATTTAATTCAAAGAATAAGTCCTTTAACTTCCAAATCACTGTATCCAAATCATTTGTCTACACTTCTTTTTCCTCATCCTCAATGCAGCATAGTTTGCAAAACTTTCTGAGAAGCTCCACAGCTTAACAAATATAAATGTAAGGTAACTTAATAAACAGAAACAGCAGTGCTTGTGAGCGAACAAAGTAATTCTAAAAATACCTCTCTTTCAAACAGATGAATCATTGATCTACAAGCTGGAATTTGCTGGTGTAAATACTTACTGCAAACCTTAAGAGTCGGTGATTTGAAACTGCCCTCTCTGTGTGCGCACAAAAGATAAACAGAGTCAATACTGTACTATTCTTTAACACTCCCTTGAACTGATAGCAGGAAAAACCTACTTTCACCAGCTTTTAATGTCATTTAAGTCAGGTATAAGAGTTAATAATTAAATCTTTTCTACGCAACTGTACTTAAAAAAAAAAAAAAAGTTGAATCCCCTCCCATACATAGCAGCATGAAAACAAGTATGAAAGTTATTCTAGAAATGTTGGAGGCGTGGGTCCTCGAATGTCTTGTGTCAGATCATTCTGCCTTCCCCATTCCTGCCCTATCTACATACCCCTGCCAAACTGCACTCCAACAAGAAACCACAAATGATGAAATTGCTCAAGTCCAATTAGAGCTTTTGTCACAAGACCAGGGCATGCAGAAGGAGCAAATGATCATCCTATGCACAAAAGCCAGCAGCTAAAGTTTATTTCTGGGCCTGAAATAGCTTTTTTAGAAAAAGTATTTTGCATTTAATCCAAAATACTGTGATCTAGAGGAGTATTTTCCTTTCTCCCTTGTCCCTCCCAGATGTCTCCAGTCTGCCTAACTCATGGAGCTGGAAGTCTGCAGCATACAATCTGATGCTGATCATCAGTAATGCTTTTTAAAATTGCCATTTCATAGGATCGCTGTATTTTTGTCCAGGACTTTCCAGGCAGATACATGCACTCAGGTGTATCTGCCCTTGGAAAAGTCATCTAGGTAGCTTACATGTGCCCAGAAAGGATCCCACCCACCACGGTCCTGCTGCAGAGTTTATCCACATGAGGACATGCTCAGTGGACACATGCAGGATTTCTATTATCCAGCAACCCAGTCATCCAGAAACACCAGTTAAAATGTTCAGAGCCCACAGATCCCACCTGGACAAAACTTCTAGAAAGAGAGAGTTTATTTCTGTGGAGGCCAAGGATGAAGAACTGTTTAATATTTACTATTTGTTTTGTCTAGGACCAGGCAGCATAGTGACAGCCACACTACAGACAGATTGATGGACTAACTTTCCTTCCAGTTGTTGGAGAAAAGACTACCATTTCTGTTGTTAAAAAAAAAAAAGACAAATTTTCCAATTTGCTAAAGCTCTCTAGTTAATATCTGAGTTTTGGTTTAAAAATGATATTTCATTTACATTTTTACTCAAATGGAATGCTTGAGAGCAAACGACTTGGAGATTTTTAGATGTTTCCACTTATTTGATTCAAAACCACATTTATAATTTTTGTTTACTCACATTGTTGAATTTTGTTTTTTTTTTAACCTGATTCAGGATAGAAATTTTCCTCTTGTGAGGGAAGCCTGAAACATGGCAAAAAATGTTTTCCCACCCAACTCCAGTAAGGATGCAACATATTTTAAGTATCTGGAAAAAAATGTTTTTAAAAATCATTTATGTCAGAAACTATTGTTTGTGCTTTTGTTTGTGCTTTGGTGCTCACCTACAATTCTGCAAAGCTGTTTGAAGGGCCTTAAGCCAGGAAAAAAAGAAAATGGTAAAAATGAACAAATTAAGATGGTAAAAAGGGAGGATGAGCAAATCGCACCTTGCTCTGGGTGGGAAGAAACCAAAGGTCATTTTTCTGAAAGTGCAGCTCTCCTTGTTTGCAAAGCCACAACCCACTGACCAAGTCGAACACCCGATACAGCACAGGCTGGATTCCACATCCCAAAAGTAACCAAACAAGCCTGACCAGTGCTACACTCTGAAGAAAGCACTAAATGAATGTCAGAGATTTTAGCTATGTCTACCAAGTAGCATGGCCTGGTAAAAGTAGATCTGCAGAGCAAAACAGCTCATGCTGAGGACCCCACGTGCGCATTACACCTGGTCTGGAGGGTGTCACTTCAGCTCTACGCTGGTGCTGTGGCCTGGATGCCCACCAGCAGCGCAGCACTGCAGGCTCCCAGAGTGCATCCTTGGGCTTAGCATCATTTGAAAGCCACCCCGGGCAGCCACTCTGGGGCCGCTTTGCACGTGAAGTAGACCGTGCTACATGGGGGCGAACAGGGGATTCATTCCCAAAGCGCGCTCCTGATCCAAACCACATGTTAACGTAAACACTGCCACTGACAGCAAAGGGCAAGGGCAATCCAAGCACCAGGCTGACATTTTAAGAGCAAGTCTGACCTAGAAGCCATCCTTAAATACTCTCACTAGACTACTCGAGCATCCGGGAGACTTGAAGTTTGGTACCCTCAAGGCTACCTGGAAATACTGGGTCATGTCATACAGCATCCACTGAGAGGATGGGTTTCACTCCAAAGAGAAACATGGCCTGTTGATATCAGACCTTTTAGTTGACTTTGTCCAGCTTTAGACAAGTACAGAAGGTTGGATTCACCCCTGTGCTGATGCCAAGCCCAGCACAGCAGCCTCCCCTGCCCAGGGATTACCAGCATCATCCTCAGTTGGGTGAGTCAACCATGAGAGCTGCCCATTTGTGTGAGCCATACCGGAAGGCAAGGAGCAGCCAGGCGTTACACACCGTGCCAGGCTGGCCAGCACGCAGGAAATCCTAAGCGTCAGGGTCTCCCCTGCAAGCACAGAGCCAGCAATGTGCTCACTGCCTTCACCCCTACTCTGGAGCCTGAGATTCTTCATCACAACCTTATACTGTCTCCAAATAGCTGCAAGGCACCTCTAAATCAGTCCCAGCATGATTAATGTGCAGAGAAGGTTTCAGGAAATTTTATGCAGAACTCTAAGGTTTATTTTTCCAGATCTCACTTAACACAAATGAGAAGGAAAGTGCATAAAATGGGGAAAATTGCAAGCAGCTGATTCTAGTTGCACTTTCGTCCCTTGCCAAATGAAAAACTTACTAGGACAGACTTTGTTTTCAAGGAATGAAAGGATGTGGAAATATTTACATGCATAATATCAAGACATCAGCCATGAGGTCCAAGACTGCAATGCCCAACTGAGAGAGAACACACTGAAAAAGGCAGCACATGTTTCCAAGACAGAGAAAAAAAATGTACTATTGCAATTGTTAATAATAACTGATCTGAACAGAAAGACATACTTTGAACATAGCCTTATTATTTGGAAGGTAGTACACCTCCATTTCAGGACTGTCTCAATAACACACAGGATCTTAGCCCCTGTACGAGCAGGTGAGACAAGTTGGAAGTGTTACAGCCTTTGCTATAAATGCAGAGAAGAGCTGTGCAGCCCATGAACACCATGAACTGTGCCCTGCTCGCAGGGCACCCATGTAATTGGGGACCCACAACAGGATCGGTAAGAATATGCCTCAATGCATGATTCTTTGAATAAAGTGCTATGCCCCTTTGCCACTACGGTAAGAAGCTAATGCTTCCCTTTAGTGACAACACATTGACAAACTCTGGATACTCAAAATCAGAAAGCACCAAAGTTGAGTTGTTTCTGGCAATCTAAATAATACCACTTTGTAAATGTGCATTACGATGCTGATTTCAAATTCCATTTTTGCTTACTGTTTCTCAAATAACTAAGAGTTACACCGCTTTATTTTTTCCAGTTGAGGGTGTGTCAGGCAGGGAGGCAATAAACCTGAGAATGTTGCTGCAACTCAAAATAAAAGCACTGAATTTTCAATTGCAGAATGACTGGCATTAGGGAATTAAACTGTAGCACAGTTCATAGCATAAATGAACAATTGTTTCTGTTGCCTCGGAGTTGCTTTCTTCAGGTTAAAATCAGATAATAACCACGTAGGTCTTCACTGAAACTTTTATTTTCAGTTATCTTGCTTTGATCTGTAAAAAATTTTTTTTTTCTTCAGCACTACATCTTCTAATACGTCTACTTAAGCCCATTAAGGGAACCTTGAATTTCCCAGCCTAAGTCTGTTGCAATCCTAGAAAGCCAAATTTTTATTTGTCTTTTGAGAGCCCCAAAAATGGACTAGAAAAGTTATGCAAACAGGCTTGGGACTAACAAATCTGCTGACTAGCCAGAAAGAGTTGAAGCAAAACCAAAGTCAGGCAGCAAAACAGTTAACTGAAAAATATGGTGCTTAATACAAGGATTGATTGATTTGGAGACCAGAATTTGTGTTTATTTTTGTAAAAGGACAAAAGTGTATCTCTCTCTTTTTCTTCTTCTTTTTTTTTAAACCACTTCATCAGGATGCTTGTGGGAGAGCTATTCAAACTCAAGGAATGGTGGGAAGATGTCTCTAATACCTCAGCTATTCCAATACCCACATATTTGCCCTACAGTCCCCCCAAAGCGTGAGTGTTTGATTTAAACTGTTGCCAAGACATAAACACGCAGACCAACTCCAGAAAAAGGATTAAAATGAAATATAAGGTGTGCAATAAGCAGCCAGTGCATGCAAAATTAAATTTAAACGCACTTTTTTTCCCCCTTTTGGGGCAATACTGCATGCTTCATCAATAACAACATCAAAGTTGAAGCTCTCTGATATAAAGATGAGAAGATGGTCATATGACTGGTTTTTGTGAGACCGTCCTTGAAAAGATAATGTATTTCCTTGAAAGTCAGCAAGCTTGGTACTGATAGATGTAGGTCTGGGTAAGGCCTGTTAAAATGTAAGGTTTGTCACAGGGCAGTTGAAGACTTGCGTTTGGGAAGGTACTTCCAAGGCTATAGGTAACCTGGGATATCAAGTGTGCTGTGCAGCAGAATAACCTTGAGAAGCAAAACTTTTTCTATCAAATGTCTTAACCCTTTGAATTCAGAAAACTTTTAGAGAAGCCTAGAGCTTAGGAAGGCATGGTAAAAACTCAAAATGGATTAATGATGCCCTTAAAAATACCTTTAACATACCTTTAAAGAGTATATTTATTTCTTCTCTGTATTTACACACACATGCATTTTCTTTACAGAAATTACACTATTACAAGCTCAATCTTTAACTTAACATTTCTCACTGATTTATTCTAGAGAACAATGTCCCAAAATCAGTGAATTGGGGCATATATAACAAAAAATATATATATTTTGCCAAATGTTATGGCAAGTGTACTGGAGGGACGATGTCCCAGAATCAGTGATTTGGGCATCCATGACAAGAACAAAAAAAACCCCCACAACCTCCGTTTCCAAATGTTGCTGGAGGTATGTCATTGACCTAGCCAGATATTTTTAGAACACAAATCAGCTAAACTTCAAAGTCTGCTTTCCTGGGATATGAGAATGAATTGAGCATAAATAGTCTTTTTCTCCTCTTTTGAGCTCATTAATCTTGTTACTGAATATAGCCCTTCTTAAAAAAAAATTTCAATGTTAAATTCAAAAATAAATCATCCATGATTTATATTTATATACATTATTTATTCAAAGAGATGCAAATTCACACTGAGACATGGTGATTATTTTAGCATGTAAAGCAGAAAACATCGCTATTTTCTCATGTTAATACACTGTCTGGTAAATAAAATGTGAACAGGCTGCCAATTACACAGTGCAGCTAGGAATTATACCCTCTGGAACTCCGCACTGTTTTTAAACCTAAGTCATAATTTTTAAAATGAAGAAAACAACCAGTGTGAAAAATGACATTTTCATATCCATCTACACTTCCTACAGTTAGTGACACACAATAGCTGCTTCTTATATGACAAACATTTTTCATCTACCATCGCTATAGCTTTTCTGCCCCTGCTGTGAAAGGGTAACGCTTACTACTTTTATTTCTCAGACCTCCAGCTCAGCTTCTTTTCCTGACCTTTCTCATAGACCTTAAAAGCCTCTCATGGCAAACTGACCATGTAAAAGAGCTGACAAGTCATCTGTGCACGCAATGCAGAGGTAGCACGCAGCATTGAGGTACAGTAGTGATTTGGAGGGTCTAAACTCTTCTGCGTGCCTTTGCCGCATGTTTTCTAGGCACTTCTAAGCCTTTCTGATACACCAGAAAACACCAGGCATACAGACAGAGGTGAGATTTAGGTGTCCAGGTCCAACAGGTCAAGCACAGCAACCCTGACATGTAGTGACAAAGCAAAGATCACATCCTCTGATCCAGCCTACCTACCACATTGGAGACGGAGAGAGCCCCTGAACGTTGTAACAACAGACCCACCTAAGACAAATCCTCACGACCTGTAGGATTTATGTCTAGCGAAAGACTTTTTCCACAGAGCTTCGCTCAGCACAGAGGATGGAGGGAACTTCTGTTCTCTCCTTTGACCAAAGCCTCCTCCCATCCTAATGAAGCAGGTGACCAACCCCACCCAGCAAACAAGCTCCTGCATAGCACAAAGGTTGGAAATGTTGCTATTTTGTTTCTGAGGGTGTTAGCACTATGGGTCAGAGTCAAAACTCATGTCGCCTGAGCGGACAGTGGTGGCACAACATTCACATGCAACTACTGTATCTAGGCATCTCCTCTTTCGAGGGAGCAGCAGTCCCGGATGCTTGGCATAGCCCAGCTCATTGCAGTGGCAAGGGGGCAACACTGTTTTAAAGAGCAGTATTAAAATCTCACAGGGGCAATTCAGCAGGATCTGGGGGGGGGGGGGGGGGGGGGGGAGTGATTTTCAGACGAGGAAAACCACACTTCAAGGCAGCTTTTCTGAAATACTGTGAAGACCTCCAGCATGCCACCTCAGCTCGCCTTGTGGAGCTTCTCAGAGATAGCCCACCTGCACGGTCCAGCCATGCCACCCCCCAGCAGGGCTCCAGCGGGGCACACACACACCCTCCACCTGCACCTACCGCTCTGCGCCCAACTCACAACCCCACACGCCCACAGGCGCAAGCTGTCGGCAACTGGGAGACAAGGCCCTGGCACAAACCGTAGCATGTAACCCCACGCAGCAAAGGGCCCTCAGGCCCGGAGCAGCAAGGGGGGAATTTTTTCCCCCACAGACAACATTGTCTTTGTAACATCTTGACTGAATGGAAGGATAAACTTTTGAAAACTTGGAAAAAAATCCTTGTTTGTCAAACACAGTGACCCAGTCAACCTAGCACTGTATATATGCTATGCTGTTGCAAACAAGCTGGAACAGCAAACATTTGCTGTTCATGGTTCCTTTAGTGTTTCTGTACTCATCAATCTTAGGCACAGAATACCTCGAAAAAAAAAACTAACACCATTCATGCCCCTTCTCCTAAATTAAAATATTAATTTATAGATGATAATAAGCCCCGATTCTTTGAGGATGTGAGTGTTGAGTGAGTAAGTAAGTTCTTACTGTGTTAATTCATCTGGCAAGATAAAAAAAAAAATTCAAAATTTCACAATAAAAACTGCTTTCTGTTAAAAAAGGGAATTATCAGTTAAAACCAGCATGCTTYGGTGTGGGAGTTGAATCTTTCTATAGTTAATGACACATTTCTTACTCAACTTTAAAAACAAACAATAGTAAAAAATGACACAGTGCCAGCCGCTCTGCAAACAGCAGAAAGCACATCAGTCTCAACCTTGTGCTGATTTTTACGGTCAACGTCTCTGCTCCTGTGGTTTCTCAGAGCACAGCTCAGCTTCCTAATAGTTTTGAGGAGACTTTTCTGGTCAGCGCAAACTTCCAGACCCGACTTCCTCGTCGCTGAAAGAATGCAGAAAGGGCAGCAGGTGCACGCATGCTTCAGACACAATAAAAGGATGGGGAAAAGAAAGAAAAAAAGCAACATTTCCTCTCTCAGATTAACTAGGAGCCTCTAAAAGATTACACAACAACATCTCCAAAAATGTATTACACTGTTAAGCATTTTGTACAACCTTGCTCTCTGGTAGGACTTCTTTCTTTTAAGCGCCTGTGCTTTACATATCTCTGTACACGCGCCTTGCATTTCCAGCAGGCTCTTGTGCTATGCTGAAAGAGACTTCTGTGTCTCCCTTCCACAGACCCGTAGCCATAAGCGCAGTGCCTGAATTAAATGATTTCTCGTAAGAGAGATGCACGAGTCCTCTCGCACACTACGTATTCCAAAACAGCTGGCCAGAAAGAGGTGAGCAGCTGAAGCCACTGAACTATCTAAGCATTGCAAACTTTCTCCCAGTTAGTGCAACGCTGTGCCTTGCAGCATCACTAGCAGTAGAGATTGCTGTTAAGAGCACAAGAACAGCCCAGAAAAATAAGGGACTTGCAGAATAACAAGCAGCAGCTTTCACGCGAAAGCTGCAGCACGCGGACCCAAACTCAATCCCAGCGCTCGCGGGCACCGCGCTTCCCCCCCTGCCGAAACCCGGGTCCACGGAGGCCCCCTCCGCGGGAGGGCCCTGCCCGCGCGCTGCCGGGCGGGGGCCTGCATCGGCGGCAGCGCCCGACCGCGCCGAGCGCTCCCTTCTGCCAGAAGACGCTGCCGGCGGCACCGCGCCCGCCTGTCACGGGAGCACGTTTCGGGGCACGCGCAGGAAGCGGCCCCGGCCCCGGCGCCCCTACCTGGTCCAGCGGGATGCCCAGCAGGGCGCTCAGCGGGTGCAGCAGGGTGGAGCCCGTGGTGCGGTGCGGGGCGCCGGGCGGCTCTGCCATGCTGCATCC
>NW_020447852.1:200215-204859 GCF_003343035.1 Apteryx rowi | reverse complement strand
TAATGTTTTTAATGGAGAATTACCAAACATTCAACCTGCAGTTCACATTTCTGGAAACCTTACCACACATGTGATTTGGGGAAATAGTGACTTTTTCTTATTAGGGGAAAAAGTGGAAAAGAGAAAGAGTGGGAGTTTTAACTGATACGTTTAGCTCGCAGGTGAAATACGGACATTAAAGAAGGCACTTCTGCCAACATCACCTATTTGCAAGGGAGTGTTCTTACACTTTCCCCAGACAGCGTAGTATTGCGTTGCGAGGAGAACTCAGACAACATCGCAAAGTTTGCTGTTCCCTTCACTCTGCTGCCATGTGTCTCCAACCTGAAATTCCCCAGAGGTTCTCTGCTGACTCAGTTTCAGGCTCTTTAACAGGCCGTCATTTTCTCGTCTTCAAATAATTGCCCCTTGTGTAGCTGCAAGTGTAGCGATGGCTTAAAAAGGTAGTGTGCCATATTCGAAGCATCATGTGTATACTGCCCAAGTGAATGCTATGCTGAGAAATCCAGGCAAAAATTGTTCTGTAGGGAAGGGTTTACAGCAACAATGTTCTCTTAATAGTATTGTTATAAGTGGTGTCAAATTATCTACATATATATATATACATACACACACACACACTTACATACAAACACACTAAGTAGAGAGAGAAAGCAATTTGGAGGGACTGGGTAGCCATGCAGAAGATTGCCTAACATTTTCCATCAGAAGTCCCTCTTCCCAGTTGCTTAAAATTTGCTGGCTTTAAACTCCCTGGATGGAACTTTCCATGGGCCCTGTCTGCCACAGACTGATTGCTTGTTGAGCTCCAGCTAAAACCATTGACCTGCTTTGGGGAACAGAATAGAAGTAATTTGTTATGCACACACTACAAATATTTTCAGAGCTTTTTCACTGTGTAAATTTGGTACCTCTGGGATGGGGACTTCATGTTTAGATGTGGTAGTTGTGCTGATATCAAGGAGATACCTTTCACTGTCTTTGTGAAACTACTCAACAGTGACCAACCAACAGAAGTGTGAGGAAAAATGCATGCAATCCATATGGCGCCTCAGGAGTTCAGCATATAACTTCTGTAAAGACCTTAACATTCTTCAGTGCCTCACAGTTTCTCCGTGTGACTAGCAGCCATCTATTCCTGCTGCTATAGGAGCGGGATGGGATATCAGAAGGCTCAAGGCACAGGAACTGAGGAAAATAAGACTGTCTCTCTGTACTCAATATCTTTCTGTATTTGATACTCAGCCTCCCAGGCTTTGTGCAGTGTGGTCAGAAGATGAAAAGAGCTGCACTGGAAAACAGTTGGAGAAAAAGATGGATAGGAAAAGGCAGGAGCAAGAACACATGAAGGAGGATACTAAGTGGGTAGCACAAGAAGCCCAGCGAGAGGAGCTGTAGCAAAGTTGGCTAAAGATGTGAAGGAACAGAAACAGAGGTAGTTAGGGTTTGGAAGACAGGATTGGGGATGGAAGCACATCAGCAAGAAGGGGATGGGGTGGAAGTTTGGGAAGGAAGGCAAGCACTGGGAAGGGGGACAGGAGGAGCTGAAAGTAAGGAAAAGGGCAGGAAAGAGAGCTGGAATTATTATTAGACAATTTATTACTATTAAAAAACATTATTCCTGAATATCAGTGTTCCTTTTCCTGCTTAGCTAATAGGTTTGAAACACATTAGCAAAGTGTTTGTCAACTCTTCAACTCAAAATCATGGAAGGCTGGTTCAACACCATAAAAGAAAAATGTAGGTTCTGCCTCCAAACCTGAACTGCCATCAGCAGAGTTTGACTTGATGTCTCTGCAGTACAGTCTTTGGTGCATCTCCTCCTGGGGGAGCTTTATTAGCTTGGTTACAGTGTTGTACAAATGTGCGGAGCCAGCAGTGCATTCCCAGTCAGGTTGTGCAGAGCCTGAGCTATTTTACGCCCTGGAAAGGGAAGCTCTGCTGTAAGAGATGCTTGAACTGGCACCGTGTGGAGCCAGGGGACATCCAGCAGGACTGAATCCAGGTGAAAGCACAGTCCTGGACCAAAACTGGCTCAGGAAAGGTACTTTTACAGTACACTGTGCTTAGACTAGCAGAGTCTCCTACTCCCGAATGAGCTTGAATGGACCCAGCTAGAGTATCTTTGCACTGCTCTCACATTTGATTTATAAACTGAGCAATCTGCTCAAGGAAGTTGTATGTCACTATCTCATTGCCCCCTTCTCTACTGGAAGGGCCACCTAAAAGATGTAAAAGTAGCCATAATATGTCAGACCGTAAGTTTATTTAGGTATCTTGTCTCTGATGCTGACAATTGTGGATGCTTAGACAAGGTATACAAGAAACATGCCAGATACAGAGCAATCCTTTCAGTTTGTACTATCCCAGCTTCTAGCCCTCAGGACTATAGAAACTTCCCAAGCTGGAAATTGCATCTGGAATATCATGTTTAATAGCCACTGTTGGGCTTACATTAAATGTCTAATATTTTTGAATTCACTTGTATTTTTGGCCTCCACAGTATCCTGTGAGTTCTGCTATTTAATTATGTGCTGTATGAAAAAGTACTTCCTTTTGTTTGTTTTAAAGCAGCTGCCTTGTAATTTCATTGGGTGCCCTCTTGTTCTTGTACTGTGAGAAATAAGTGAATAATCATTGCTTAATCACCTCCTCTATGCTATTCATAACTTCATATATTCTGAGTTGTCTCTTGTCCTCCCTGAAGAGTCTCTTTAATCTCTCATTATATGGAAGTTATTGATATCTTTGTTCTTCCTTTCCACCTTTTTCTCAATCTATTTTTGAAATGGAGAGACTATGCTGTGGTAGCATAATGTTTTGTTCTATATTCTTTCCCTACTTCCCAGGAGTTCCTAACACTTCTTTAATTTCTAGTGGAAAATCATCCCCAGTGACTTCAAGATCTCTCTTCTCAAAGGTAATAGGTAATTTAAGCCTGTCACGTCTACGTATAGTCAAGAGTTGCTTTTTCCTGTTTGCATTTATCAGTATTAAATGTTAACAGTCCTTATATTGCAATGCAATATTGTGAAATCCTTTTGGAACTCTTTATAAASAAGTTTTGACCATCCTAAGTTATTTCATATTCTCGCTAGCTTTGTCATCTGATCTCCTTTTTCCAAAAACATGTATGCTCAGCAGCACAGATCCCATCCTGTTAACTTCCAACTCRACATTTATTCCAGTCCTCTGTTTATTACCTTTTAAACAGCTATTAATCCATGAGGAGATTGCCCTTTTTATTCCGTGATTATTTAATTCCTACAGATGAGAAACCTTGCCCAAAACATCCTGGAAATACAAATGTACTTTCTTGACAGAATCACCTTTATCCCACCTCTTCAGAAATCACTAATAGATTTGCAATGTGTAACTTTTTTACAATGGCTGTATTTTCCCTCTCTATATCACAGCTATCAGGGGGTCTATTCA
The DNA here is from genome assembly GCF_003343035.1 of Apteryx rowi. NCBI lineage: Eukaryota > Metazoa > Chordata > Aves > Apterygiformes > Apterygidae > Apteryx > Apteryx rowi. The sequence goes on along the minus strand of NW_020447852.1, from coordinate 201,424 downwards.
TTCCATCTTTTGTTATACAGTTTCTACCAGTTTGCACATGGGAGTGAGGTGTGCTGGTCTGTAATTCTCTGGACCCTTCCTGGTTGATATCGTTCTATAAGGTGAGTTTTACCTTTCAGTGGAAGCTTTTGTTTTACAATTTAAACAGTAAAAGGCAATTCACTGGAGAATGTAGAGAAGCTGCAAAGACAGCCACTTAATGGTTAGAAAATGCAGGAATGAAGGTTGCCTGTGTAGAATCCAAGCACAATTTAGCTATATTGTAAGATGCCTAGGATGCTCTCATCAAGAAAAATGTTAGTCTGCCACTAAAAATCCCTCTTATGTTCTCACAGTTGTTTTAAACTCTAGCCTTGAAAGCAGCAATTTTGGAAGAGAACAAAAAAGGTTGGAAGAAGCAGCAGGGGGGGGGRAAAAGCAAGAATTTCATTCTATGGTTAAGGAGATAACGTGAAATGCCCACAAGGTTTCTTACTTGCATGCATGAAACTTAACCAAAGATGACCTAAAAGTTACTACCATGTTCTTTTTTCCTTTAGCATGAAGGGGAACGTTTTTGTTTTCAAATTCTGATTCTTTTTGACACTAGAAACTCAGGTATAGGGACCATTGTGGCCTATGGTTGAACTGCAGATCTAGAAGCATTACAATATTGCAAGTAATAAAACTGAGCAACTGAGAGAGGAAGTGGTTGGGTATTTTTTTCTAGATGACATCAATATATTTGCATGGGTGTAAAGTCCTAGTATTGATGTCCTTCACCAATACCAGAAGAGAATGTTACCTGGTCATTTATTCTCCTTCAGAGCTCACAGAATAATGTTTTTGAGTGTTTTCAAATAATAGAGAATTATAATCTAATGATACAAAATTAAAGATAACAGAAGTGAGTAGAGGATTACATATGCTTTATAGCTTGTGACTCATTCTACCAGCATGAGGCCTTTTTTGCCTCGACATGAGAATTTTGCAACCTGGTTTCTTTTTCGACTGCTGAGAGGGATTTCTTGATCTTTAATAAAACCAGTAGTCAGAAGCAATGCACACATAAATACGGAAGGATATTTTTCCACCTAATGGTTAATTGAAAAGAAGATTTATATTTGATCTGTTTGTGAAGACTTTCCCTTGGTGGAGGAGGAGTGGGTTAGAGATCATTTAAGCAAACTTGACACCCACAAATCCATGGGACCTGATGGGATGCACCCA
>NW_020447852.1:175966-198910 GCF_003343035.1 Apteryx rowi | reverse complement strand
AAACGCGCCTGGATGCAATCCTGTGCAATGTGCTCTAGGTGACCCTGCTTGAGCAGGGGGGTTGGACTAGATGATCTCCAGAGGTCCCTTCCAACCTCAGCGATTCTGTGATTCTGTGTGATTCTGTGAATGCTACAACTCTTTATTCAGGAACACTGAGATGTATCAGAGTCTGTATGTAATAGAGCTTGAAACTAAAAACCTGGAAGTGCATTTTGTGATTTGTTAAAGTGAGAAATTGCAAAAAATTGAAGTTTAGTAAGAATTACTCATAACTAATATGAAAAAGGTAAAGATGAATGGAAATAGTTAAGGATCCAGGCAATAACTATTGGATAACTGCAGATTTCAGTTCAACTACACTTAAGAAAATCAGAAGATGGATTTTGTAGAGAAAACATAAGCTGGCCAGGTGTGTTGAAATAACTTTTTACATTAAAAACAGTTTACATTTAAATGATATTTATATTCTTAAAGGATTTTCCATATGCTCTTATAATGGTGACATTCCTTTAAAATTCCAATTTTAAGATTATTAGGAACCATCAGTGTAGTTAGCACAACTATTTTTATCCATATTAAGTGAAAACAGAACGCAGAGATAATTTAATATAGCACAACTTTTCAGCTTCTTTGCACTGTACTTTCGTGGGCAATATTGGTTTTCTTCTAATATCATGCGACCCTTCACAGAGGAAGTACCTGAGAATTTGTTCTCTTCTACCATCTAGAGGGGAAACTGTACAGCACCTAGAAAGCTCATTTTAACTTTGCCAGAAAGTTAGTGAAATAGTTCCAATTCCTTATATTATTTTTAATTTAAAAAAGATATGTAATGAATAGAGAAAATTATATTTGTAGTATTTGCATGAAGGTTAGTCAATCCCAAGTGTAAATCAAGATAAGGATTTCTCTTTTTTTGGTAATATTGTTTTCCAGAGATCATTTTATCACCAAGACCAATAGGCAGAAAAAAGATGTTGAAACAATTCAAGACTTAGAGTTTGCAGAAAACTATTCTGGTGTTTTTAAAGCTGTAGATGTTATACTATAACTTTATATAAAGAAAAAATTGTATAAGCAAGCCCTTTCAATTATGTAGTTACAAATCTCATGAAAAAGGTTACATTGCAGAAATCTTTCAGTACTGGGGCATGGATTTAGAAAAACAAGATCTGTAAAGTTTTTCCCCACTAATGCTATCAGATAACACTGTTAGCCGAACCTACTGTTTTGCAATATGTATAACCTGAATAAGAAATCTAGTAACACAGTCACAGTTCAGAATTTAAGAGGTCTGATTGTTTGTACTATTATTCTAGTAGTGGATAGTCATAATGTTTTCAAATAATGTCCAAAGAAAAAAAAATAGGAATGGGTATGATTCAAAGCCGATGCATGTGATTTAAGATGAGCAGTATATTAATTATGTATCTTCAAGAAATGCTGGATTTTAAGGATTTTCTAATCCACTACTTGTTTGATAGAAATTGCCAGGTTCTATTTTAAATTGGTTCTATTTGAGTGGTTTAAGTGAACGCATACTCAGCTAAAATTCTCATCCAGGCTCTCATTGTCTCTTGTTTAATTACCAGAATGTTTTCTTCCTCTCCAGACTTGGTTAATTTAACCTTGTTCACTTAGAATGTTACTGCAAAGAATAGTTCCTGGACTCACCACTGGGACCATGTCACCCATCTCTTTGCATATTCTCTTTTTTTAGTGCTCTCTTGTATCGTTCTTCCTTTTCTGAGTTCCCCATTGTATATGCTCCCATGCTCAGACAAGCTTTAGCCCTTGTGTTAAGTTTTCAGACAAGCACTCCTAGTTATTCTTCTAAACTTGCCCTTTTATAATTAGGAGTTGACCCCAATAAACATGCAAAATTAATGTACTATCCTTGTTTTAATTCTTCCATAAAACTTGTTTTTTTCTTATTGTTTCAAGAAAAAAAAAAGGCTTTTCTACTGAAATCTTGACAACAGAGAACTGTTATGCTGAGATCAGAGCATATTCACTGATTAGTGCTGTCTTATTGTTTCCTTGGCCTCCTCTGCCAGYTGGTCTATATCCAGCTCTGAATCCTGCCTCCTACTTAGATCATTAGCCCCTTCAACCAGGGCCGTCTGCTTTGTTCTGTGCTTGTGTGACATCCAGCAAAATGGGGTCTTCCTCCACAGATAAAGCTGCTAGGCACTGTGATAATAAACATAATAAATGTATTACTGCTGTGATTATTATTGTGAGTATAGTATTTATAGGCATGGGGGACAGGACTGAATTCAATGCCCAATAAGCTCCACCACAGAGAACGTGACCCAATTAACAGTAAGACTTTTAAGTATATTTTCATCACTGGCAAAGGCAGGACCCCTGCTGGCTGGTCTGTAAAACATTGATGATGTTTGTTTTAAAAGGAGCCACTTAACAGACCCTCCTGGGTGGATCAATTGATGTCACTGCCTCAAGCCAAGATCATCAAAGGAAAACTGTGGATACTACACAAAAGAGAAACTGAGTCCTTCACTTTCAAAGTCTCCTGTCAATCACATCTGTCAGAAGATATTTTATAGACTTATGGCATAAGTTGGCACAACCTCTGGCTGTCCCCTAAGACTGTGGCTGCTTCTGTAATCAAAAGGATACCTGGTTCAGGAAGAACACTTTAGATCAAGTTGAGCATTGTCTGCTTTAGCAGCTGCTCAGAGAGACAGCACCATGCCTACAATAATAAATGGCTGCATCTAAACAAATTCCAGGTTTCTCAGCAGCACAGAAAAAGAAATTGCCTGGCTGTAAGGCTATGGGCCCAAATGTTTGGTTTATTTAGTGTTCCAACTAGACTGGTCTCATAACACACAGCATGCTTTCCCCACAAGGCTGGGGCAGCGTGAGGTAACTGGAAAACTGGCCTCCGTATGCCACCGGGACAGTGCAACAGAAGAGTACACAAAGATTATTTGCACTGAGAGCCTTGGTGTTATATGAAGAATATGATCCACATATTAAAAAGATGTTTGAACATTACTCTGTCTCAGTCACACCATTTAGCTCCTCTTTCAAAAGTCAGCTCCTTCACCTCTAGCAGCAAAGCACCCTCTCCTGCCCAAGCCAACAGAAACATGATGAGCTCGTCTCCGCTGGGCATCATGCACTGCCTATTTTACAGGCTTGTCTGAGAAAGGGATGTTCAGCAGTGACATAGGCTGCTCAATTAAGTTAAACTTCAATAAGTTTCAGCAACTGTTGTCTTGTTAAAGTGATAGTTTTGTTAAATACTTTAGTGATTTTAAGTCCTATGTGAAAGAAGTGATGGAAATGGCTGGTGTAGGTGAAAATTCCACTCACACATTGCTAGCACTGACGATTCACTGGCTGCAAGACCAGAAGTGATTCTGGTGGTCATGAAGTCTGAACTAGTGGGAGAGCACAACATACTAAACTTTATTTTAAAAGCTTTCAGCTTTCCTTTTGTCTTCCCACTTAAGCTTTCTTTTCACTAAGTCACCTTTGGAATTCATTCTGAGAATATGTATTTATTTTTGTTGCTTAAACTCTAACTAATCTGTAAGGTGCTTCCCTTATATTTGAGGGAAAGCTTTGCTCAGTTTTTCAGTCTGTTTTACATATTATCTATATATCCATGTCAACAAAGAAGCTGAATGAGAAGCAGTTGAGTTTCACTACAGAAACCATGTACCTGGTTTTGTACTGCAGAGATGGCCAAGGCATCACAGACATCTGAACTCTCGGGAACTTGTTCTCTACACATTGTAATGGTGCTTGTCCAAGAAGAGAAAACCAAAAAGGTTCAGAGGCTAAAGATAAATGGTCCACTCTGATTAGGTAACAAGGTTTTTGTGACAATAATTTCTTGTTCAGACTAGAGCCTAACTTTGAGAAAAACAGGCACTCTAGCTTTTAAAATTGCTAGGCACAGGAAAAAGTTACAGTCCCAGTGAAGTTATTCTAATGGGTAATTGCCATGAGAGACAGAGGGAGAGGAGGAAATGAATACTTAAAGTATGAGACAGCTTGATTCTCCTCTCACAAAGATGTAAAATAGGAGTAGTTATAACTTTGTAGTTTTTGTAACCAATTATCTCTGAGATCAGAGATCAACTCTGTCATTACTTCTTAAAAAAGGAAACGCCAAATTAAAACAGCCACCCTAAAAGTTTAAAATATATTAGCACCTTCCCAGTAGCATTTTTCCACACGGACAGTAACTGGTGTTAACACAGGGATGCTAGAGCTGGTGATCAGTAGAGCTGGCTAGGAAGGCAGCAAGTCCTGGCAACTATCTCTTTAGGTAGGATGCGGTCAGATCTGTGACAGTAGCTTTCAGACCCTCTTTCCTAGTTTTCCTTCACCATCATTTCTGACGAGTGGTTAGAATTGCTCCAGAAAAAAACAAGCTGTAAACATGGCTAACAGGGGTCTGCCAGTTGCAACTGGTTCCATAGTAACACCCTTTCTTCCTCTRTCCCAGTGAGAAAATCCCTAGTCAGATATAGGCTTTCTTCATATGAGGTCACGGCTTCTGTCACTGCAGGGGCAAAACAGTTTCTTCTGAAGTGGCTGACCCAGTTACTAGGGTAACAGATGGATCAGTGCACTTGCCAGCTGACCACTTGCAAACATGGTTTTAAACGTATATCATCATGATTTGCTACATAGGAATTGACATTCTGCATTCTATTTGACAGAGTACAACACATCTACCATAGTGACAACCTCCTATAAAGCTCATGAAAGATCTCTTTCATATCATGCATGGCCTAGGATTGACAATAAAGGTGATTGTCATCATATAAAGTTATTAACTCCTGCAACTTCCACTGAAGTCTGCTGCTTGCCTGAGTTCTCCCTGTAAGTAAAGCCTTCAGGCTGCTAGTTTAACCTGAATTTATTTGCCTAAGCAAGACTGCAGATATGTCTTACAGATCATTGCTTTAGCTTGCTGCTGAGTACCACTATGGGTGAGATTTATTCTAAGCTATGGGTTCCCCCCTGCCCAGATGTGGCTGCTAATTTTGGGGGCCTAGCCTGAAAGATTTTCAGAGAAAGCTAAACATTGTTCTCCCTGATGTCTTAAAACCAAGCAGTGTAATGCATCTTAGAGGATTACAGTGCATGTCTGCCATGTAAACAGAAGAATGTATCCACATGTTGCTTTTCATGAAAAACACAAAGAATTCCAATTCCACTGCTCCACTGTAGCTACCAACAGAAAGAGTCTTCTTCCCACTCATTCTGCAAGACCAGTGAAATGCAAAGGCATTGGGACAGTATCTGAAAGAGAGCAATACTCAGTACTGAGGTCCCCAATCCCCATGTGCATAGGCAAAGCCCTCTCCCTACCCACTGCAGAAGGGCTTGGTCAGTGACCATGCTGTCATTGCCTGGCTGTCCCTGCAATGCACTCTGACACAGGTGATGCACAGAAGAATACAGTAGTGTACAATGGGGAATTAAAATTGCTAGAAGTGCATTTACTCTGAGTACCCCTGCAGTAGTCCCTACTCCCCCTTTCTATTGTATTTGCCCACTTTGTCCACATGGCCCCACACAGTAGAAATGTCACTGGAGAAGGAGAGGAAGAGCACAGTTATTTATCCTCTATACATTGTCAAACCATAGCTTGCACAGTGATTTTCCTCCTGCAACGTGTATTTTGGGGGCCATTTTGCTTTTACATTCAACCTTTAGAAGGCTAAAACCAGCCTAGGTTTTAGAGGGTCATAAAGCGTGATCTAATGTTTCCATTCTTGCTCTAGTTTGTTTAATTCAGCTGGCTGTGCCGATAAATTGAGCTGTCTGCTTGCTCAAACTGTTCCCTTGATTCCTCACACATGCTGGAATCTTGAAATAAGGACTTTTATTCCCAAGTCCAAATCATTTGCTTCAGGATCCTTGCATCCACATTCACCTCTTCATATGGCAAAGACTGCAAAACACACAGATAATACTAATATTCCTAAAGGAATATTCAAGAAAGAAAACAAAAAAATGAAAGCCACTAAACAGCCAAAAGATTTGCTGTGACATTAAATCATCACAGCATACCAAGACTTCTGAACAAGTCATGGATCTAACAACCACACTGTGCCTTAGAGCACTTAAGTTGGAGTTCTCTATTGCATAACACACCTGTCACCATGGGCAAGGGGCAATAATTTTACTGGTAAGAATATTCCTTGTAGAAGCAGTGTCCTTTACCTCTGCAGGATGTGCCTGAGGCTGCCTTGTGCATCAGTGAGGAGCTTTCAAATTCCTGATACCTTCTTTGGGATTCCTCAGCCTGGGAGGGCTGAACATAATAAAATCCCAGCTACTGTTTCATAATTACAAGGAAATTCCAGCATTTTTACTGAGTGCATGACTTAAAGATTGGAGTTTGGCTTGATTTTTTATATACTGCAAAGTTCTGTCTATTAGGTGATAGGCTAAATTGCTGAGAACTGTTAAGTGATAGTCTCTTCTTGCAAAGACAAAAAGCTGTGTCCATGGTACTTTCATTTCAAAAACTACTTGACCCACTTTGAGCATTGTGTTACTTTTCAGAGCCTACAACATACAACACAGCACTAAACATTCTCCAGAAGGAGAGAAATGTAGAAAAGATTGAGGGGGAAAGCATGGAATTTCAAATGTGGTTTTCTGCATTTAGTTAGATTTAAAAAAATGATAGTCCTTCCCCCTCCTTTTTCTTTCAGGAGATCAAGAGGGGATAGACTTCCTTCTCTGCTTTTCTAATGCAATGAACTTGGGAGAAGTGCATTATTACTGCCAAAGTGTAAAACTGAATAGCTTTTAGCACTGGAAGTCCATTTTTGGATTCAAAACTGAATGGAGAGCAAGAAACTACATACTTGAAAATACTTATTACTCCAAGCAAATACTTCAAAAGCCTATTTAACAGCTAAAGTGTAAAGAAAAAAAGTATATTATAAATAGTTATAAGTGAACATTATATGTTATACATTGTCAGGAGCATAGAAGTAGAAATTGTTCTAGAACATTAGAAAACATGCTGATAAATAGACAATTGACCAGCTGGGCAAACTAATGACAAATAGAAACAGATTATGGGTGTGTGCGTGTGTGTACATGTTTTTACAACTTCATAAACTATATATAGTCTGTAGCCCTAGGAAACCTTGAAAACTTTGAACTTCATAAAAGGCTCTGCTCTGTGATCCAAGAACAGATGAGGACAAAAGTTTTACTTCTACAGAGTAGTGGACTTTACAATCAGTCATATTCATCAACTGATATTTAGATTAAATTGCTTTCTTCCACTAATACATCTTATTTTAGAATTAGATGGACACTTTTTAAAGGATTTTGGTGAGAACGCACAAATGCTCAGGCAAAAGCATAATACCATCTGCATTTTCAAATACTGTTTTCCTTGCCAGCTAACACCACCTTGGCATTGCCCACTTTTAGTTTACAGTGAAACTAGTCCAGGATATTCCACTATTAAGACTTTCTTGAGTTTGAGAGACTGCTCCAGACTTACAGAAATCTGTCCCAAAGAATATGATCCTGCAGTCTGGATGTCAGCATTAAGCATACAATTTATAGTGGCCCCTTGAAAATAAGATGAAGAACGTTGGATTTTTTTTTTTTAAAACAAAAAAAAACCCAAAACACATAAACAACCCCCCCACATATTAACTGTAACAGGGACAGTATCAAGAAAGAAATGCTTAATAAATGGGAAATGGAGAAATAGATAGCAACCCAATGTAGAATAAAAATTCAATACATGCAAAGAGATATTAGGAAATTAAAGTCAGAGTTTCTGTTGACAAAAAGTAAGATCTTTTTCTTTTAGGTTTTGTTAGCCTGACATTTTTATTATATTATTGGTTATTGCTAAATAAAGATAGCAAAGTTGTTACTGGGCTGTTAATATAAAATTCCTTAACATAATACTTTCAGACAACACAGATTTGCCCAATAAGAGCTAATGACAAGGACAGGGCACTTGTACAGAGTGATCAGAGTCATCCAAGGACAACCTGGACCTTTTCAAACAAAATTTAGTCAAATATGCAATTGCACAAGAAATGCATCATCCCTACATCATGAGGGACTGTAAACCAGACAGTAGTGACTTCAAGAAGGATTGTTCATAGCTGAACAAAGTCTGCAAGTGCCATGCTGAGACTCTGGAGGGCTTGGAAAATAGTGTAGGGAGATGTGGTAGGAAGGAAGGTGATAAGTAGTAAGACTAACACTTGAAGGCTGCATAACTGCTTTAGCTACCCAAATTTAAAACAGTATTGAAAACTGGGGTGTTGATACAGAAGAGCAGCAGTATTTATTACAGAGCTGTAGAAAATACTTTTTGAATAGGAACCAGAAAAACATCAGTTGCACTTATAAAAATTAGAGGTGATTTGATTACTGTGCATAAGTGTCAGGGGAAAAAAAAAGTGAAATTAGAGCAATGTGCCTCAAAACAGACAGCAAGGTCAAGTACTAATGATTAAGAGGAACAAACTCTCAGAAAAGACAGGTTATGCTCTGTCACTTTATTTGAGGAGGGGAAAAAAAAAAAAAGAGAGAAAAAAAACCAAGCTTGAATTCCTTTTGAGGAACAACAGTTTATTATTCTAATGAAACACAAGTCATTCAGTTGACTGGTAGGATATCTCAGTGAAATTTAGGAGTCCATTATATCCTTCAAACAATGAGTGGCTGTATTCAAACTACATATCAAGAATTGTCCTAGGCCCACAGCAACTTCTGAACTATATCCAGAGAAGTTTGGAGAGAAGGGTAGTTACCTGGGCCAGAACTACACCACAGACTGTTCTAATAATTTAATTATAATTAAACAAAAACCTCACTGTCCATAAACATTTCATACAAGTCTCTGGACAAGTTACCTTACTTAAGGGTTTGCTTATGGGTTTCTTCATTTATTTCTCTCTCTTTTTTTCCCCTCTTAAAAAAGAAAAAAAAGGCACAAATAAGCCCAGGGGAACTAACATGCAATATCACACAACTCAAAACACAAGAAAATTAATCTTTTCCCCAGCAACACTATAAATTACATGGGAATCAGAGGAAAAAATTACTCAGCAGAACAACTTACAAACACAGAACACTGCATTAACCCACCACATACCTTGTCCTACCCTCTCTGAGCCTGCCACCAGCCAGCCATAGACAAAGCCACCCCACTTCCCTTCCCCCCCCAACTTCCTCCAGTCCTGCCTTTTTATTTGTAGAGCAGCACTCCCTCCTAAGCTGGCTAACATTGCACACCTGCTGCCGCAGATCTCAAGGTATGCATCAGCTGAACCTGATGGCTCTTGTTGAATCAAAAGACAAGGAAACATGAAAACTCAGAAACAGAGGAAGATTTTTATTCCTTAGCCTGCATCCCATTCCCTGCCTGTTAACATCAGGCTTATTCCTACAATTTCCTTCACTTACATCCCAGTTTAAAGCATTAATGCTTGTACATTAGTTTAATGTAACCAATTAACTTTGTAGGAATGCATAACTTTTCATTTTAACATTGTAGGAGAGTGTCTTCAGACACCTGGAAGTGAGAAAGCGCAGTAACATTTTAAGTTGTTGTTCTTACAATTTCAATGAGCAAGAAGATGCCCTTGAAACAGGCCTATTTTAGACAAAGAGCCCCAGCTGCAGATGGAAGCAAGCTGTACTGCTCAGCATTTACTTTCTCAACGTACTCTGCTAGCATCACAGTGAAATCAGTGTTCGCTGAATTACTCACTGACCTGACACTTGTGCTAGCACTGCTGATTTTTTTAACCTTAAATGACAATCAGCATGAGTAGGCAACACCAAGGAAGGCTGTCTATTAAAAAAGCTTGAATGCATTTAGTTATTAGGTTTGTAAGTATTTTCCCAGTAGCAATCCTTGCTCCCCAGACATGATCATTTAAAATGATCATAGACTGGCAGTGGGTGGAAAAGGATTCTAAGTAACAGTCAAGAAGTGACAGTCAAGAAGTGTGGCTGTATCTGTTTCTTTGTTGCTATTTGTCACTTTTTATTAGGTAGGTGAGTAACGCTTTTATAAATTGAGAGAGAACAGAGTGTTAATAGTGAACTGGGGAAGAGTTTGTGGATAAGGTCATGACCAGAGTGTCTGAAAGAAAAATAAAAACTACTATTTGTTATCAGGAAGCTGATAATCAGAAAGTTGTTCTTACTGCCTACCATGACATTTCTTTCAAAAAGTCATATCTGACTTGATGTAGTCAGGCAATAGTTCTGCTTCAAGAAAGAGGTTAGCCTGCGTAACCTCCAGAGGTCCTGGCAGCCAACATTTCTATGCTTCTCTGCTGCCCTGATAGGTGAACTCCCGTATTCTCCATCAGCAGCATGTGAAGCTGCCAAGTACAGACACAAGTTCCTTAACTCTGTTCTGCAGTAGGACTCCCTTTCAGAGGCTTCTGGCAGTCCTTAGACCAAGAAAGCAATCTTCATCCTACTTCAGGCAGCTCGTTTTATACTACTCCTTGTGCTCTTTCTATATCTCAGCAGTGCTGCTCCATCAGATAAAAGACAAATATGCAATTATCCTGTTTTCATTGCTGTCCTTTAGCCCAAAAAGAGATTTTTTGCATCTGTGATAGGTTGAATATTCACCCACAGTGTTTCCTGAAATGCAAAGAGACATAACATTTGATACAACATTGATGAAGTTGTTGACTAGTTCATGAAAGTCTCACTAATCTCAGTACAATTGTCACTGAAGCTTCCATGCTCCTAAGGCTTCCCATCTGTCTCAGAAGCTTAGAAATTGTACACTGCAAAATCAGATGAACATCTGATCTGAAGAAATTAAGAAGTTTGCTGTTTCCCATCTGATTTATTGCCATCTATTTCCCAAAAAGACAAGTTCTTCCAAGGTGAGTCAGACATAAAAGTGAATTGAGGACCAAAACAAGAACACATTTATACCCCAGCACAGCTAATTCTACTTGCATCATCCATTTTCTGAAATTTAGATGCTAAATTGTTTATGAGAAACAGGGCACAAGCCTCTATTTTTTACTCTGATATGTTTAGAGTTTAAATCTAAGATATGAATTGTCTCTGTTCTGACTATAATAAGACAGAGATATTTAAAGCAAAACTAAAAAAGAAAAAAGAATTTGATCAGAAAAACCTTTCCCTTCTGTTGACCTTGAAAAATAATAATATGCTCTGCAAGTATATGCTTCTTTCAACAGCTGCTCTCATTAGTCCAGGAATATTGATGTCTGGCTAACGAGGATTTTCATGGACTTCAGTCTCTTTGGTTTTTGTAAAAGATGCTTAACAAAACAGAACATTTTTAGAATCAAATCCTAACATCTTTATGCATGACCAGATTGTGCTCAAACCCAGGGACACACAGGGATCAGAAAACTTGACAAGAGATTTTCCATGTGGGCAAGAATTGCATCAGGACAGACATTATGCTCTAGTAGAAGTACAGTGCAATCTGCATTAGGGTCTTATCTCACAGCGATCCCTTCCACACGTTTCATCATTTTCAAAGACTCCTGCCTCCACACAATAATACCGCAGCTTCTTCATAGGGAAGCTCTGCAGAAGCAGTAAGCAAGATATGTTCATCTTTGTAATTGCACTTGGTATCCTTCCCACCTCACCACCACCACTCACAACCTCAACACTCCACTCGTAATCCTAGTCATTGTGATGGTGCCTGTGAAGTGTGGTGACTCTTGGTTGTAGAGAGATTGCTTTTATTTTAAAGAGAAAAGGAGTGGTAAGACCAAAGCAAAGTCAACTGCTATGAAGCGGTGGCAGAAAATGTCACGGTTTGATGGGAGGAAGTTCTGGGGAGTAGGTTAGGAAAGGCTAACCCTAGCAAATAACAAGGCAAGGGGGGAAAGGAGACTTAGCAAGGACAGGTGTGCACTAAAACTGAGATCAAGAGGCTCATCAACAGCTGCTCCTGTAGCTGTTCACCCCAGCTGCATCTGCAGCTTGTTCTTCCCCAGAGTTTGGGGACAGATGGTATCACCCCTGCGTGATTTTTGTGCAGGGGTTCCTGGAGAGTGGGACAGCTCCAGCTGGCCTCTATATCATCCCTTACCTCCAGCGCTGAGGAAACTCAGATCTGCGGTTGTGCTCCTACAAACCAAATGCACTCTAGGACCACAACAACAACAGAGAGCAGCAACTCTGTTTCTTTTCTACACTCAATACAACACAGAGGCTGCTATTAGGCAGCTGCATGATTAGGCAATTTCTCTAGTTGTGGTTCAGCCAAGAGGAAGCCTGTGCAGGGCTGTTGTGCAGACAGAGCAGAAGCTGTAAGGCCAAGGCTGCTCACTGAAGATCTCACAGGCCCAAGAGTTTGGACCATGTTGGCTGTAATTTTCTCTCTGGCCACCAGATTCCACTGTCCTGCCTGGGAAGCAGGCAGCCGTGACAGCATGTCTTCTTCACTTTGCTCAGTGCTCCCAGTCTCCCACCTCGGAAGGCAAGAATGGTAAAGAAGCCCAGAGGAGTGGGAAGTAATTTGGATTACTCATTATTATGCAGTGATGGAAGAGGAACATTGCAAAACATGGCAAAAATTCAAGTGACATCATTAACTGAACTGCAAGGCGCAATCAAGACAAAGGCTGGAGTTTCACAGACTCTTTGAGCTGCTGGTGCTCCCAGTTCCCTTTTCTCCAGGTACCTGCCTGCTAACCCCTGTCCTCACACTGTCCCTTCCCTTGTGCTGGCACAAAAAAATTCCTGTGCAGCCCTGCAGCAAAGCAGATCAGGGAACTGATGCAAGTTAAGACTAACCCAGCCCAAATAATAGTTGGCTTTAACTCAGATCAGTTCCCCAGCCACCAGCAAAGGGAGGGGTAGCACAGGAATGAGAACAAATGATAAGTGAAGGGCAGGACTGCTTCTTCTGGTGGCAATAACAGCTTCTGCCAGTTGTGCATGCAATTGTAGCCTAAAGACATAGGCTCTTAGGGTCAATGCTCAAGTTTGAATCAGCTATGGATGATTTTGGACTGCTCTTCCCGTACTCCGTGTTCATGTGATTCCACAAATTGGTACTTAATTTGGACAGCTCTGGACTAAACAGAAGGCTAGAAGTCAGGAAAYAGGAATTCCCCAAATGTCTTCATTAGCATCATGCTCTGTTAGCACCAGGCTTTTGCCAGGTTTGGCACAGTGTAGTCCCACAGGGACCCAGTGTGGAAACCACTCTCTTGCTAACCTGGTTTCTACTATAGTCAAAAAATAAGAGGGTTCTGAAGCTGTCATGTGCTGAAAATAACATTCAAACATTATTTGAAAATATTATTATTTGTTTTTAAATACTTTTGATATCTCCAAAATGCATGCCTCATAGTTACACTCCTGCAATGAGGAAATATGAGATTTGGGAGAGGCTGCCAGGTACTGGAGAAGTAAGACCACACTCCTGCAGAAGCTGTATTGGCAAAACGATTCAAACCCAGGTAAAATGCTAACTGATGTTATATTCAGACATACTAAACAGCAAAAATATTAAGATGAGGATGAAAATAACCCAATTACAGAAACTTGCTTTGAGATGAAAGTTTGCAAACCTGGATTTATTAAACAAATAAATAAAGCACAGTAAAAAAAAGGGTTTTCACAAGACAGAAAAATCTAAATATGATCTCAAAACAAGCCTTACAAGAATTCTAGATGCAGCAAGAGTTCATGAATGGTGAGGGAAGTTTGGAAGTGAAAGAGATGGAAAAAAAAGGATTTCCTTTTCCAAAAATGGTAATGGCTATACATATCAAACCACAGATAACAGGAATTATGAACAAATCCAGAACAAAACTTGTAATTTTCATAGTATAATATACCTTTGTGCAACTCTGTACCTTTCTAAAAGAAAAGGCTGTTGGTTTTGTGGTTAATAAATAATAAATCTAACCATTTTGCCAAAGCCTGTAAATAAAGAATTGGTTCCAAAAGTCAGCACATTATGAGAAACAGACTCAGTGCATAGACTCTTTAGGCAAGCATTCAAAAAAGTAAATACAGCATAAGATTTATCTGATTGGATGAATGTGGAAAAGAAACCTAACAACCTGGATCAAATTAAGACATTCCACTAATATAACTCTTCTACAACAAGCCCCTAGTTAAAGAAGGATAAAGGAGACCTTGTGTACACAGAGTTGAAAATCTTCTAGGTACGGAAGAGAAGAGAGAGCCTGAGTAAAGTAGTCTCGCTCCTATCTCCTCTAATAGGAGGTAATTGCAAACTGGATTCACGGAGGGGATGTAAACTCAACACTGTGGTGCCTGGCTCATAGGCCCTGACCCAGGGGAGGAAAGGGTCCCCCCAGCCACTCAGCCATTGAGGCTTCCTAGCTTGCTGCTGGCTGCATAACCCACTCCCCAGCCCAGGCTCCCCCCAGCTGCACATGCAGGAGCCGTTCCTACGCTGGCTAGTGAAATCTGCAGGTCTGAATCAAACACCCAAACTCTTCCTATTCAGTGCATGGAGCAGAACAGGCATCCAAGATAAAGAACTGCCACCCCCACCCCCCCAAAAAAGAAAAAAAAACAAAAATGAGCAGGAAGCTTGTCAGTGAGGAATGCTGAGGACAGAGGTGGGGCCTTAACCTAGCTCCTCACAGCAAATGACTTACTGAGCAGAAATTGGGATTTTCTCTCCTCATTTGCCCACAGCAGCCCGGACATTCATGTGGAGATTGGAGACCTGGGTTCAATTTTGTTTTCTGCCTGGTTTGGAAATGGGATTTGAACACATCTCTCTGGTGTTGTAGGAGAGTGCCCAGGCTGTGGGCACCGTTCCTCTGTGTATACCACATTCTGCGGCCAGGCAGACCACTGCGAGATTAGCTCCTCAGCGAGAGATTTCTAGCGTTCAGCCAAGACACTTGGATTTCGGTCCTTGCTCCAGTGGGGAGGAGAAAACTCCAGAAGATGAAATTGAAACAGATTTCCATCAGAACACACTGCGAGGGTCTCCTGGGGGATGCATATGCGTATTTCTGTTACGTATAGAGCAGGTAAGGAGTATCAATATGGGTAGCTCACAGGCCAAGTGCATGTTTTAAGCACTAGGATGTAAGAAGGTTCAAGTGCTTTTTACTTTCACTTTCTTTGCAGTGACATGTTCTCAGAGCAAGTTCAGGCACCTGCAAAAGTTTGAAAAGTTTTGTACTTGGGTTTTTCAAGCTGACAGAGCAGATGAGCAGAGGGGTTAAGGCAGAACAAAGAGATACTTTACAATCTAACTTTGCATGTAGACACCTGACTGCCCACTCTACCCACAACCTGTTTTCTGGGACTGCTAAGCATCATGTAGCGCTTTTGGATGTTTTCTTTCCATATTTGTTCACTAGCACCAAGACCGCTAGAACTGGAATCTGTGACTACCCAAAAGACCCTAAACAAAGTGCTCTTTAAAAAGAAAACCTTTAATATAAAAATACACAAAGGTGAACAAAATGTGTATCATCTACATTATGCACCTGATCTTGAAAACCTTTTGAAGCCAGTTCTTCTCCCGCAGTTAAGAGCACGTGAAGTTCAGGCCCTGCAAGACAGCTGCTCCACAGACATCTGCATTCTCCAAAGGCAGGGGCCAAGGCGAGGCAGGCCCCTCTGGATGCATGGGCTCTTTACAGATAGTTGTTTAGGCCTCATTATTAGAAGGGAACCATACAATCTTTTGGAGGCAATCAGATAAGTTATATAAAGACCAAAAGCATTTAAACAAAGACTGAAGATTTGAGTAGAAGACTTGGGAGGGTTAGAGAGACTGAAAGCAACTTCATTTTAGGTTGCTTAATGTATTTTAAATAGCACTTGATGCAGATGATCGTGATGTCAGTTGATTGTTGTGTGAGGAGACAGTGCAGGAGGCTATTACGGATGTTACATTTTTTATGTAAAATGAGAATGGATTGACAAAAGGCACCAGAACCCCCATACAGGAATGGGCCCCATGTCTCTTCTCCCTCCTAGTGAGACCCTTGCGCTAAGTCATGGTCTCAGTGACTGAGAGTTGTGAGGTTTGCTGTCATCCCGCAAGAAGAAAGCCAGAAAATTGCAACAGAAGGACCAACAGTCCAGCAAGCAGCCTATCCCCTAATTCTGCAAAACACAGATGCTTCAAGTTACCTTGTGATAACCAGCATGCATAAAGTCAAGCATATGTTTTTGTCTTTCCGTGATAGGGGCATAGCTCCCTTCCATCTCTTCAAGCAGATAGTCAGGCCGGACGCTCCTTAAATCCTCCGTAAAGCAGAACTATGCTGACATACAGAATTTATAATACATGCATGATTTTTGTTGCATTTTCTTAAGTCTTGTTTGCTGCAAATCAAAATGATGTTTTTTACCAACGTATGTAGATCACAAAGTTTAAAAATGGAAGACCAAAAAGTTTATAAATATATACAGAAGGGTTTCTTAAACGTAAATGCATGGATACATGCAATGAATTGAGATTCTTACTGAACATCAGCAGACTCTGATGAACTTACCAACTGTTAAAACATCATTAATCCTGAAAAATGAGCTCGTATGAACCAAACAATCATTCTGCATCACACAGTTCTTTGAGACCTAGGATTAACAGATGTTACACAAGCACAATGAAAAGATGCCACCAAATGGAGCTCTGACAACTTGCCCCTACTGCTCCTTCACTCTGAACTGTGTACAAGCAGTGCTTCTCTTACCTCTGAAAGAAGGTACCTTTAAATGACAAGATTTTACTATTTGCCCTCACTCTAAGTGTCCTGCTGCTTTCCCCAAAACCACTGAAATAGGAGAGATGGCTCTTTAGTAAGAGAAGTTGTGCACATGTCATTAGTTTTTACAGCAAAGTGACATTTCAAGGTTGATGTCTTTTAAAAATTCAGGGATGATAGTCCCGTAAATGTTTCCGGAAACCATTAAGTAAATACACCAAGTAACTATATCACATACTGCTCATGGGAATCGTTTCACTCCTAGTCTCAGATCACATTCTTAGCATAAATTATCAATTACAGAATAGGGAAGTTAGTTTATTTTCTTTACTCTTTTTTAAATTGGTCTCTATCCTGGGAAATGTATTATAATCCCAATAATTTTTCCAGGTGGAAACATAATTAAGGAGTTTGTCCAGTTTTTAGGCATTTACTTAACAAGAGTTCATTTTCTTCATTTTCTGGTTGGTTGGTTGGATGTTTGTTTGTTTGTTTGCTTGCTTGTTTGTTTTAACCCTCAGTTGTGTTAGAGTAAATGGTAATCCTGCTAAAAGGAAAAAAGAGACTAACTACATAGAATGTTTTCAAACGTTGCAGAATCTTAGATTATTTCTGGTAATGTCCCAAATATGTAGACCCATGCACAAAAGCAGAATCTGCTGTTACTTTACTGCAAATTTGTCATGTTTATTCTCCCATTGCTCTCCAGAAGGGATACCTACAGTCTGGGTTAGGCATGCCTATAATTAAGGTTGTCCAACATTTCCCATTCTGAAACCCAAATTTTCAATCAGCCTTCTGAAAGTTAAATCATTTGGTTTGAAATTTCACAAGGGTGATAGCCTCAGACTGACTTTTTTGGCCAGAACTATTAAGCTGCTTGAGAAACAAAGCTAAGGAACACAAATCATTTTAAAAATTCTGGCAGGCTTTTCCTTCAGGCAAAGCCCTGAAACTTGTTCAAGGATAGCCCTAATACCATTTCTCTGAAAATGCATCCAAGTGCAACACATTAAACATCACAGCCTGCAATTGCTTAGCAGACATTCACTAATTCTTAGGAGCTGCAGCTTCGGAAGACATCATTGTCAGTCAGCCATCATGAAAGAAGAGAGCAAGGCAAAAAGCAGGATCACAGCCCTGGATTTCAGGAGAGCAGACTTTGGCCTGTTCAGGGATCTACTTGGAAGAATCCCATGGGATATGGTCCTGGAAAGAAGAGGAGTCTAGGAGAGCTTTTTGATTTTCAAGGATCACCTCCTCCAAGCTCAAGGATAGTCCATCCCAACATGCAGGAAGTCAGCTTCAGGAATCCCAGGTCCCTGAGACCTGTGAGAAAGTCTGGAGTAAGGAAGGCTTGCCCTCGGTGGAGGAGGATTGGGTAAGGGAACATTTAAACAAACTGGACATATAGAAGTCCATGGGCCCAGATGGGATGTCCATGAGTGCTGAGGGAGCTGGCTGGTGTCATTGTAAGACCACCCTTGATTATCTCTGAAAGGGCATGGTGATCGGGGGAAGTTCCTGAGGAATGAAAGAGAGCGAATGTCACTTCTGTCTTCAAGAAGGAGGACCCAGGGTCAGCCTCACTTCAGTCACTTGGAGGGTGGTGGAGCAAATCATCCTGGAAAACATTTCTAAACAGGYGAAGGACAAGAAGATGATTGGGGTAGTCAGCATGGCTTAGTGAAGAGGAAATTATGCCTGAGCAATCCAATAGCCTTCTATGTTGAGATGACTGGCTCAGTGGATGAAGGGAAAGCAGTGGATGCTGTTTATCTTGACTTTAATAAGGCTTTTGACACCATTTCCCATACCATCCTCACTGACAAACTCATGAAGATCAGTCTGGCTAGATAAGGGACAATGAAGTGGACTGAAAACTGGCTGAACTGCCAGGCTCAAATGGTTGCGATCAGTGGCACAAAGTCCAGGTGGAGGCTAGTCACTAGTGGTGTACCCTGGGAGTTGCTACTGGGTCCAATACTGTTTAACCTCTTCATTAATATCATGGACAATGGAACGGAGTGCACCCTCAGTAAGTTTTCAGATGATACAAAACTGGGAGGAGTGGCTGATACACCAGAGAGTAGTGCTGTCATTCAGAGGGTCCTTGACAGGCCAACAGGAACCTCATGAAGTTCAACAAAGAGAAGTGCAGAGTCCTGCCCTGGGGGAGTAATAACCCCCTGCACCAGAACCCTCCCTTCTCAACTCTTTTTTGCCCGATTGTGAAGTTGAGCTCCAAAATTTAAGAAATGGATTAAAGCTTTTTGTACCATCTCAGCTCAGCCCTTTGCATGTATGCATAATGATGCAGTCTTTAGTTATGTGAACACCATTTCTGTACATTTCTTCATTCATTATGTAGGATGAGCAGGTCTCATGTAGTAAGTAGCTATTCAATATTCTGTGTTCTCATAATTCTTCCATG
Source organism: Apteryx rowi (assembly GCF_003343035.1). Classification (NCBI taxonomy): domain Eukaryota; kingdom Metazoa; phylum Chordata; class Aves; order Apterygiformes; family Apterygidae; genus Apteryx; species Apteryx rowi. Next base: position 179,740 of record NW_020447852.1, on the reverse strand, counting down.
TGCAGGCCTAGGCTTGTTTACTGTCTTTTACTATTCAAACCTTGCTTAAAGACAGTTTTTTAACTCAGAAACTTTTTGCAATCTTCATTTCTGCATTGTCCAAAATTTTCAAATTTTCAATTTTCAAAACACTCATCTGAGGTGAGGAGATGCAAGTAAGAAGCAAAGACATTAAGGCTATAAGAGTTAATCAGTTTGGGGTATGAAATTTGAGGTGCCAGAGATTTGATTTTTTAAATATAAAAATATTTTTCCCTTTAACTTCACTCACAAATGAGATTGATCTGTAGTTCTGCATTCAGACAGTATGGTCTCATATCAGACATTCAGAAAAGAAGGATTATACAGTTACTGACTGCTCTGCAGTAATTGGTTTAGATTACTTCTTTAGGATTGCACATGCAAGGAGAAACAAAGTCTTCATGGGAGAAGTCACATTAGAACCCAAGTCTCCAGAGCAGCTTTTAACCATTTTAGCATTGAGGCAGATTTTAATCTCTGTTGTTGTTTCCACTACCTGTGACAAACAAAGTCAGAATCCCAGAGAAAACAATCCTCATTACACAATTCTGTCCATTTTCAGGGCAAACACAGCCTTTTCTGTAAATGAGACTCTGCAGGGGAAAATGGCATGTCATCATACAGATAAAGACAGTATCATAGTACATACTGACAAGGAAAGAGATAAATTACAGCTGCACATCAATCTTAATTATAGTATCTCCTAGGCCGTTGAGTTCTGTAGGGTATTTTCACTGTAATAGGTAACTGGATGACGACATCCCAGGAGACAGCAATGAAGACATAGACTTCTTTTGTATAGACTGACGGAGGTTCTTGGGCCTACAAGTAGCTTGCTTTATAAGGATTTATGCACATTTTTATTACTCACTCTATATGTTTTACTTTCAACTTTCCTTCCATTAGATCCTCCCATTAGTTGTAGTAGGTGAACTGCATGTTTAATAGGTCCCCCAGAAAACTGAAATACTCGCCACAGAGTGTGTTTAAACAAAAGGAAACACACCTCTCCTTCTGCAGTATTTTCTGCACAGGCCTCTTTGCTGGCAGCAAAGTTGCTGTTCAGATGAACCCAATGCTTTTTTTCCAAGTTGCTCCACCAGCCCCTGCACAGTCACAGCACAACACAACACACAAAGAAACAGGCTAGGATTTGAATGTTAATAGCTTAGCTTTGCTTTTATTTAAACTGCTCAACTTGTCCCCTTACATAGGGTAATAAACTACTACAAGCTTGGATAATGAAAGAACCGATAGATGAAACTGAAGTGTGAAGTGCGCTGTGCCTTTGCCTGTGTGCTGCATTTTTTGCTTCCTCTGTTTCATTGTGTTGTATTTCTACTTCTGGGATCCTAACTATTTCTACTTTATCTAAGATGTCTCTTTTTATACTTTAGTCTTTCTCTGTTCTTTCTCCTTGATGTTTCTTCAGTCTTTTCTAAGGACTCTCATTTTTGCTGTGGTTACTTTGTTATGTTTGCACCCTATTGCTTTCCATTATGTTTCTTTCTTCCTTAATGTTTTTTTCTTTCCTTATTATGTAATGTTCTTGGCTTGGCCCATCTTTCTTCTCTTCATCTTGCAGGATCCTTGATTATTTCCTTTCTTTTTTCTTACTGTTGTCTCTATCCAAATTGTTTCTTAAGTTTCTTTTTTCCATTTCTCTCCCTTCTTTCACATTACTCTGTTCACAGCTGCCCACAGCTGCCTACTGTTCTTTCCATTCCCTTTCCTCTTGGATGTGTAAGAACAATGTAGTGTTACCATTTCCATACATGGGAAAAATCTTTGTATTTTGGACTCTAAGCAAGCCTACAGTCCTGCCCGCACAAACACATTTTTCTGTTTCTGGTCTTTTCCCTCCTCATTCACCTGCTGTCCTCACTTCTCAGCATCTGCCTTCCCTTTGGGCCCTTGGATATGCCCTGATAAACCTCTCTGCTAAGAGGCAGCGAGTCCAGTTGTAGGACTCCCTTGCATGACATTAGCTGAAGATGGCAAGGAGCATGTGAGAGGAAAACTATAAAAAGACCCCCAGAAGAAAACTGAAGACCAGTACATGGCTGGAACCCATGCTGTCTGAAATAAGGAAAACAGGACTGTGAAAGGGACTACGGATATGAAGTCCCAAGGACAAGAAGTAGTCCTTTTTTCCAGGAAGAGGCATAACTTCATGTGGAGAGAGCAGGAAGGAAGCAGCTTTTTTTTCTGCTTTGTATTGCTGCTCCAAAGGACTTCTCTATTTTCCTAGTTTTGGGTCTAATTCTTTCAGAGTTAGTGAATGAAGTGGAGTAAGGTGACTGGAATGGAGGAACTCTGCAGTATGGGGAGATTCGTGGTTCGCTCTCCAGTAGCTGATGCTCTGGTAAAACCTCACCAGGGCGGCTCGGCGCTGCTATACTTGCCATGGCCGGGACATGCTGAGCCCATCTCTCAGTGGCATCACACTGTGGATGGGGCAATGTTTGACACTGCTGGCTGACTCCTTAAGAGCGCTCCACAGAACTACAGATTTATTTAAAATTTTAAACAATGCTAAGGTTCTGCAGAATAACATGATTTTATTCAGCCCTGCTCCTGCCTGGGCTGGAAGGACTGTAACCAAGACTCCTTACACTTGGAAGGGATGTGGATGCACTGCCCAAGCTCAAGCTATCCCCAGAAGAAATCACCCTCATCTATTCAAAAAGACTCTGGTATCCCCATGTAGCCTGCTGCAGGGTGTCCTCACTTTAATATCTCATTTCCTAATTACCTAGGCTAAATCTAGTGCTGCTAAAAAAGTCTGTTACCTTCCCTTCAGAGGACGAGCAATCTCTTGGAGACCTTTTTTGTATCAGAAGATCATTGCTCCCCACACTTTTCACCCCAGCAAAACAAATGCCAACCTCTGAGGTAGGACATATTTTTCTGACACTATTTTACTATTACTGTTTTCCCTCTGGATTCTTTCCAGACTATGTCTTTCTCAATGTGCAGTGCCCCAAACTGTAGGCAGCTGTTCAATCAAGGCCCCTCCAGGGCCAAGTGGAGCAGAGTTTCCTCCTTTGTCTGGTGTAAAGCGTGCCCAGAATGAGAGAGGCCTTTTTTTTTAAAAAAAAACCAACAACAACATGCGAGAGCATCACACTGGAGGCAACTGTTTTGTTTGCGTGGGAGACTGTCAGCAGGGCTGCACTCTCTGTGGGGCACCTTGTGCACATCATGGACCTGTCAGTGATGGAATTGGGGAATGGCACCAAGGGAAAGGGTTTCAGACAAGCAGCTAGCAAATCCGCCTGACCCAGCAGCAGCATCTGGGATGTGCAGACTGCAAGACGCCTGTTGGGCACTGGCACACTGGTGGCAAAGCGGGAGAGGTGGAAAATAAAACACAGAGGAAGATTGGGTGAGGCTAGTGGGTGCTGTAGCTGTGGCCCAAGGCAGGGCAAGGGGCTTTGTATTTAATAAGTTAGAAAGTGGAAATAGCTTGTAGGCCTTGGTGTGATGTTTTACTTCTTGGAGTTAATACTGATCATAAGTAAAAGGAATATTTTTGTGGGTGTTTTCCTTTGGTGGAAAAAAGAAATGAAATGTCCCAGAAACAGGCTAGTTTTAAGATTTATGGATGCAGAAGAGCAAAGAAGACGGAAAATATTTCTTCAGCTACAGGAGCCTGAAAAACTGCTGGAAAGCATTTAAAGGCTTCACCTGAAAGCTCCATCTAGAGAAGCGGGTGAATTTCCGAGCAAAGCAGCTTCAGCGTGCAGGAGC
>NW_020447852.1:118450-175816 GCF_003343035.1 Apteryx rowi | reverse complement strand
GAACGCGCCGGCCCCAGCTGTCACTGTCAGCGAGCCGGCGAACCGGGATCCCGGCTCCGCGGAGGGGGAATCCCCCAGCCTCGCCCCCGCAGCCAATCCGCGGGCCACATGCAAATCACCGCCGCTCCGGGCGGCCGCGGGCCAGTGGGAAGGGAGAGGGGCGGGGAGGGGGGGGGCCCCGTTGGACGGCGGGGAGGRCGGCCGGGGCCAATGAGGAGGCCATGCGGGCGGGGCGTGCCCTGGGGGCGGGGATATGCAAATTTGGTTTGAAAAGAGGGCGGGAAATCCGAGTTTCGCGGGAGGCCCTTGGCGCGTAACCCGTCTCCTTTCCCTTCATTCATTGTCAGCAGCCGCCGCTTCCTGGAGCCATTTTCCAGCCGGCCCCACACAGCGGGAGCGGCCCCGCTCCATCCGCCGCATCTGCCCGCCCCGCTGCCTCCGTTCCCCCCCGGCACCCCGCATCCTGCAGCCGGGGCCCCCCCGGCACCCGCAGCCCCCAATATTTTGCGCGGGGCCTCGGCATCGAGGAGAAAAGGAGCTGGGAAGGCCGGGGGGGAGGGAGGGACGGGGGGAGGAGGAGACGCGGCTGCGGGGACAGACCCGGAGGGAAGGATGAGAAGGGGACTCCAGCCGACGGCCCCGGCAGCGCCGACGGCCCCGGCAGCGCCGCCGCCCGCACCGTCCTCGGACTCCAGAGTGGCCCCCGCCAGCTTCCCAGCCCACTTTGCCGCCGGCACCTTCATCCAGATCCGCAGCACCGGCGCGGCGGCGGCGGGGGCGCCCTGTGTTGTCTCCTCCTCCTCCTCCTCCTCCTCCGCTTCCCAGGCTCCCGGTGCCTCTGCCCCGGCGGCGGACGGGGGCCAGCCCGCTGGCAGCTCGCTGTACTGCACCCCCCACGGACCCGCCGGCAGGACGGCGCTGCTGCAGCCCGCTCTCGGCGGAGGCGGAGGCCGCCCCCCGGTAATTTTCCTCCGTCCCAGCGGGAGGGTGAAGGGAACGGTGGGGATCAGCGCCAGGCAGGCCCTCTTCCTGCCATCGACTCCCCCGCCGCCGTGCGGGCCCGGGGGCGGGGGGCAGGAAAGGCGGAGACGGTGCTTTGTTGCAATAAACTTTCCTGGCTCCTTCCCACCCCCACCCCCGCGTCGGCCTCGCTGCTGCCGGGTTTTATTAAAAAAGAAAAGAAAGAAAGAGAGAGGAAAGAAAAAAAAGCACGACACCCCCAGCCCCGCGCTGCCGCCCCGGTGCAGCGCGGCGGGAGGGCCGGCGCGGCGCGGGGGCGGGGGGCGGAGGGGCCGCGCCGCGCCGCGCCGCCGCCGCGCTCGGAAATGCCCCTGCAGCAGGTTAGTGCGGGACCGCGCGGCGGCCCCCCGCCCCGGGGCCTGCCCCCCGGCACGGCCCCGAAATGCGGGGTGCGCCCCCCTTCCCCCCCGCCGCGGGGCCGCCGCGGCTCCGGGCCTCCGGGCCTGGCCTGCCCCCCTTCCCCGCCCCGGGGTCGCGGCCGCCACCCCCCGCTTGCGGGGGTTTCTTTGTCCTCCGCGTTTTTGGGTGCGCGCTGGGCCCCGGCGGGGCGTCCCAAAGTTTAGGGAAGGTGGGGAAGGGGCGCCGCGGAGTTGAGGGGGGGGCTCCCCTTCACCGCCGCCCCATCGCCATTTCGCCCCCACCGCCCGGCCCCCTTTCTCGTTTAATTCACGGGGACCCCCCCGTGGGGGGGGGGGCGGGACACCCCCGGGGCGGGTGCCGCGCAGGCGCCGCCCCGGCGGGGCTCCCCTGCCGCCGCCGCCCGGCGGGACCCCGCGCGGGGCGGGGACGGGACCTGCCGGGCTACCTGCTGGCATCGGGGCCTGGCCGGCCGGCTGTGATGTGGGCTGCTGTCCGCTAGGGCCGGCGTTGAGGTCACCCAACTCACTTTCTTGTGGCTTTGGACGGCCTGATATTAGATAACGTGCCCGAGCTCCGCCGGGTCCCGGTACGAAATAATCGCGTGCTCACCTGGCAATTTCTCTGCCGGGCCCGCGTGGGTCCTGAAGCGTGCCTGGCGTGCCCAGCCCATGACAAAAGCTTTCATCTGCCCTCTGAGAAATCATAAATTTCCCAGGTATTGACAGCTGCTACAGTTCTGCAATACCTTTTGGAGTGCTTGGTATCGCTGTGTCTCATGTTCCTGGGAGACCACAGTGATGACACAAGCTTCCTTTTATGTAGATTTTTGCAGGTGTTTGTTGCTGAAATAGTGATGGAAGTTTCAAGACGGCTGAGTGTAGGCTCATCAAAATCCTGTCCGAAGCTAAAAAAAGCATCCTCGCTGTAACAGTTAATTGATCTTTTGCTGCTTGTGGCCTTCAGTACTTGTTAAGGGTGGTTTGTGTCCAGCAGGCTAGTTCAGGCTGCTTTGCAAATATTTGGCCGCCCTATGCAATGGGTTCGATTCCTGGATGATGTTAAGTGAATACAGAGAGAAGCCTATGTAACATGATGATTCTGGGAGAATAATTGTATAGGCTTCCCTGCTTTGTGGAAGGGACATTGATGTCATGGGTGACTTCTACAATTTCTCCTTCAACGGAGTGCTACAAGACTTCCAAATGCGAGTTGAGCATGTTTTTTTGCTGTAGTATTCACCCCTCTAATGGGAAGAGTGCCTTACCATGAAATCTTCCCCCCCCCCCCCCCCCTAAAGGTTTGGAAGACAGAAGGCGTTTCTGGGCTCTGCCCACCAAAAAAATCCCATCTCAAGTGCTAAGCAAGTTTGTTAGCTGCCTTCAGACCCCACATTTGCTTTGGGCAGCGATGGGGGAGGAAGTTGAGGCACCCGCAGTCTGGCTGGCCCCCTCCCAGGGTGATAAGCAGCCCATAGCATGCGCCAGGAAAGGGTTTGTGCATCCTTCCCTGCCCTGACAGCTGTGCTCCCATGAGTGCCCCTCTTGGAGCCGCGCTGGTTTGCTGCAGACCTGTCTTTCCAAAAAAGTAAGGCTGAGGCATCCTAGTGCTCTCCCTTTCCTTTCTGCTCTGCGGACAAGGGCTGAAGCCCTTCGGTCTTTGAGCCAGAGGACAGGCTAGGAGACATCACAGCCTTTCAGCAGTTCTCTGACTCCCGCCTAATTTTCCCTAAAACGTGCAGATGATTCACTGAGTTTGGGAGATAGGAGTATTTTTCTGGTGGTTCCTAGATGAGCGGTTTTGAGAAACCGGTGAGAAGAGTGAGACTACAAAGGGTAGTTGAGGCAGGAAACTCAGGCAAGCAACATCAATGTAAATTTAGCATTTAATTAGTTGAGTTAGGAGTAGTGCACAGAGACCCCCCCCCCCAGCTGAAATTAAGGCCCCACTCTGTAAAACACCCTACGGGTCAGTCTAAAATTTGGCCAGCGCACCTGCACCTGTTAGGGTTATAAAAAATACTCTCTTTGCAGATGCAACTGTGCTGGCAAACCACCCCCCACTTCCAAATCTTAATTATGGTATAAGTGGGAAGGAGTCAGTATGGCAGTATAGTTTAGGCTGTTCAGGAAGGTGTTTAACTATACCAGCAAAAGAAAAAAGTTTCTTTTGCCACAATAAGCTGCTTCCTCTCTGGGAATTTGTTAGTTACTTTATTAATGATTATGCAAGTGTAACCATACTGGAAAAGTCTTGAAAGGTAGGCTAGCCCATAACCAGTGGCTCCTGCCCCAGAGATATGAGAATTTGCATGCTCCTCCGTCTCCAAGCAGTCTTCTTGATGCTATCCAAAATCTATTCCTTGCTACGTCACTCCCTATCTGACAGCTCTTGCAACCAAGGGTTGTCAGCCAGTACCTTTGTACGCTGGTGAGCCGAGAAGAGGCTCTCGGATGTTGTGACCCAGACTGCCCAGTGAATTTGCTGGGAGCTCTGGCTGCTTTGAAAATATGGCCTGTCAAATTGATCTTTTTCATGATTCTGGTGGACTTAATAGAAGTTCTGTTACTGGTCAGAACTGAGCCCCTGTGATTGCTTAAACACAAGCAATAATGAAGAATTAACCCTTCAAAAGCAACTGTCAGGTAGCACTTCTGCATTAGTGGGGAAAGTCCAAGCTGCTGCCTCAAAAGACAGGGCAAGCCCGTCTGACAGATCACTCCTGCTAAAAGGGGCAGCAAGTTGTGCTTCCTCCCCTTCCCTTCAGCTCCCTGCTGGGAAATCCTGCTGCTTCCTTGCTGCTGAGCCTGGTGCTCACCAGCCTTTCCAGAAACTGGTGCAGCTCAGCAGCTTGGTGGAAAGCTAACCCTGACCAAAGAAAAAAAGTTTTTCTGATGGGCTAGCAGGTTGAAACAGCTAATGGACAGTCTGATAAGTGCCAGGGATCGCCATGGGAAGAGGGCACAAGGTGGAGGGAAGGGGATAGGGGTATTGAGACCACTGCATTTTGATGCTAGCAAGCTTGTAAGTCAACTGAGCTCCTCATGAAACCATGGCCTATGTGAGAGAAATTATTTTAACGTTTGATCAGGTACATTCTCTCCGGTGTTGGCTTCTCACTTGGTGTGAGAAAGTTGCTACCATTTGCAAATCCCAGTCTTTAAAAATTAAGCTACTAAAAAAGAAAACTGCTCAAAAAATTTCTAATTCAAATAGTGGAGAATTTCTTACTGTCTTTGGGTTATAAAGATAAGCCTCTAAGAAGAGAGCCATTTTCTTAGCCATGAGAAAATACTTAAATGGAGACACCACCCACATGTTAAGTCCTTTTTAAAAGGGGCTAAATCCTCTTAACAAGAATATCTTTAGAGAACTCTTGTGGCCTTTAGATGACATGAGCTCTGGAGAGGCTGGTTCGGCATACTTCAGAAGGGGCTGGGAGAATTTACATTTCCAAACTGAATATTTAGCACCTCTTTCCTTTTCTGGTGGTTTAGAAAGCACCTCTTCCTGCCTCCTGATCAGCAAGTCACAGCTGGAATGGTAGAAAAATGGCAAAATGCTTAATCTTCCATCTAGATGCTAGGTAAAGGAGCAGGCTAAATAGGACATAAATACTAAACAATGATAGAAGGCATGGGAGAAAAGCATAGAAGTTGCATAAAGGAAGTGCCAGTTAATTAGTAGCTTTTCTTTATTTTGTAAGAATAAAAAGCTTTTTCCATGGAGATGTCATGGATGTTTTCATATTCAGTCCCATTTTCATATTCCTTTGCCTGATAGTTTCTGCTATTAGGAATGAAAGCTAGCATGAGTCTAGGGCCTTTCCTTTTTGAATAATGTCTGAAGGAGTATGTTTAGTTTAACTGCATCTTCTCCAGGGACAGACTGCTTCTGAGCCCAAGGAGGTAGCACATGGTCCTTTGGCACAGCTGTGCGAGAAGAGTGTGGAGAGGTATAAATCCTGATTGCCCTGACTGTGCCAACAAGCACCTAGCAGAAAGCAGACATCCTAGTAAGAGTGTATTGGAATAGCCTGTAGCTTGCTTTGCTTTGCTGATGGTGCATTCGCTATCCTAATGCAAAGTCCAGCTGTGTTGGTGTGCCCCTTTCTGCACCAAAGCTACTGAAGTATCGTAGGTTCATTTCCCTGCGATGATAAGGCCTTCTGGCAGGTTTCCACAAGCAGCTGAGCCACTCAAAGGCTTTACTATTGCTGGAAGAGCTGCTTCCCCCCATCGGAAGTCTCATCTTCAGCCCCTCCTTTGCCCTGCCCTGGCTGGGCAGTGCTCTTCCCTCCCCTCTGTGCAGGGGAGCATCTGGCTGTCCTGCTGGTTTGGTTTTTCTGCTGGTTTAAGGAGATAAAATAGAAGGTTCTGATGAGCATTAGATCTGGTATGAGGTAAGTAGTGGGAATACGTGGCCCAATATGGGAGGAGTGAGATGAAGGAAGGAAATAGGAGCTTTCCCTTTCAGTGCTGTTGGGGTGTTAAATTGGCTCGCTGAGCCTCCGCTTTCAGAAATTGGCCTTTTCTGCCCTCATCATGAGGGCCTCTTCCTTGTGCCACCAGCCTGCTTGCCAAAGGCTGGATATGGTTCACCTTAGGGCCGGTTTATTTTCCTGTAGAGCCTGCTTCAATGGATTGAGCAATTAAAGGCATTCTCTTTCCGTTTGTTTTGTCCCAGGTACATTGGTGCTGCTCTGTTAATTTTTAGAGCACGCTTGTTTGCGAGTATGTATGAGCATTAAAGAAAAAAAAAACTTTAAACTTAGGAACCGCTGTATTTTGCAAGATCAAAGGTTCTCCTACTTTGGTGTCTCTGACTATGACTGTTGCAAATGTTTAAGGAAAGAACACAAGAAAGATGGCACATGCACAGAACAGTCCTTCTACTTGCTTCCAGAAACTGGCAGTTAGCGTTCCCTTCCTTAGAGGCTATAATGAGTTCAATAGCTACCAATGGTCTGTGATTTTTGTCTAATCCCTGTTTGAATCTAGTTGTTGTTCTAACTTTATGTAGCAACACCTTCTATGATTTAGTTACCTTGTGCAGAAAAAAGTTAATTTGTTTTGTTTCTGGCCTTTTTTTTTCTTTTTTGATCTTGCCGTCTGTAGTGTTACTGGGTGATCCTAGTTATTGTGACAGGGAGAAAATGATTTTCTCATACCTGCTTCTCTGTACAGCTTATGATAATACATTATCGTCTGTCCCTGGTTCTCTTCTCTGAGCTGAAGAGTTCTAGGCTACTTAATTTCTCCTGAAATGAAAGCCATTGATTTTAAAATAGAGGTGTCCTTTTACAAAAGCATCACATGGGTGTGAAAACAAACATCTGTTAGTCACGATTTTTTACTTGGGAGGCTTTTGTGGACTGGTTTTGCACAGGGACTTGACAGTTGTCAAAGAGAGGCTGCTTGAAAGGTGTTTTGAAGGCCCAGGAGAGCGGCATGGTGGGCCGGGCAGGAGCTAGAGACCCTGACAGAGCTAACTGGTTTCACAAGGTCTTAAACCTCACCCTGGGGGAAAACGAGATGTGGAGCCGAGGGGGCTGATTGGGCCTAACTACTATGGTAATGGATTCATTAGAAAGCCTTAGTACTGTGCAGCAGGTTGAAAAAAGGTAGATGAAGTACACCTGGCCTCTCTGGCATCCCTTGGCTTGTGTGTCTGGATGTGTGTGGGAGGGGAATCCAGCTTTCCCTCCTGCTCAGAGCACAAACGGAGGAATTAGGTAAGAAATGAAGATGTCAGCTTTTTTTTATTATTATTTTTTTAGTAGCGGCACTTCAAATATGACTCCTCTCAAACCTCCAGATTTCACTGTTGAAGGTGTGCGCTGGAGGATGGTGACTGACGTAGCGCTCTCTGGCAGAAGTTATTTTCTAGTCAATTTTGCCAGGTAGAGGAGCCCTCTCTTACTGTGACTACACTAACAAGCTGTCGTCCTGCAGTCTGAAAACTGATGGAAGAGAGCAAAATCAGTAATATACTAAATTAAAGGGATCTGTGGATGACCTTAACTTACTCTTGCAAACTGCCAGGCCATCTCGGAGACTTGTTATCTTCCATGCTGCTGTAGTGGCGGGACTGGCAGCAGTGCTGTCTTCTCTCCACCTGTCCCAGTGAGAAGAGGGCTGGGAGGGTGCCCCAGGCTTTCAATCCATGCTGGCTCAGCCAGGGGGTTTGGAGAAGCTGCCTGCTAAGGAGGGATCGGAGACCATGAACTCGGTTCAGATAGGCTTCTTGCCACCGGTGGTGGTAACTCCCTGCCAGCCACACCCAGAGTGAGGCTTCAGCAGATGGAAAGCTCTGCTTAGTGCAACTAAATCTCCAAGTCTTACAGTCTCTGCAAATAATCTCATTTACAGCTGGCAACACCAAGTATATGGTGGCAACTATCATACTTACAAATGATTAATTTTGACTTCAGGCTTTTGTTTTGCCTGGCAGAGTTAATAACTTCGTGCATTATTTTTTCAGAGCAGGATTGTGCTTGCTACTCTGGGGAGAAGAAAAAAACCCTTCATATGTCAGGGGGCACTGGTGTGTGATATGAGGGTGACTGTGCTTTAAGGACTGGGTGCATGAGGTGCTGATGATGATTTGGACTTGGTTTTAATTTCAGTTCTGTCTTCTCTTTGAAGACAGACTTGGCAAAATTGCCCAATTTATCACATCTTTAAAAGGGAACTGTTTCACTTCTGTTTTCCTCAAGTAAGTTGGTCCAAAACCACACTTGGAAGTGCTATGCCTGGCATGGATGTGTTTTGAAGTATCATACTTTCTACTTGGATGGTGCTATTATTTGCTGGATCTCATGGCATTCATGGAGTTCTTAATGGCTTTTTGCTTCAACAAGAGCTGTAGTAAATATTTCCATTTGCAAGTCCCATAAAGAGAGAAGAAATGAGTTTGACTAGACATTGATGCAGCCAGAGCATATTCAAAATGGCCTCTCTTATATGTAGGAGTTGCTACTTCAGGCATTTATAGCCTTCCTTTTGTAGTCATATAAGTACATCCCATATGCGTTGATAATTGTTTGCAAACAGAACTTGCCTACAGGTAATGACACGTGTTTTGCTTCTCTCGTCCTACATATGAACAGGAGCAGTTGTTGCCCAGACCAGCGTGAAAGTGAAGTGTAGTGTGAAAACTAGCACAGTAATTGTATCATTCTTGCAAGTGCATGCTCTGCAGCTTTCAGACTTTTCTGCTGAACCTCTTTTGCCTACAACCATACTATTAGTTAACTTGGTTTAAGGAAGAGACCAAGTCTGACCACCTGAATCTACTTTCAAGATTTCATCCAACTTGTACATTTCTACATCTAGGCTTAGAAATGTCTATTACCTCAGGTCACCTGAATTTTCAGGAGCCCTGCTTCAAAGATCTAGGACCTGATTTTTTAGAAAGATATTGGCTGCTTATGGTTCCTGTGATGTTCAGTTACAATACTGAAAACATTGGGCCCTTGCAATCTCAGGTTGTATGTGAAGAAGCCACTATTAAAGCATAGCAGTTACTGCTTTTTGCTTTCATTTGTAAATCTTTAAAATGGGATTTTATGGTCTCATCACATACATGTTGCAAGCTGTTGGTTGTTTTGGAAAGCTCTGTGAAAACTTGCAGAAAATACCTGAACAACGATTCTTGGCAAAATAAATTGTATTGGGAAACTAGATAACAAGGTGTCTGCTTACCCGTGATTTTCGTCAGCTTTAAAGTTCCTACTCCTAAGTTGTGGTATGTGTGCATTTGTTAATAAATGCATAGATTCTAGAAGTAATTTTTGTTAATGAACTTCTTCAAATACTTTCTCTTCTTTACAATGCAATTTTTTTTTGTCATACAGCTATTGTGTCGAAGGTTGTTGTGTACTGCTTAACTTATTGCTAGAAAAAGAGGTGGAAAAAGAAATGCATTGTCAAACTTCCTTCCTAGTTAATGAAGGTGACTTAAAAACTCCCTGGTTTAGGACTAACAGTAGACATTTATCTTTTTTAGGCTCAACGATGGCTGTCACCATGCAATGCAAGAGTCCAATTTTTATAAAATATGTCAGGCCTATTGATCCACTCTACTATTTCTCTCTAAATACGTTTTTCTCTTAATTTTGGTTCTACAAGTTTGTTACAAAATTGGAGTGCGGTAGTAGATATGTCTTTTTTTTTTTCTGCAAAGCACTGAATCTGCACTGTAGGATTTTGTGACTTTCGCACATCTTAAAGTACAGATGTCACTTTTTCAGTGGAAAACTTCTCAGTACAGCAAGTGTATTATTTTCTCTATAAGACTTAAAAACTTGAAAATTTGCATTTTATGTTGTTCAGAAACAAAATGGCATATAGACTGGTTTACATCTCTCCTACCTGGACTGCCACTGAAGAAACGTTACCTGGAAAATTTCAAGCTGGGAAGTTAAAAAGTGACCAGCATTCATATTGGTACAACACATTTATTTTGACAGTAGGCTTCTGGCCTATTGGGTGCTACTATAGTGTAAGTAGATAAATAGGTAAAAAATGTATGGTGACATCCAGGCAGGAAGGGTCTAGTACCTTGGCTGGAATGGCAGTTCCTGCATATGAGGTTGTTCATTGTTAAACCTGTATATTGGAAAATATGTGTCTTAAGGAGCCAATCTTAAGCTCTTGCTGTGTTCTCTGGCTATGTCTGTAATGAAACTTGGGATCCATTTCACCCTTTGCTGAGGGTCTTTTGATGCGTCTACTGGTTTTAAAGTTATTTCACAAGCAAAGATGCTAGAAATGGAATTATATGGAATAATAATGTCTTGAGTGATGCTAGTAACCTAATATGCCCTTCACTACTTGTTTTCTTCTACTGCTAACTCTGGAATTAAATGGCAATCACCATGTATATATGCTGGTTTTATTTTGACTTGCCAGTGTAGTGTTTTAGACAGTGTTGGTCCCACACACTGACAGTCAGTTTTTTGTCCCCATACAGTAAGCTAGTTCACACTTTGTCTAACGTCTTCACATAGTGGGAATTGATGTTGGTTACCGCTCTCACAGTGGGCTTTTGTTCAGCCGTGTCTGAAAGCTGTCTTGTTCGAATATGCCATTTTTATCGAGACCAGCGCAATGAGGCCATTATCCTTGCTTATGGTGAGCATAGATATCCACAGTAATTTTTATAATATTGCTTAGTAAGTGGCATTCTGGTAGAGAGTGACAATGCTTGAATGATACCGAAATAATACCCGAGATGGCAGCCACGTAGCAGCAGGCCGTTATCTCTAATTGCACACTGGGGAAGGGGGTGGGAAGGGGACCCGTTTCGGAACAGACGGACGGTGGCGATGGCGCCTATCAGAAACGGGAATAATCCTGGGCGGCAATGCAGCAGAATAAAGTTTTACTTTCCATAGTAAGACTTTTATCAAGCAGCTCCAAATAACCCAGTTACACAGTGCTGTATAATAGTTCTGTACTTTATTCTTTTTTTGGTTATGCAGTATCTTTAGCCTAAAAATGTCTCTTAAAAGTTATGTAAAGCTGCAAGTCAGATGAGAGCAAGCTGAGACTTCACAACTCTGATGTAGTACTCTTTTCAGTACAAACCTCTTGAGCCAGGAGAAAAGGCAACTTACTACTCAAGTTTGGGGGCAGGGAGGGTTTTAAAAATTATAATAGCATTTTCCCTGGCTGATTTGTCGCAACATTGGGTTATTTCTCTGGCGCTAGGATTTTATTTTCAGGAACCGGGGGTTAGTAAAAGTTCTGTTCGCAAAAATAGTATCTTGGAAGCATAAGCAAGTTGCTCGTTTTCTTTCTTTGGTTCTTAATCATGAGAGCTGCCTTGACGATTTTTCCCACCTCAAATTAGCAGTTTATTTATAACATGTTAGTGTTCTACATGCCCATCAGTATTACTGTTCTGTTGTACTGAGCTGAGAATTGTTCTCCTGAAAACTAACACCACAAAGATAAGTGAACAAGGGAAATTGCATATAATATTCCATTAAAAATTCAGGTGGCTTTTGGTCTGATTTTGGTTCACACTACATAAAATGACTTCAATTTCCTCTCTGGCTTCAATTGCTAGTTACATTTTTGTTGTTGCTTGTTTCTTTGGGCTTTTTTTTTATTTGTTACTTTATTTAAATAGAGTGCACACCCTTGCCTTTTGGCATCCTAGCTATCCTTTTATTCCTGTTGGCATTTTTCTCAGTAAATGGTGACTTGCCACCAGCTGCCCTCTTAGATTGTAGGCAGGGGAGGAAGAAACTTCAGGTGATATTTTCCCCTTCTCAGGGCCCTCAAAACCACCCCTTTGCGACTGTGAAGTTTGCTAGGCTTCCGCAGGGAGCTTCTTTCAGTCCAAGGTGTTAGCAATGTCCCTTTGGATGTTCCTCCGTTTTGCATGCTCTACAGAAAGATCAGTGAGCATTAGAAGTGCAGACCATGCAAAACAGGTCTGGGTGGGGTGTCCTGTGTGGGGAGTAGGAAAGGGCAAAAACATGTTGCCTGAGTTGTCCCACTTGGACCCACACGTTTCAGAGGTGTTTGCAGGAAAGGTGGCAAAGGAAGGTGCAAGCTCAACTGGAGACCTCTGAGATCATTTGCTTTTGACCCCTTCTCTAAAGAAGGTCTTTATGTTGCTGGGCTATGTGCTTGAGGCACTGAAGTCCTTCCCTTTTCTTGTCTTAGTTACATCATGCTTTTGCAGAGTATGTGGCAAATGAACGCAACAGTAATGAACTGGTTGCATGACGTTGTCTAGATAGTAAGATCAAGTACAGCCTTCTGTGGACAAAAATAAGTTAATACTTACAAAGCTTTTTTTCTGTGCAGAAACCCACTTTGCTGTGAAGGGGAATGAGTAAATAGGGATTCCAGAGACTGACATAATTAAAAAAAAAAAAAAAAAAGCTTGTAGGCAGGCAAATTCCCCATATTCAGAGAAAGCCATATGCTCAGAATACTATCCTTAGTGTGGCTTATTTGCTTCAGAGTTAGGAAAGAGGGTTGCTAGGAAAATTAAGATTCAGTCAGTTCTTTCACCTTAAAGAACTTTATAAAGGTGGTTACAATCATTCCCACCCCAGGTTTGGAGAATAATGAATTTAGTGATAAGTCAGATTAAGCAAAAATTTGATTGTTCTCATCTGCAATGCAGAGACTAAGACAAACTATTTCTTTAAGGCCAAAATCAAGTATTTCTGCCTCAAAGTGAACCAGGAGTTATTGAATCGCACAGTGTTTGGTAAGAAGGGAATTTCAGCCTTTTTTCCTTTCCCTTCAGATTTATCTAGCTTTTTTTCTTCACTATCTTTTTGCTCTTTTGATGGCCTCAATGAGTTCAAAATGACATTTCCCTACTTCCTCTAAGGGTAGGAAACAGCACAATTGTATCAGACAGGCATTATATCTGTTGCTAGTACTTCATTTGAAATGGAGAAATGTGGCTTTCCCAGCCATTTTAAGAGCTTGGTTGTTTCAGCATGTGAAAAGCAGCCTCCAAGCTCTGCTTGCTGTTCAACCAGCAACTGAGAATGAAGGAATCTCCTTAAGAAGTTGCAGCGAGAAAAGTCTAGGCATCTGTGAGATGTTATGCTATATCTAGCTAAAAATATCAGATACTTGAGCTTGCCTATTGAATTGTTCAGTGGCGATGCCTTGTTGAACTGGAAAAAGTGAACAGATCTCAAATAGTTTAAAACTTCTTGAACTTTCCATAAAAGTGCAATGTGAATTGTGGCATAAAGATCCAAGCAAACATTCTTGTCCATCAGCGCCACTCCAGTTTTTTCACTGGTTCTTCCAAGTGTGGTGTGCCTAGGAGATTTAGGTACACTCTGTACTCAAGGAGCTGCAACAGTCCTGCAAGGTTTATCTCTGAAGTTGCTATCAGACACTTTGTTTAGATTCAGCCCCAGACTCTCTTAATCATATTGCACAAATAATGCAAAAATATATCATTCTGGTGCTGCAAAGTAATGCTGAATATCTCCTGCAAGTATTTCAGTTCTCCCTGAACACCCAAGTTTCTGCTTTTTGTCTTTATGGCTCGGCCTCTCCATGACTGCGTGGGGCTGCAGGGCATGAGTCCTAGCATGGGACAAATGCAATAATCTTCTGAGTTGGATTCTTGAATTTAAAGTATCTTGAGTTAAGAGTGTGGGAAGCTACATAGTCTGTTCTTCAAGTAAAAATGTGGAGTGCAGCTTAGTATATGTATTGGTCTGAACTGAAGTAGGAGTGCAGATCAGGACTGATGTGGCAGCACGCTTATGYGGGGGAGATCTTTGTGTATGTGTTACAGGATCCCCCTCTTAGCAAATATGCACCTCACACATGCAAGGTGGCAAACTTTTTTGACTGTAATTACAGTCAGGGCCAAGAGTAGTTGCTTCCTTGTTCTTGCATATTACTGCACAGAGTGGAGAAACTTCAGCCTTCACTTAGTTTCCTCTTACTGTCAGAGACAGAGTTGAAAGTCTGAATTTCTTAGGTCCACTTCAACTATCATTGCATTACTGTGGTGTACTAACCTGATTTTCCCTCTTCAGAAAAATGGTCCAAAACCCAGCATGCTTCTCTCCATTCATTTTGCAATGAGCTGATCCTTTTAAAAAGATGAACTCAGGTACTGCTCTCATGAGGACCTGCAGTTACCAGCAAATGCTTGGCGTGTCTGTGACTTTGTGGAGTTTGTGCCTTGTTGAGACTCACTTTCTGACAGCCTCTGAGGGGAGAAGCTGCTAGTACTTCAAGTGGACAAGCCAGCTGCATCTAGCATCTCAGCTACAGCTGAGCTTAAGCTGTTGATCTTGGTGGTGTGGGCTTCAAATCACAAGAGCACTTGGTGAAAGCTTTTGGCTGTCCTGCAGGTTATGTTCCCCAGGCAGGCATAGGAAAAAGGCAGGGCACATGTACAACCTTGGTGCTTGTGGCCACTGAACAAGAGTCCTTCTCAGGAGCACCAAAATGAAGTGTGTGCTGTGGTTCCTGATGAGTTTGTGTTCTGTTTCTCCTGTTTAAGTGATTGTTTGCATCTCCCCTGGCACAGCAAATTCATGTCAGTCCTTTCAAAAAGCATTTTTACCCAGACTAGCAATTTCCACAGTGTGCTTATCTTTTAAAGTTCTGTATTAAGATCTTTTTCCTTTGAAGGAGATAGGCCAGCAAGATGATTCTGGTAAGTTTTACAGTTGCAGTATGGATTTCTTTTTATTATTTATTTATTTATTTATTTTTACTGTAAAGACTTAATACAGTGGTTTATATGTAAACCAGTATGCATTTCCAGAGCTGTGATATGGCTGAACCACAGTGGAAATCTGGAACCTTAACAACACTGCTTATAGGAAGTTTGACTCCTTGTATTTAACCACAAATGTGGTCAACCTTAGGAGAGGCAATAACAGAGAGGAAGAAAGGTGGTAGTATTTGATTAGCTTTGTTCTCCCTGTTTTCTTTAGCATATCTAATGGATGCAACTCTAGCTATAATAGCACAGTGAATAATATCAGTGACCAATGTCTACAATTTCTTCATTGTTGCACTTTGAATTTGGGGTAGAAATAACAAGGCTTGTTTTCAGCATATTAAATTCAATAGCTATGTGCAATTATTAAACAGCTATGCTGCTTGGTAAAACATTCAGTATTGAAAAAATTAACATATGGAAGAGGATTAATTACCATGGCAAGATTCTTCAGGTGGTCACTAGTTTCATGCTGGGACTGAAACATTAAGTAATTCAGTCATGACATAGCTGCAGTAGGTGAGTAGCAAAGGTATTCATGTTGTTGCTCACCATCTTATCCCAGACCAAGATATTAGCACTGCTCAGTTCAGCAACAGGGACATGGCTGTTTGTCTTGGAAACTAAAATATCCTCCTGCTTCTTATCTTCATGTTCTAGGAAATGAAATATAATCCTCTCATAGTCAGGGTAAACTTAATTGCTCCTTGGGGTAGGAAGGAAAAGATGAATTGAAGATCGGATCTGTACTATTGGGAACGTTTCCCATGGCGGAAGGGATTTCCTGGAATGATACTGGGGTTCGTCGTAAGGATGCAGTTTCACAATCAGCTCAAAGTGAGCTGTTTGTGCTGCTGCTTCAAGGGGTCATCTCGCCCTCCCTCCCGGCTCGAGTATTCCTGCCACCTCCCACATGCCGGCACAGTGCTCATGCCGCCGCGCGGGCAGCCAGAGCGGGCACCCCATCCAGCTGAAAACTAACACGGCGCAAGCGATTAGTTTTCAGCCCTGTAAGCTCCCTGTGCCGGCTGGCTGGGGCGTCCCTGGGGAGACCAAGGCTGGCGGGGGGCTGCCCTGCTCGGTGGCGGCGCACGAGGCTGCACCCGCATTGCAGGTGCCAAGATGCAGCTCCTGTGTGCTCTGCGTCCGCCGCCAAATGCCGCAGACTAAACTGTGTGTGTGACCATAGCATCTCCCAAGAGTGGGTGGAGTTGTGCATAACTAAAGCCTGACAGATGGCTCTGCTAAGAAATAGGCAGCTTTTGTGCCAGGACTTGCTGCTTAGGTTACCGGGTGCGTGCAGCTGTCAGGGCCTAGCTGGGAATACCCAAGGACTGAAGCTGTCTCGCAGATATCCTCCATCTCCAGTGTCTAGCTTTTAAGCATTTGGAGGCAATTTAGGAATTTTGTGGGCAGGTGGAGAAAATGTTGCTGAAAATGCTTTGAATTCACAGTGGAAATCCATCACTGCCTCCAGTGAAACTCCATCGTTTCCCACCTCTGCACTTGTGCTGTGTTGTCTACACTTGGCTTCCCATCCATGGCCGGGGCTCCCAGGCAACATTTAATATAATTACAGTCTGACGGTTGGTCATTGAAATAGGTGAAGCTATAAATGTAATCTGTGCCTACAGGTTAGGTATGCACGGCGAACCTGTAATACTGGAGGCCTTTTTTGAAATCTATCAGGAAATGTCTTCTGAGGAAAGAGTGGCTGTGTCACTTTGACAGGTGTAGTTACTCTAAGCAGGGCTTTACCAAGACTGACTCTTAACAGATGAAAGTAAAGGCATTGTGGTCTTTCATGAGAGGTCACAGGATGCCTGGAGATATCAATTAGGATGGCTTTTACTGCCAGTAGCTTGGGACGCAGCTGAGGGGCTTATGTCATGTGGATTATAAACATGGGAAGGCTTCTAGAGCTGCTGGTCAGATTAGTTGCGACAAATGCCAGTCGTATGGGAAGTTCATCAAAGAAAAGTGAGTTTTGTGACTGCACGTGTAACAGGGTCTCACCTCTTCATCTCACCTGTAGAGGTGAAGCCTGCCTGCATAGAACTGAGAGCACCCACAACCCTGTTCATTCCACGTTGTTGCAGAATTTAGCCCTTATTACCAAAATATGCCCCCAAATTTAACTTCAAATTAATGGTAAAAGAAGATATATCACTATGGTTGTAAGAAAACCTCCAAATACTAAGTCAGCTAACGCAGTGTTAACTAACTAACTCTGGAGACAGTCTGTACCAATAACTATATCATTATTGATTACTTCAGCAAAACCATTGAGATGGGTTTATCCCTCAGTCCTTCCACATATTACCCAGTGCCAGAAGCCTCAGCTCTCCCCAGAGCAACTGCCAAAGTTTCCATCTTTCTCCTGATACTTTCTTTAGCACCACTGTGCATTGAAACACTTGCAGGATAATAAAATGTGAAAGCTATGTGGCATTCTTATTTATTTTGGAATCTGCTTTTTACACAAGGAATGCTGTAACTTCACCATATTTACTTTTTTATATTTAATTCAATAAAATGTATTTACCTGAAGCGGACAAAAAATTTCCAGTTTGCTGTGGAAAGCAGAGGACCGTGCTGCAGGACTTGGTTCCAAGTTAGTACAGAGTGCAGGAGGGCTTGCCAGTGCGAAGTGTAGGAGGGGAGCCATGAGTAAGAAGACTGTCTTACTGCTGTCATTGACAGACGCTTGTTGAAAGAGTAGAAGCTACGGATGTCAAGGCAAGCAGAAAATTCTTTTGAGTTTTATACTTCCAAGACAAGTTGTTGATTACTGGCAAGGCAGCGTTTTTCCAAGACTATCATTAAAGTTGTTCTGCTTCAGCTTAAGTGAGAACTTGTAACCTTGAACAGTGAAATATTGTCAAGTTTTCCTGGGTAATTTTTGCTTTACTGTTTGATATTGTTTGGTATTAAGTCTGGGAAAATAATTGCTGTAGAAAATGAGGACTTTTTTTTTTTTTTTTTCCCCTGGAGAATCTACCAAACTGTAGGCTTTTTAGCGAGCTAGAAGCCTGAAGGCTTCAAATAGCTGTCCTGAGTTGTCTGTCTTCTCTTGCTGCTGCTGACAGAATAAGTCTGTCCTTCCTCTCCTTCCTAGCCACATACTGTTGAGAAAGGCCATCAAACACAGACTATTTTTGATCCTATCCCTTTCCATAATTATATGAAGCTTCCATTATATGAAGCTTCTATAAATCTCTCTGGATGGAAAGATCCCATATACTTTGGAAGGGGTCATTTAATCTAAATTTAAGAATGTCTCATGTCCAGTTGTGAAACTTGCTATTTTAGTTTGCTAAACCTACAACTTCTACTAAATTGAGAGGGAAAAAAGGATGAAATGAGGAGGAGAGACTGACGAAGGTGGAGTGGGGGGAGGAGGGAATGATGACTCATAAGAAATGAAGCTGCATTTGAAAATGAAAAGGATCAAGGGGTACTGATTATAGGAGAGAAAGTTCTGTTTTTGTGAAAAAGGCACAATTAAATCATGTGATCATTTATTTTCTGAACTGATTAAGGTACATTTGTGAAAGAACCCATGGGCCTGAACAGAAGACTTCTAAAGAAAGAAGAAATCTTATTTAAAGAAAGGAATTTTTAGTGCAGCCTTTAATAGGTGATATTTATGTGCTAGGTTCCAATGGAAGACTTCTCCAGGCTCCTGGAAAATCCTRTTCAGCTGTCCATTGCCTTAATGGCTATACAGCAAGGCAGGTAATAGAAAGGGAAAAAGGAAGGCAGTAGTGCAAGCAGCCAAATGGGTTTTCTCTGAACTTGAGGCTGCAATGGATAGAACTTCATGCTTTTCAATAAATGCTCGAGTTTCTTTCATCRTGAGCTTTGCTTCTTTCACTTCTCTGCTAATGTTGTGCTCTTCTAGACTTTCTCTGGCATCCCTGAAACTTCCTGTCATTCTTGGGATGTCCAACAGTCTTGAAATAAACCTTTTTGCAGGGTTTAAGTAGTATGCAATTAGAAGGATAGAGTTCTCCTGTGTGCAGCACTTAAGAAAGTGCTTGTTTTGTGTCTTAAAATGTTTGCCAGCAGCATCCAACAGTCGGTTCTTCCCCACCTTCACCCTTCTTTTCCAGACATTCCTCCCCACCACCAAAAGGTTAAAAGATAGCCAAGATGTAGCTGTCTGACATGGAAATGAGATTGATAGCAAGGGTCTTCAACTTTGCAATGCAAGTGTTTTGATTAAAAAAAAAAACAAAAAAACTCACTGTCAATATGGCATTGGATTGAAAATTGGCTAAGGGGCAGCTCTGGAAATAGGTCCTTTTGATTGACTTCAGTGAGTTATTTGTACTAATCCCTACACTATGGAATGCTTTTGTCACTGTCCTAAAAGTAGACAAAAAACTGTTACTGATACTAATTGCTAGCAGAATAGTAAATGATAATCATGATCTCATAATTTGCTCTGTAGGCACATTCAAACAAACAGTGTCTTTAATACAGTCAAAGGCAAAGTTATATGCCAAAGAACGGGAATGCAGGCAAGACCTTATGAAAGAAAGCCTGTATCCTGGAAAGCAATATTTCTGAAAAGTTGGTAGTTGACAAGCAACTAACATGAGCTTCCAGTGCAATGCTGAGGAGTGATGGCACTGAGGCTTGTGCCCTGGCTTGTATAAAAGAGGAAAAGGAGAGGGGAGACTTTTGCCTCTGTAAGCAGTTTTGGTGCAGCTGATACTAGAGTAACATACTCAATTCAATCCTTGTGTTTTTAAAAAGAAAATGTTGAAATGGAAGAAGATGTTAAATAGGGCAGCAAAAATTATTTGAGGTCTGAAGGAAATACCATACAGTGCAACTTATTTAAGCAATATTTTGCTTGTTTAGAATAATATTAAGGGATGACTTGACTAATATACAAGACACAGAAGTTGATACACCGGAGGTTGTGCTCTATTCAGAGGGACCTTGACAGGCTGGAGAGAGGGGCAGACAGGAACCTCCTGAAGTTTGACACGGGGAAAGGCCAAGCCCTGCCCCTGGGGAGGAATAGCCCCCTGCACCAGGACAGGCTGGGGCCGATCGGCTGGAGAGCAGCCTGGCAGAGAAGGCCCTGGGGGTCCTGGTGGACACTGAGTTGACCAGGAGCCAGCAACGGGCCCTTGCAGCAAAGGCAGCCAACAGCCTCCAGGGCCACATTAAGGCAGAGCCTTGCCAGCAGGTGGAGGGAGGTGATCCTTCCCCTCTGCTCAGCCCTGGTGAGACACACCTGGAGTGCTGGGTCCAGTACTGGGCTCCCCAGTACAGGATAGATGGGGACCTACTGGAGTGGGTCCAGTGAAAGGCTGTGAAGATGATTAAGGGACTGAAGCCTCTCTCATAGGAGGAGTGGCTGAGAGAGCTGGGATTGTTTGGGCTGGAGAAGAGAAGGCTCAGGAGGATCTTACCAGTGTGTATAAATACCGGATAGGGGGGAATAATGAAGACAGAGACAGACCCTTCTCAGTGGAGCCCAGTGACAGGATGAGAGGCAATGGGAGCAAACTGAAACACAGGAAATTCCATTTAAGCATAAGGAAAAGCATTTTAAATGTTAGGATGGTCAAACACTGGAACAGGTTGTCCAGAGAGAGTGTGGAGTCTCCATCCTTGGAGATATTTGAAACCCGACTGGATGTGGTCCTGAGCAACTTGCCCTAGTTGCCTCTGGTTTGGTGTAGATGATCTCCAGAGATCCCTGCCAACCTCAGTGATTCTGTGGAAGGATTCTGGTGCAAAAGAACTTTTTTAAATTGTTGAAGTTGGGCACATCCAGAACTCATTACTGGAAGCCGAAACAAAGCAAATTCCAACTGGAAGTCAGACTTTTTTTTAGTGAGGGGAAAATAATTGTGAGTCTTTGACTTCAAGTTTTGACAGAATAAATGTCTTGCTGAGAGCTTTGCGTTGTGGTTTCAGTGCTGAACGGACTTGAGAGGTTAGCAAGTCCATCTGCGTGCTCTGTGATGGGAGCAATGGTGTGTGCAGTACTTCCTGACAGGCGCTTGCCTGGCTGGCCCTTTAAGCTTTCTTATAACTGAGATTACAAAATCTCGCATGGTAGTGTCTTCCTATGCTTGACTAAAAGTTAAATGTTACTAATTACTTTGTAACTAGGGGAAATCTAGTGGTCTGTGATATGTAAGAGGTCATATTAGAAGGTCAGATTCTTTTCTTTGACCAAAGGGTGTGTTAGAGAGAAAATGCAACATTGCTTCATTTTAAAAATTCAAACTTAAAGGTGGTATTCATTTTTCTGGAGAAGTCATTTCAATGTGCTTAGTTTAAGGAATATATAGTAAAGAACATAAAGCAGAGTGGATAGATTGTTTCTGGGGTGGGTCAAATTTTTACAGGTCCTTGCTTGACTCTATGACTTGAGATGTCCTGCTTTACCCTTTAGTGAAAAGGGATAATTTTTCCAAATACACTTCATAATAGGAGAAAGAACAGCAACTTTCCCTTCTTTTCCCTTAAAAGTTTATTCTCTGTGATGATGCATCTGTTTTGGATGTTGTCTTGTAAATTAGGCTATCCCATCAGCTTTTTAGATTGCCCTGTCCATAGAATGACAGAATTTACCTAGATGTGAAAGAAAATGATTTAGTCTACCAATGCTAAATCACTTCTCTCATGGACTGTTGTTTGTCTTCTTGTCTTGCTCTCTTCTTCTGTCACTGGGAATAAAGTAAATCTTGCCATTTGAACCAAATCATTTATCTTCATTTTGCCAGCATTCTCAAGTTTTTCAGCTCCTTGCCATGGATGATAGAATAATAAAATACTGCTGAGGTAGAATGTGCATCACAGTGAGAGCTAGATGGATTAGTTGTTCTCTGTGACATTATAAAGAATTTAAAACATTAAGAACTCTGCTATCTTTGTGTCATTTCAGCAACATAAGCTGTCTACTGCCAAACCAATCAGTAAAACAAGGGTATGTACAACAGCTGTATACTTTGACACAAGGGGGGGAAAAAAAGAATTTTTGATGTCAGTTCTTGGAGTTTAGCAACCTAGGCTAAGTAAAAATCAAGTTAACTTGGTAAACAAAGAAATATCTTGTGAAGAAGTCTTCTGAGAGGAGCATCTACTCCTGATCCAAACTGAAGGTGGCTGTCAGCTACAACTGGGGTCTCTAGGTTCCTGCTATCTGTGATTCTCTTTCTCTCTTTTTTATATGCTTTTTATCTGTTCTTGTGACTTTCTGTTGTTTAATGGAGGCTCCTTTTTGGCTGCTTCTAGGAATGGTTTCTCTTGGCTATGTAAACCGTTTCCTGTTTCATGGGCAATTGTTATTTATTTTTGTTACTCTGAGGTTTGGTATGTGGAGGAGGTTATTGTGTTAACTTCTTCAAGGTTACTTACGGATTTTTTTTTATGTGATACTAGTCACTCCATTTTCAAAACTCTACCTAATCAAATTTGGAGGATGATATAGATCTCTCCTTGCAAACATAGCAGTATGGTTACTGTAAGTGCAAATATAACTTCTCAGGGTTAATTTGTAATGCTGGGTTTTCCTTAAAGTGAGCTGAAAAAATACCCACAGTTTACATAACATACAGAACTGTCTTGTATTATAGCAAATGCTTAGGACCATATATTTTTTCCTCCTGTCTAGCTCTATAGTTTAAGTGCAAATCATTACATATTGTCTAGGTCTGGTTGTCTCCTGAAAGTTTTTGTCAACTTTCCCAATAGATTCCCTTGGAATCTATATAATATTTTTGTTACCCTAAATGGATTCAAAATACCTTTATTACTTTTGAGGAATCTAGCTGTATTTTTTTACACTTGTATGGAACTAGGTTAAGGAAGTACTTCAAAATAAAAGGTTTTACCACTTTAGGACTGACTTCTCATAACTAATTACATTAATAGAGCAAGTAGTTAGATATAAGAACATCATGCCTCAGGCAGTGAATTAAAAATATACAGTCATGATTGGTGTCAGCTGTTTTTAAGAAAGGATTCCCCTCATTTGGGGGCATGAATACACAACACTAATGTTGATGAACATCTGAGTATTTAAAACTCAGTGCATTCTAGTTTGTAGTTCTCTGCTATAGTGTCTGAAGTGTTTGTGTATGGATCCTCTTGTAAGTTCTTTCAGAAGTTAAGAGAAAATTAGTTGGTTCCATTTAAATAATCTGTATATCTAATCTCAGTAAGGAAAGCAATGCAGTCTCTGAACACCATCTTGTTAGAACTCAGTAAGTGTCTTTTCCTTGGAGGGCAGGAAGGTTTGGTGGGTTGGTGTGTGGGAACTCTTCAACTGCATACCTGTGTGGACATGAAAAATTGTGCTCCAAGAACTTCATTGGTGTAGTCCTGTAGATACAATCCTTTCCTTTAGGTGTCCTGTACCCATGGAAAACAAAGCCCAAGAAGCTGTGGCTTTTGCTTGCAATTTAGTGAGAAAATTCAGTGATGCAAACCCAATCTTGCATCATTACAGTGMGTCTGCTCTGTGAGTTAGCCCTGCTGTTGCTATGCAAGTGCTCCTCCTTCTTCTCCCTAGGGAGTACAGAGCCTTTTCACTTTGTAAGTATTAAAAATTGTTAATTGTATCTTCGTAAAGATTTTTATGACTATATTCTTCCATCAGCCAATGTTCTGTAAGTAAAGAGTAGCTCTCTTGATTACTATTTTAATATATATGCTGAATATTTTAGAACTACTTTTGTTGTTACCTGTGATTTGATCCTTCATGGCATTTATTGGAATTTCCTCTAAGCAAATTCACCCTAGTCTCCAGTTCTCTTGATGTCCTTTCTCTCCCCTTCCAAGGATTGTTTTATTTAGTAGATAATTTGATAGACAACTGATAGTGTTTGAAAGATTTTTTTTTTAAATGGTGTGCCGATTTCTACAAGTAGATTGGAAGTCACTCAATGGAACAAACTAATCCAATCACAATCTTATTTTGAAGTTAATGACTTTAAAGGAAAAAATTTCTGGAAAAAATAATTTCCAAAAGACAAAATAATATCATAAAATATATTTTGAGACCAACTGCCCTGCAATTATTGTTCTTTGGGAAAACCTTAAAATGATACATGAGATTTATTTCCCTTGTTCCAGCACCATTCTGTTTTCACCACTTGGAAGGCTCTAAGTAATGTGAAGGGTTGAAATATTGCAAGTAGCTATTCAGCCAATTGAAGATATGGTGCCCTGTCCACATACTGTGTAAATTTAAACTATTGCTTTCTGATTTGGTTTGCTTTGATCTTGATGGGTATTGTTCAAAGTGGGCTATGTCTGACAAATTGTTACATATATGTACAATCCAAAAAAAATTACACCAGGAGCTTTTTTATGATGCTGGTCTTCCCCCTTGCAAACCCACAATCGGTTTGCAAGTTCAATGGCAAGTCTGTTTTATGGCAGGCTTTTTTTTTTTTTTTTTTTTTTCCCTCTCCAAAGGATGTCTGTGGTGGCAAATTACTGACATGAACTGCAACTAAAAAGCCCTGAGCCTCAGTCTTTAGGCAGCAGTCTTGCTGAAGTGGTATCTATTGCAACAGGAGTCCACAAATTGCGGGTAGTCTTGATACCAGTTTGTAGGCTCACATTCACGTTGAAGCCTGCTGGAGACCCACAGCTTGCCTTGCCCCCATGACCTTCCTTAGCTGTGCTCCCATGGGAAGGGGAAGGAAATTCAGTCGTGCTGCATCCCAGCCCCTCCACCCCAAAAAACCTGTTGTCAGGATCCACAGCAAGATATTGGCTGACCTGTGTCTGCCTTTGTACAAGTCTTTGCTGTTTGTCAGTACTTTTCCCGGAAGTTTTATCTGGAGGGCTGCTATTTTAACCAAGCAAATACAACTTAGTTTTCAGCAGCTGTTGGGATTAAGAAATAGTTGTTGCATCAAGCCATTTTCAGGATTACTCAGAGACACATGTGCTCCCTACCTTGGGCAGCTGAGCAGTTGAGATGAAAACTGGGTGCAGTTTCCTGAAAATAACTTTTCATATTTCAACATGAAATGGTTACTGAAGCCTTCARGCTTGGTACAGTGAAATGCCATTGCTTCCAGGAAGAAGCAATTGTTTCATATTTGGTGGAAAAAATTGCAATAGAAAAATTTCAGATGATTCATTTCCTATGCAGCATAGGTGTAATTCTGTTGGTTTGGGACCTGAAACATGGTTTGTACTTTGGTTTATTTCTTGCACAACCACATTCTGTATTGTCCTTCCCATTCTAGTGCAAAGAAAACATAAACTATTGCACCACTGCAGAACAAGATAAACTGCACATTTGAGCAAGGCTGATATACTGAACTCAAGCCTGGCAGAATGTAGGCTGATCCTATGAGCACCTAAGTAGACTGACCAGCAGAAAATGGAACAACTTCAAATGGGTTGTCTGCTTACATCAGTATTTGAGTTGTATTAATATTAGCTAATGTAAGATACTCTGACCTCCTGGCAGGTCAGCTACCCACAAGACATATGATGAAAATCAGAGGGCATGGGTACCTTTAGAATACAATACTCCTGCAGAAAATGACCAGCTGTAGGTCTAGAAAAAATGCTGTTTTTCATTGCTATGTTTTACTTCTTTCTTAGTTTAGTTCAGGTTGTTTTGTCTCTTTTAAATATGTTTGAAAACATTCTTGTGTTCAGACTACAGTGAGATGTGAGACGTGTGCGCTACCACATCAGGGTGAGATGCATGGTATCGATATACAGTGTAGTTCACGTAGGTACAGAAATATCTGTATTGTAACTGTTGACAATATCTTAAAGCTAATGTATTCATTTTAGTGGTCTTAAAATGGTATTGTATGATGTTCTACAATAATAATTGGGAGACATTAGTTATACTTCTTCATTTAACAGCAACCTTTGCATTATTCAACCTGAGAGCTGAAAGCCATTGCTAGGCTCCTCTGGCTGGTATCCCATTTTCAAACAAGAATCTGTAGCTGAAACTTAGCCACCCACATTTGAATTTTCTGAGCTAAATATAAGTCTTATGGTTAGATATTTAAGCACTTACAGTTCGTGGCTTCCTTGACACTCCCGATACTTCTGAGAGAATCATGAGAACTGAAGATCGATGGAAATAGGATGATTTAATAAGACCTTGAAAGAAACTTCGCTGGTATACCAATATTGACCTTCAGCTGTGGGGGCCAAATGCCTAATGAGGATGGGCTGCGGATAATCAGAATGTAGTTTAATTTGATAGTTATGTGAGGTAGCTCTTATTGAATTGTAAGCCCAATTAAGACATACAAAGGGAACTTTCTCATAATATTAATTTGCATTAAAAACAAACAATTTGACTGTGAAGCTGAATGAACAATTTCAATATGGGAGCTAGGAAAGTATTTATGTCAGTCAAAACTATAATATGCTGATAGCTGATAAGTTGAAAAGTAAGCTGATAGCTTGGGAAACACAACTTGGTATACTGGAAGGGAATTTTTTTTCCTTTTTGCTGCAGCTGCCATTTTCTGAGAAGAAAATTTGGGGCTTTTATGTTAGAATAGGCTGATTAGAACAATTTTTGTAACCTGTATTTTCATTTGCTTTAAAATATGTCTTTAAATGTTACTTTAAATACCAGCTGCTTGTCACTCAACTGATAATCCTGACTAATACGTAGTGGTATTACAGGCTGGTGTTCCTCCTTGTGTTGGTTTTACAATGCATTCAATTTTCAAGGCACTATTTTTGTGTATGTTTTTAACTGCTTTTACCTCAGTCTACTGAATGGGCTATGTGTAAAATTTAATTTTTAGGGAATGCTTCCATTAAAGTGCCATTCCTGGTTTTATTCCTCTGTGTAAGGTATCAGTGGAATGTATACTTTTGGCAGATAAGTAATATTTTTTGAGAAGATTTGAGAGAACATTTAGAGCCCCCTTTTCAGGATGTACTTAATTTGTGGGGTTTTTCACATGAAAGGAGTTTAGTTGCCAGTTATTTTCTGTCTTCCTACTTTTTTCTTAAACAGCCTTCTTATGGTTCTATATTATCAGCATTAACCACTGAAATTAGGGGTAATATGGTACAAGTAATTGGTAACTCTGTGGGGAGCACAGGGGTAGATATATTTCCCTGAAATCCCTCTCCCTTTCAGGTGTTTGGATTGCAAATTTATCTCACCATTGCTCAGCAGAAATAGGTACAAAATGAGTTGTCACTAGGAGTCCGAAGGCAGCGCTTGGACAGTCATGTTGCATCTTTTTGCAGGCCTCAAGCATCTCCTCACATGTGGGCTGATCTGCAGTTTTTCTGTTTTTTCTGTTGAGAGCTCTTAGCTGCTTTCCTCTTTGCCTTGTCCCCCTTTTTATCTCTTGTGGTGCTGGGCGCCTGCCTGCCGTGCCCTCGGCTCGCTGTGGCCCTCCGGCAGGTGCTCAGTTCTCCCTATCGACATTCATTTGAATGTGTCCAAAGGCACAGCCTGTATTGCCTCGCTCAGTACAGAAATCTTCCTAGCTCATGAATATTCCTGCGAATTCACCCTGAAGTGTCTTTTTTTTTTTCTTTGCTCCTTCTCTTGTGTTCCTTCCTCATCAAGCTCCAGTTTAATTTACCCTTTCGCATGAGACGTTTGCTTTCTTCTCTGCAGCTATTGACTTCCGGAGCAGCTTTCTAGGATTCGTGCCTCAGGACCTCCATTTTAACATTGTCTTATAGGTGACTGTTTATTTTTGGAAATATGAGAGAACGTTTATGCAAAGCGCATGTGGCTTGTTAATGTGCCTGTGCTATGGCTTTCTCAGAGCAGTAAAAATTTATCTGTGCTCTCTGGCTAGGCTCAGATCCCCTCCCCAGTAATATCAGCACTTTGGCACCATACAGAAAAGCTGCCATTTTATCTGGCCCTAGCAATTGTAATATCTTCTAGGGCCTACGTGAGGCTTAGTCATCTGCCCTTCCCGAACCTGCTCGACTGAGTCCTCACTCTGCGCCGCGACCAGAGACATAGCCGAGCACTGGGACACACTGCTCCGACTTGCTTCCTGCTCCAACTTGTTCCCTACTCCACTAGCAGCCATCAGGCACTATGCGCAATTTATTCCTTGCTCTGCGTGGTCGCTCCTGCCCTTCCTCTTTGCTGTGCCCGCTCAGTCCCACGCCGGAGTTGCTTTCCAGCTCCTCACTGCAGTTTCTTGGCATAAGTGATTTTATCTTCTGGCCCCATCTCAGCAGACTTTGCCCCAGTTTACTTTCACTCCTGCTCTGGGTTCAGCACCTGTCCCTTTTGTGTTTATATCACACTCTGCCGCTCCTTTAACGTGTCCCGAATGCCTGCGAGGGGAGCGCGGGAATTAGATCCACCTTGCTCTGGGCTGGAGCAGAGTCCGGCCCTCCTGGCAGATGGCATGTGCGTAGCCTGGTCAGGCCCAAGGGCTGCAGCGCTTGCAGCCTGACATGGAATTTGGCTGTTAATATTTAGATTGAAAATATACCAGCTGCCCTTTTCGGAGTGTTTTTAAATTTGTGGTTTTGAGGGACTAGCAAAGGCATATGCCTGACTCTAAGCATCCTCTTCTCAAAGTCATGTTCCTGCTCAAAAGCATAATGGGTACAGGAATATTTCAAATAAAGGGTTTTCAGAAGGTTCTATGGGTAACGCATTTTTTTCTTAGGCCTGTCTCTTGCAAACAGCAGAACTGTTTCGTGTCCAATAATAAAGCTGAGGGAGTCATCTAGCAGGAAAAAATTCAGTTTACATAGTTTGACAAAGTTATGCTCCATGGTTTTATCATTGGAAAGAACTAGAAGACATTTTACTGCTTCTTCCCTCAAATCTTCTAGAAAATGAGGCTTTCATCTGCCATGGCTCAGTCATCAGCAAACTGATGCTGCCTGTTACCTACCGCTTCATTTCCCACTTTGCTGGCTTTTCAGAAACTGATGCTGCCTGTTACCTACTACTTCCCACTTTGCTATCTTTTATGTTCTTACAAGGTAACACTCTGCTTTTTCGTGTGTGTGTGCGTGTGTGTTTTTAATTTAATTTAATTTTTTTATTTCTTAGTAAATTGGTGCCAGTTCCCTTCCCCAAGAGTAAGGCTTAGTGCAGCGAGACATGAAACCCCAAAGGCAAGCTGCCGCCCCAGGGAGGGTGGGGGGTTCCCACTGCGTCACCCGCAGGCACTAACCCCGCAGAAAACTGCAACCTAGCAGAAAACCATGCACTTCTCTGCTGGAGGAGCATTCAGTCACTGTTGGTTGCAACTCCTTGAACCAGCTCCCTGAGGAGTCTGCTGAAGACCAGTCAGTCAGCCACTGCCAGCGTGCGGAACGGAGGAACAAAACCAAAGTTGCAGTGGCAGCTACCTGTTAGACACAGTTAACTGTGAAATCAAAATGGCCCTTTAAGCAGACTGGGCTATAATTTCTTGCTTGCACCTCTTCCATCCATTTTTTTCCTTTCTATGATAAGCTACATTTGTCCTTTTTCTAGTCTCCTGTAATCATGCCCACCTCCTACCGTTCTTAAAAGTTAAACTCTGAGACCGTCCCAGTATTGTAAAGTGGATTCCATAAGGTCCTGCCTACTTGAAAATATTTAACGTATCCAAGAAGTTTTAAAACTATTTTTCTAGAAAGACAAGTCTTTCTATGAAGACACTATCATGAGTGCAATAGCACCTCTGACCTTAATTGTGGTGGCTGTCTGGAGGTGGCTGTTGCTGTTGTTTCTTAAGAACTGAAGTGCCACCTGTTGTTAAGGGTCCACACTGAATAGTGGATCCATAATTGATCCATATCTGCAATTGCTTGCAGTATTGGAAGAGAAAATGAAGTCCAAACAGTTGATGCCAAACTTCTTGCGTCTCCACAAATGGGTTAGATGGGTGGCTGGTTCAGATCAGTAGCGTGCTTTCCTGTGACTTCTATGTCTCTTACTAGATGTATCAGTTTGTGCCTTTACCTCTCTGACCACCCCATGTGCTTGCTCCAGCCTTTTATGATCCTCACTAATCTGTAATCTGATTTATGTTCCATCTATTGTGTCCAGGTTTCATGCCACTGAAAAGTCTGTGTTAGTTTCTATGCTTCCTATACTTCTATAGGCTTGGGATACTTTGGATTGGTGGCCTTTGGCTTGGTACGTCTTATCAGGTTCCACATATTATGTCAGAAGAGTCTGTGTGCTATGATGAATCAAACAATACAAATTAATAAAAATAATACAGATTTGAACAAATAGCACAAATAGTCAATATAGTGCTCTAGCAGAGAAGTTATGCAAATTAAAATCTTTTTTAAAGGGCTACTGATTCTGTCAATTGCTCAAAGCAGATCTTGAGATTTCTCAAGAGAAGTCTGATATCAGAAAGTACTATGAACAGCTTTAGAGAGGGGAGAGAAAATGTGAGTCATCCAGAATCTCTAGCACGCACGTGCGAACACACACACACACACGCGCGTGCGCACGCACACACACACACACACACACACACACACACAGACGAAAAGACCCTTTGGTCTGTAAACATCACAGAGAAGAAAGCGAGAGTATACTCTTTCAGTCCTGAATCTTATCAGTTATGAAGTATGTAAAACAAAAACAAAAAGAAGGGGGAAAGAATCACTTGCTGAGTGACATGTAAAGTCTGGCCAGCAATTAAATATTCCAAAATGTTTGCTAAAATTGCTTCTCTCTAACTTCGCTAATCTATTTCTAAACTCTTCTGAAATATTTTGCTCTGTATCTCCCTCAGGTTTTCTGTATATTTTGTGTCCTACAAAATAATTTTCCTGTAGCAGTATCTCTATCATCTGGTATTTTTCCAGAAGTCAATAATCCTACACTGCCTGTATGTACAGTACTCTGATTAGTCCTAATGCAACCAGCAAGATCACGCTGTTCCTAACACCCCCAAACACAGCCAGAATGGCTTGCACTACTGTGTGCAGCCAGAGGACGCTGTTTATGGTCAGTAACTACCAAACCTGCTTATCTGAAGTTCACAGGGGAAAGTTGTAAGTGTATAACCACAAAAGCAGGGGCAAAATACTGTTGTTTGTGTGTTACAGACAAGTTCAGACAAAAAGTTTGGATGTGCAGTGCAAACCTTAGTTTCTCTTCTGATGAATAGAACCACTGCAAATCTCTGGATTTTTAAGTCTTTAGCATTTCCCCTCCTTCTCGCACCTGGTTTTGAGATTCACTTTTATCTTTAATTGCATCCCTTTGGCCTAGTCTGCCCATGCCCTGAATTGTTCCCTTTTCACCCCTCCTTCCTTTTCTCTTAGTTCTGAAGGTGGAAAAACACTTTTTAAATAAGCGTGAAATGTATTTCTCCCTGGGGAATAGCATTAATCTTAATTTAATCCAATTACATTGGCTAAACATATTAGCTGGGTGCTTTTGTTAACAGTTGTCCTTTTTAAAATCTATGCCCTTGGATTACAGAGCTGCTGCCTCATAGAGAGGAACAGAGAGATTTCATGCCTTCAGACCTTAGCTACTGCTGGGCCACCTGGCTGCAGGAGCAGAGTGTCCGTGCTGGTTAGCAGGATGTAGTCAGTTCAGTTTTTGCTCTACCACCGACAAATTGCACAAAATAGAGAGAAGAGTGGCTTGAGCACTTTGCAAATGTTGTTATACTGTTGGCTTATATGAATTTCGTGTGCTTTAACTTGCCTGTTAATAAGTTTGAGGTTTGCAAATGGAGTCCAGCACTGAGGTGTTAGCTTTCCAAAAATAAATACATATAAACAAATGTATTTAGAGCCTTCTGTGGGTCACAGACCCAAAGTAAAACACACAAGCTAAATCCACAGTACAGAAATATCTATTTACAACTTCATAGCAGAACATATTATTTTATCTTGGTTCACTAAGGAGCAGAATAAGATGCAACTTTTTGGAGCAACTCTAAAGAACAAGCAAATAAAATACTCTGAATTATTCAACCTAATTAAGTAATCAGTGTTCTTCAGAAACAGTTATATGGATAAACTTCATTAGACACAAAACTTCTTTCTTTTCTTTTTTCTGTATCTTGCCAGGTAGTGCTCTTTCTATTGTTAGGATAACAAATATCTTCAGATTAAATTTCAGTAACTTGAGTTGCATGACACAGTATGGAATTGTTTCCAAAGTTAGTAGATTATGTTTCTGTCTAGGAACAAAATTCATATTGATGATAGTTTTCAATGCAGTTTGTCCATGTGTTACATTGTCTAACAGTTTAGTTCATTATTTTTCTTACTCAAACTGTCATACAGAGCCTTCATCTGAGCTGAATGAAGCATTTAGCCAATTTTCAGGCATCTTCTTTCTAATAGCACTTTTGCTCCAGTTCCTCCATCTTGCTTTTATGTAGGCAGCTCTAATGCAAACATTGTAGTTCATGTGAAATAAATTTAGTGGCTGTGCTTTCAACGAAGACAAATTGTTGACAAGCAGATGAGAACAGTTATCCAGTGTTGCTTTTGATACAACGTCTGGGGTTGCATTGCTGGAAAGTTTATTATGCTGGAACTTACTGATCCTTTCATAAAGCCATCTGTTCAAATGGCGAAGGAAAAATTTAACTTGCATGAATACTACCTGTGCTCAAACTTAAAGGGATATAAAGAGGTTTTCAGTAAAAACATAGCTCTGTGTGCGCATATATGTGTCCGTGTCTGAGATTGTTTTTCAGTTTTCTTAACTGAAACATTCTCAACTCATCTGAGTGTAGAAATGTTTCATATGTATTTCAGAAAGTCCTGACTTTGCTAAAGTAGGTCATACAAGTCTCACTCGGTTATCTTTTAAAATGTTTCTCCCAAATATAACCATCAACCTAGCCTTTTAGAGTGAAACATTTAAGTCCACCTAAGTATTCTAGTAGATAATCAGATTTCCTGGTGATGAATATGGGGAAAGAACCTGGACGGATATAGTACATTGCTGTGAAAAATTCACTGCTGTGCATCTTTCCTACAGCCCCAAAATTCTGTTTGATAAAGTGAAATATGTTCCATAACACCCCATTGATTAAAAAAAAAATTTGCTTTTTAACAGGCAAAGCGAAGGCTGGAGCTAGGAGAAAGTGGTCACCAGTATCTTGCTGAAGGATTAAAAACTCCGAAAGGGAAAGGAAGAGCTGCGACAAGAAGTCCAGATAGTCCAAAAAGTAAGGGAACTTTTATTGTGCTCTGTGGCACAGAGTTTTCAATTTTATTAGCTGGGGTTCAGAAGGAACCACTACAACACCCTGTTGCCTAGCTAAAAGCATGGGTTTATTACTGTTCTGCTCTGGACGTGTGTGCGATCTGCTCAACCACACAGCCAGCCAGCGTGCAGCCTGGTTTCAGCCCATGTTGCTTGGTGGTGAGCAGCTGAGAGGCTGCAGAGACACTTGGCTGGTCGGTCTATGCCTCTGCATGCTGGGCAGCCTGCAAGGTCTCCAGTCCCGGATTGCTCCTTCAGCCAAGGACGTGAACCTGGGAATAATTAAGAGTAGATGCCAGGGAACTGGAATATAGGGTCAAAGGCATGGTTATTGGGCAGGGCTAATCAGGCCAGCCTCTGCCGGCCCCCTGGAGTTACAGCAGACAGTGTTCGTACCTCTGGCAAGGACTGGCAAAGCGTAGTAACTGTGCCTCCACAATGTTGCATGCTAAATGCTTTTTGTGGGCTCTGATCTGTTTTTTTCACACTGGATTATGCACTGTCACTGTTGAGTTGCTACAAGCATCAATTATTGCGCATCTGTATTGCCTTGGGAAGTGTGTTTCGTGCAACAGGAGCTGGGGGATGTAGTCTTGGCATCCTGTTTTGGGATTTCAGTAGGAGAATTAGGCCGTGGGCTTGCAGGGTGGGGGATATGCTGTAGAAGAATGGAGAAAAGGGAGGGATTGGGGAAGCAGTGGTAGTGAAGGGAGGGCAAGAGACCATAAAGGAGGTAGTTGCTTACCCCTCTCCACGAGTCTGAGTCCTTGTTTCTATGGGACAATTAAGTGTGGAACTTTAAATTTGAAAACATAAAAGTCACTGCTAGATCAGCCTGAAATCCATCCTTCATAATACTTCCCCTAACATGAAGTAAATGAAAGGTTCGAGAAGCACAGCAAAGGTTTTGCTAACAGTAATGATGTTCTTCCCACAGGGAAACTTTCAACCCAGCAGACTTCTATTAGTGGCTGGCTTATTTCCCTTGTCACAAAGGCCTCGATTGAACATTTAGAATAAAAAGTTATTCTGATCTGCATATTTAAGCTCTTAAAAGCTCATCTATTAAGTATATAGATGCTACATTTGTGCATGGAAACATTGAGATGTGTAGTAAGATCCAAGCTGTTTGCAGATTTCTGATGTAAAATAAGTGTAAAATAAGTCTTGCCCAGTTTGAGCCTGGTTTGGTTATGGAGAAATGATAATTATAAATTATATCTTATGTCAATCTCATCTAATTAACTAGAGTTTTCTGTAAATCATGGATTCTGGCACTGATGGAATCTATCATTTCAGTCACCCGCTGAAGTACACCTAAGTTCTGCTTAACTGCATGTGAAACACTTATCTTACAAGAGGGGAAAATCAAGCCCTGATGAAAGTTGGCTATCAGCCTGATGAAGGAGAGTCATAGGGAGATTTTTGGTATTGCTGCCAGGATAAATAGATACTAAAAATACTGTTAAGAATTCACATAGTGAAAGCCTAGGTAGAATATTGCTATATGTAACTGTCAGACTAATGGAAATATTTGTGTTTAAAAAAATATATGTATTTGCTCATGTACCTGTGATATTTGGAAAGTGTGTCTTGAAATCCAAATAAACATCCAGTGGTAAGTTGTGCCTTAATGCAGCGGTTTGAGAGTTTTCTTCAGTAAAAATGAAAGAAATACCTGTAATACGTATCTTTTCATTTCTGGATGCTGTTTTCAAAACCAAAATGAGAAAACTGATTTATTTGGGGATATTCTTTTTTTCCAAGCCCCAAAATCTCCTTCAGAAAAGACTCGGTATGATACATCACTTGGCCTTCTTACAAAGAAGTTCATTCAGTTGCTGAGCCAATCTCCTGATGGGGTCTTAGACTTGAACAGAGCAGCAGAGGTCCTCAAGGTGCAAAAAAGGAGGATTTATGATATCACCAATGTACTGGAAGGCATCCATCTCATTAAGAAAAAATCCAAAAACAACATTCAGTGGATGTGAGTATTTATCATCCTTTTCCATTCCTCCTGGCTGATTTCACTGTTAGAAAGTAGCCATGTTTTTCCCTTCTCAGCTTCCATGCTAACACCTTGCTCTTAGCAATCATTCAAAATGCCTTCTATCAGGACAAGCTTTTTTTAGTTAATTAAGACAGTTTTGCAGTATATAAATAGCATTTGCTATGAAAATTAGAAACCAGGATTTTTTCTGAATATTGGGTTAATTAATTTGTTTCTGTAAATGGAGTTCATTTTTATGGACACATCTCTACCTGCTTTTTTCCTCAGTTGTTTTCAGGATCTGGTGATAGGAGAGGATTTAGAAGTAAGATTTTGTAAGTGCTTAGAAATATCTGACTCTTCCATATTGGTGGCAGTAAGTCATAAATACAGCATATTACGTTAGTTAAGTTGCAAAATGACTTATCATAAAAAAAGCATAGTTTATGTTGATGTGCTTTGGGCAGGTTTAGGGAAAAGGGACTAAGAAATTGATTTGAACTGTTTGACTGATTCACTTCCCTTTCCCATAGCAGTTTCTAAAGTTTTACAAATGTTTAAAAGGTGTCTTCATTCTTTGGACCTGTAGGGGCTGCAGTCTGTCAGAGGATGGTGGCATGCTGGCGCAGCGTCAAGGCCTGACAAAGGAGGTGACAGAACTGACTCAGGAAGAGAAGAAACTGGATGAGCTAATCCAAAGCTGCACCCTGGACCTCAAGTTGCTAACAGAAGACTCAGAGAATCAGAGATATCCTTTTTGCCAAATTCTTAGAGATGATTTGTCTCCTTGCTATTGCTGTGACACTAGCAGAATCATAGATTCCCGTAAGGTAGCTAACTGGTTTTAATGCAGATGTATTTAAGAAGTCACTTAAGCTATTTGCACCTTGCTTCTGGAATATTAAAAAAAAAAAAAAAAAGTGGTATATGAAGTAGCCATGAACATCCATGTTTACACAGAGTAGAACCAAGAATTCAAGAATTCAGCTGATTAATGAGTGACAATGTCCAAGCAAAGCATGTCTTTCAAAAACTTGTGCTTTCTAGACTATTTTGAGCTTAGAGCAAACCCAATTTTTGTGTGTGCAGAAATTACAATGACATACAAAGTCTTTGCTAAGGTAACAAAGAATTCTGTATGTATTACTTAATACACATCACATTAAACTAATGTGTATATAAATTAYAGGCACAGAGAGGAAAAGAAAGTTGGGCTTTATTTCAGTCTGAAACTTGCAAAAGATTTTCAGATTTCTCTGATCAGAGAAGCAATAACAAAATATCATAGATAAGTACTTTATGAACTCTCAAAATGTCTATTTTAAAATAAATCATTTAATGTAACAGCAGTGTTCAGCTGCACAAGGTTCATATGATTTCTTGGTATTTTGGTTGCTAATACCTCTTATAATTAAGCAATTCTCGTGTTTCTTACCAGATATCCCACCCATTAGCAACAAAAGAGTGTTTTATTAAATGTTGATGTGAAAACTTTTAATACTTTAAAATGTCGGTAGTTCAAAGAGCATCTAAGAAACTGGACTTATTCTGTGTTTCAAAGGATAGGAAATAACTCTGGCATATTATAAAAAGTGATGTGAACTATGTAAGTATTGTCTTTTGAGTACACTTACATTTCAAAATGACTACGAAAGCAGGAAATAGATAACCAAGTGGCAAAGGGAGTAGGGTCAGCACTGTCTTACACTAAGAGCTAGATCCATGAGGAGATTTAAGCAATGCAAAACTGAGCATTATGGTTTTTTCCATGCACTGATTGCCATGGTAGAACTCCCTGCCCTGAATTTGCTGGTTCTCTCAGCAGTGGGCAAAGAGGGGATCACCACTAATTACTGAGGAAGGAATGCAGCAGTGCTAAACCAGGGGATGAACCTGATTGCATCCCCATACAGTCTTCTGCTTATCTCACAGAAGTCTGACAAGAGACGACCTTCTGAATATTGATGAATCTGAGAAGCCTCTTCCTTCCCTTAATCTCTGAAGACAAAGTTCTTGTTTTTGAAGACTGTTTTTTTTTTCCTGATGATTAGCAGTGCCAAAACATCATTTGGGCCCAGGCTGAGTGGTTTCTAATCTTTCCTATAAGTGGAATCAGAAAATAACTCATCGTTACTGTCAGTGTTTTGAGATATAACTAGTATCAGCTTGGGGAGCTTTTGGCTACAGCAAAGGAAACTGAAGGTTTTACTTTGTCAGCTAGCTAAGCTGTAGAATTTCTAGGACTTTGTCAAAAATATGAAGAGAAATGAGGCAGTTTGTCTGAGGGGTAATTTGATTCAATAGTCTGATCTGACAGATTGTCTAATGGACATGGCCTGTCACCTTTATGCATCAATTTCAACCCAGATCTGTTATGAAAGAATATTATTGTTGCTTAATTTCAAAAAGATACAGTCTGTTCCCATGTTTGCACCCTGGCAGATGCTGTTACTGTAATTTGCACTCTGCCTTTGTAAATCTTAGTAAAGGACTGGTAAAGGCCTTGAATTTACATGAAAGCTGACCTGTAATTTTGCCTCCTGACCTGTCACTTTTTGCTTTTGTTCCATTTGTGTTTTGAGCTCGGGTAGTTTGTTTTGCTGTAGTGTAAAGAAACAGTATACGTTTACCAAAATAGTTCACAGTGCCCTGTCCCCTTCCCCCACCCCTGCCAAAAGTCAAACCACAAATTACCGAGTGATATAAAAAATAGTTGGACTTCCTTGATAGATGGTTAGTAAAGTAAAATCTCAAAATGAAAACTGAAGTTATAGTTTTATTGATAGCTTCAGAAATGTAATGTGTTTATGCATCTAAAACATGTGTTTGTACGTTCCTTTACATTTCTCCCGCATCTTGTTTGCAAGTGTGTAAAAATTTTTCTGCATGCCATTTGAGTAAGCACAGGTTGGTGTTTTTTAGTTTATGTACTTTTACACATATAAAAGAAAAGAGATAAAAGTATTCAGAAGAGAAAATTCCTCTTGTCACTCAATAGTGGCCCCAGCTGATATTTCAAAGAAGTTCTCACACACTCTGATTACAATCACAACCAGTCTTTTGTCAGAGTAGTGCTATAAAGCATGACTTTGAGTGCAGAGAATAGGAAACTTATAACAGGGCTGAGAAAGACTGATGTAGCCATGAGAAAATGGAAAAATAATTCAAAGAATTCTGTCTTTTCTAATAGCATGAATATATTGTAACATGGGTTGGAAAATTCCTTAACGCTGATTACATTAGCTTATGTGACATATCAAGACATTCGAAAAATTAGTGGCCTTAAAGACCAAACTGTTATAGTTGTGAAAGCTCCTCCAGAAACAAGACTTGAAGTGCCTGACCCAGTGGAGGTAAGAAGAGACTGGCTTTTCCTGCCATATATATCACTTTTCTATAGACAGAGCAAGTGTGCTGCAAGTTTTACTGTGGTAACCGATGTCCAAGTTGGATTATATTGGCATACAATTCTATATTCATCCTTCTTAAAAACTTCAGAGATTTTTTTTTTAAGAGGAAGGGGAATCTCAAAAAAAAAAAAAATTTTACATAAGGCACTCATTATTCTCCTCTCTGTGCTACCTCTATGCTGCTATGAAATGCTACCATTTCATTCCTTTTCTCTGGATTCCAGCTTTCTCTTCAAAGTAATCCACACAGTTTACAAATTATTCTCCTTTTCCATACTTTACATAAAGAACTCTTCCTTCACAGTTGAAAGTTCCCATTTATAAGACTGTAGAATATTTCTCTTAAGAGATTCAGCTCTTATTCCTCTAGCTTTTATATAGTTTTTAATCAAAATTTTCCCTTAAATATCTTGATGACTCACATTACTGATACTCTAACTTATTGAGATATTTGTTTTCATGTGGGATTTTCTTTCAAGTATTGAAGTCATTGTAGCAACTTGTTTTTATTCCTAGAATCTGTTCTGACCCTTCTTTCTTCCTTCATCTTCTTTGCTTCACTGACGCTGATTTTACACCTCTGCGTAAAACTTCATATTACACTCCCTTTGTGCACTTTTTTGTTTGCCATTGTGATGTGTATATATGGGATGGAGATTTCCTTTCCTACTTTCTTTTATTATAAGTACTTCTTCTATTTCTGAAGCTCTCTGTGTTCATCCATGTCCCTTTTCCATCACCCTTTGCTACTCAAGCCACAGTCTCTGAGCGCCAGCTTTTGTATAGAGATGTCTGACCCTCATTCTTTTGTCCTAGTTTTGTTTCTTTTCCTTATCTCAGGTAGATGTCTAGGGTAAATTAGCTGCTTCTCACTTCCTCTACCTGCTGTGACAATTACAAAGAAAAAGGCTTCAGATGACTTTTCTTTGAAGATACTCTCAGGGAGTAGCTTTATTTCTCCCAAGATTTTGAACCACGTGGGTCAGCTACTGCTGTGATTTTATCTCTTGGTGGCAAAACGTTCTGCTTTACAATTCCCAGTTAATATGACAGGCCTAAGTACGTTGGACAAATGTAAACCCTTTGCAGATCTGTGAATAGCCACTGCTTTAGAGATTCTAAAACTGTACTTTATTTCTTCACTCAAAGAACAATTAAAGATAAGGCCAAAAAATAAAATTCTACATGCTGTGTTCATACCTCTGTATTATTCCTTCATTATTAATGTTGGGTTGGTTCCACTGAGCCGAGCTCTACCTATGCCAGAGTGGGCAGTAACAGATTCTCTCTGCCTTCCTTTACTAAGATTCTTCTTTATTTGCTTAGGCCCATTGAATTCTCCTTCTTTCTTCTGCCTTTGTCCTTAATTTCCCCTTTGAGCCTAGGTGCAGGTTTTGGAAGAATAAATCATTTTGCTGCAGTGAGGAAGGGGTATCTTCTATCAGTATCCATAAATATATATTGTTATCATTGTTTTCTTTCCCCTAGGTATTATGCTCTGATTTTTAATTCAGTGAATTCAGGCGGGT
Source organism: Apteryx rowi (assembly GCF_003343035.1). Taxonomy (NCBI): domain Eukaryota; kingdom Metazoa; phylum Chordata; class Aves; order Apterygiformes; family Apterygidae; genus Apteryx; species Apteryx rowi. The sequence goes on along the minus strand of NW_020447852.1, from coordinate 136,093 downwards.
AGATAGAGATGCACGCAATCATTTAAAATAGTGCCTGCAACTTTCTTATCCTTTATACACAACTTACTCATTTGGTTTTCAGCTTCAGGCAGTGGAAGAACAATTTCTTTCTCTCATTCACAGTTACATGTCCATGTGTATTTTGCATGTATCAGCCATTCAGCAGGATCTTCTTCATCTCCGGCTTTCTCTAGCTCCTCTTTTCTAATTTCCTACAGCATTGTTTCCTGAGCCTCTCCCCAAGTCCCCTTAACTTCTTCTGTGCCCATCCCTGTTCGGTGGTTGTTCTCTGTATTTGTAAAACAGTGAGTACTATGTTCTGCTGTGTAATTGTCAGAATAGAAACAATGGGAGCAACTTTTTGTCAAAGGGCACAATTGAAAGTGTTTGAAACAAGTCTGTCAAGAGGTATATAATGTCTGTATTCATGCTTTTTTAAACTATTAATGTAATACAGCTGTAACAGGTTTATTTTTAACTGGAGTCATTTATAGTTTTCCGTCATAACCCTAAGAGCAACTTTGCTGATTTTGTATCTGTCTATATATGTCATCTAGTTTTATTGCACCAATATATGAAAGCTAAGAAAACTAACTTCTTGAGACAAATTCAGAATTCCTATCATTCAGGAATGACACCTTCAGAATTAGAGTTGCTTCTTTGGGGGGGGGTGAAGGACTTGTATGAACAAGTTTGGGTGAAAAATGGACACGTCTTTTTTTGTCTGTCTGTCTATTTGGAAAAATTTCATGTTGAATGGGTGAATTTATATACAGCTTTTTGAGTTCAGTGTGAACCAGAATACTGAAGAAGTTTTTGTGGGGGGTGGGAAGGATGCTTTTGGCTTCCTTTTGCAGAAGAAACATTTACACAAATATATCTAATATTATTGTTATGAATAAAACCTATGACTTGCATGCCACAGTTGCATTCCATCGGAATACTCCAGGCTATTACACCCATAAGGAAATGTTAGGGTTTTGATCCTTTATATCTCTCTGGTTATGATACAACATATAAATGGTGGGCTTCTCAGATTTTTGCACTACAACCAATGGGAAAAGCTTTTATGTTCTCTTCAAGTCTGTATCAGCCAAGGCTTTCACATCTTCAGAAAAATGTACAGGAGATTTTTAATTCTGTTGATTAGTAAAGAATTTTTTTGAACATTACTCGTGCAAGAACTTGCTAGCTCTTGTCAATATTCTGTCATGTTCATTACTATAAAACCCTGCTGACATTTGTTTTCTCAGCAGAGTGCATTGATACATTTATCTAGTACTCAAGGACCTATTGAAGTTTATCTATGCCCAGAGGAAAACGATGCCCTCAGTCCAATGAAAACCTATAGTCAGGACCACAATGGAAATATTTCCAAGACCATTTCCAAAGGTAAGGTTGTTTCTTTGTAATACTAATGGCCTTCCTTTCTGCTTTCAGATCCCATTTTGAATTTCAGATACCCAGCTCTTGTTTTTTGTCTGTCTTTTTCTATGAAGTGAAAAGCTAAGGTATCCAATTTTCCACAATGTAGTTCTGTTGCATATTGGGGAAAAAACATATTTTCCTTTGCACCAGTTGTTTAAAATAACTTTCAATAGGTAAATTTCAATAATAAAGCAAAGACTTGTCTTGACACAAAGGCACAGAAATCTGTGTATATTGATATATGGAGCTATTCAGTGTCTCTGAGGACATCTATTACTTATAAAGTTTTCACTTTGAAGTATTTAGGACTGTGAGTTCCAATGAAGAAAGGGTATCTTTCACTGCACTTAATTTGTTTTTTTTTTCAATAGTTGTTTAAACCTTATAAAATAATTGTTTATTGAAAAGCCAGTGGTGACAGCAACATGAGTGTTTTTGAGAAGCCATTTGTAACATATCAAAAACTGTCTAGAAATTATCTGAACTAGATTTTCATTTAAATGATCCTTTGAGAAAGGTCCCTTATGCATTAGGGTTTTTTTTTTTTGCCTCCATGTCTAACATTTCTAATGGGATTAAATGCATCTTCTGTGTTTCCCTCCCCTCCCCTCCTTACAGAAGTGGCTTCTGGTAACTCAGGACAAGGTGACTGCTCAGTGAATATGGCAACACTTTCTCCATTGGCTTCTCCAGCCAACCTTCTACAGCAGACCGAGGACCAAATTCCCTCAAACTTTGAAGGACCATTTGTGAATTTGCTGCCTCCTCTGCTTCAGGAAGATTATTTGCTGAGCCTTGGGGATGAAGAAGGCATCAGTGATCTCTTTGATGCTTATGATTTAGAGAAGCTTCCTTCATTGGTAGACGAATTTATATACAGCTGATTCTCTTAAATGATGTCCGTATTTAAATCATGTTTTTATTAGAAATGGAACACCTGCCATCATTCAGTAGTCTCCTACTTACTATAAAATAGCATTATTAAATAATCCAGGCTCCTGAACAGTGCTGATATTTTAATTAAATACTCCCTAAAATACCATAATACAACAACTGAAGGCTTTTGCAACAAAGCCTTCTCTTTGACCCTAAGCTCCAGCGCCTTGTGAGTCAGCAAGTGCAAGCAGGTGACCATAAATATTTTGTTTTCACACTATCCCAGTCTCTGCTTACCCTGACAAGTGGGCTTATGGAGGAGGGCTCAATGAACTGGTTTAGTCATAAATAACAATTTTATAATAGTATTTCAGGTCGTGCCTTCTGCAGAGAATGCATGTCTTTTGAGTCTCACAACATGGATTGTACCTACAGTAAACGTAAATATGAAGTAGAGCGAAAGTGTGAAATGGGATTCTTCAGCTATTTGTGGGAATGTTTAAATTGCTGTCATAATGCTCATTTTGAGCTGTGTATATGTCTCACTATGAGGTCAAATACTTATGTCCTAAAAGCTTTTAATAAAAATACACTGTAAATGTAGTGTATATTGCAAATATTGAAAAGTATAAAGTTCTGCCACTTCTCGTAGTAATCAGATTTTTAAAATGCTTGTGTAAGTGTGTGTGAAAGCAGTTTTTTTTTTTTTTTTTTTTTTTAAACTAGGACGAAGATGCACAGTTCAATTTTACTGCCCCCAGCGTGCATTAGAACTGGTACATAAATTTTTGTGGTACTAAGTGGGGCTTTGTATTAAGTGCCTACTAGAGATGCACTGTGGGTTTTTCCCTCTATGGAAAACACTTACGCCAAGCTTTGTATGTTCAATATATCATATTTATCTCAGTGGGTTAGCTTCTTCTGCTTACAGCTTTTTATAATTCTCCTTGCCAGCGAAATAGAACTAATTTTTTTCCAAAGTACATAACTGTAAGTACCACATCAACTGAACTGCATTTATTTTTTGAAAATCTTTGGTAGTATAGTATAGTACCAATATTTATTTTTTGAAAGTGAGAGGAATTCTAAGAAGTCTTAAATATTTTTTTTTGTTTTGAGTGTAAAATATGTTGCCATGTTCTGGGCTAAATTAATGTATGTTGATTAGATGATGCCCATATAATTATTTTGTTTGCATTACTGTTGTGCTTATCTGACATATTCAGAAAATTAGTACTATTTGTACTGTAGTAGAATATTATGTATGCAGGTTTTCTGGTACCATTGAGTTGCTGCTATAAAAGCTCACACATGAAATGGCAAGAAGTCACAGTACTAATAAGAAAACTGTATGACTGTGTGAGTTTTGGAATATAACAAATGTATAAAGGGCAACACATTAAGAACTGTTAAACAGTGTTAAGTGTGTGTTTATATGTACAAATGTGTGCATAGATCATTCAGCGGTTGTATTTAAGTTGATATATGTTCTCAGTTCACACTTTAGTTATCTAGCAGTTTTGTACAATAGAATTAATTTGTAAACACTGCCAGAATATTTTCTAGCTGGTTTGTAATTTTTTAAGAGTTTTTTTAGATGTGGATCTGTAAATAAAATTGTAGTATTTAAAGTTTTAGTCTGTGGAAGGGGAAAGTAAAAGTTGTGTGAGCATGAAGATTTGTGAGACAAAGGGGCGCTTTTGTGGGGAAAGAGAAAATGAAGACTAATGGAAATCATCTTTTTTGTACAAACTAAACACTTGTCCCAATGTGCGTGGGCAAAATACTAATCTAATTTAGCTTTGCATTGTATGCTAGTTGAAAAAAAACTCTGTAAAATACTGTAAAAAAAAAACAACAAAAAAAGCTTTTATGGTGAGTTTTGTAAATAGATTTATTAAAGGATGACCTGTTCTCTAGCTGTGATCTTACCACTTCAAATGGATGTAATTTGAATAAATTTTGTATGGTAATGAATCAATAAAAACAATTTTTTAAAGAGTTTAGATCTGTATATGACTTTTAAAATTCTTGTTACTCTTGGTGCCTCTTCTTGGAACCTCACTGTTAACGTTTTCATCGTTAGTGCTGCTCACTCATTTCACATCATCTATGCTTCATTTCAATTTTTTTAGTTTGATGACAATACTTTCAGTGGTTTTAAAGCCAGAGTGAAATCAGTACAAAAACCACGCATGTAAAGAGACACAGTAGGAAATCCAGAGGTGGGGATAGCAATGGTCTATTTTCATCGATTTCCCATATGAATTATGAACTGACTTCTTGAAAAATTCATACAAATTTGGTTATTCTAGGATTAAATGATGTAAAAGAAATGGGTGAGGATTGGTTTAATGTTCCTACTGAGAACTCTCCAGAAGTGTGTCTCAACAGTAGCATTGAAAACGAGTTCTATTTACTTGTAAGCATCTCCAACAGTCTCCTGTACTAGACATGCACTTATGAACCTGTTCTCCCTTTCTGGTCTTGGTGCTGCACCTTCTCAAATGTATGGCCAATAAACTACTAAAAGAAAAAAAAAGAGCATTGGGATGATAAAATCACAGTAACATGGTTGTTTGTTTAACTGTTATACTTCTGAGCAAGTTGTTTGCGTCTTTTCTTCTTCCCTGCACACAGGGAGAAAGCAAATGTTTTTTCTCTTTATGCACCTGACCGTACTCTAACTTGAGCACATAGCAGTACTGAAAGGAAGATTACAGAGAAGATCTTCTGTTCTTCTATATTCCTGATAAATAATAAAAGAGGGCTAGAGGACTGCTCTCTCCGATCTCACTGTGAAGCAGAGATGACAATCAATGTCCTCTTTCTGTCCTATTTGTCATTGTTCCCTGGCCTGTTACCCGTTTCTCTGTTCTATGACTGCCATAAGCACTTTCTACTTACCTCTAAAGTCTGCTGCTGATTGATGCTTTCCCTGTCATTTTCTCTCCTCTTCCCTCTCTTTCTGTATCTGCTTTGTGAACTTGAGACATGTTGAGTTGCAGGAAGAAAAACAGCCAGTTAAAATATTTAATTTAGTAACTGGAGTACAAGCTGTTGATCATTCTGCTTCCCTGAGCTAGCACAGTGTGCCTGGACTTTACCTAGCATACTAATATTAATTTCAGGTAGACTTTATCATGGCCTATGTGTGCTTCATTTCTTAGGTGCCAGCAGATGGAAAAAGGGTTCTGAGAAATCTGTCAAAGCAGGGCTGATTGATAGGCAACTACACATTCCTTTACACATAGGAGATGAGTTAATTCCTAGGAACTACATTTCTCAAAAAAGGGGGTTCCTGGCCTTGAACCGACAGTGAGAACGGGTCCGTCTACATCTACAGTATCACCTTCTATTGTTTGTGACTTATACCTGAAAGGATAAATCCCACCATTGTCTTTTTACGGGCATAGACACTTCTTTTGTAAGAAAGAAAGTACAAAGTACAAGAATTCATCTCCCAGTTTTGTTTTTTTCATGCTGAAGCAAGATCTGCCTGCATATTACTCTGTATCTAAACAAAGATCAGCATAATTCTTTGCCTTTATGAAGTCTGGGGTTTTCTTCATCTGCCTTTTCCTAAGATGTGATAGGTAAAAACTGTCATATCTAATGGACAAAAAGGGATTGCCATCAATTCTGGGTAGTGCTCAATGTTGCTGACAGGTGAGCAGGTGGACTCTCCTAAATTGCAGGAACAGAGGAAGAAATCTTGTGTCTAACTTCAAGTCACCATTTTGCTCCTGCTTGCCCTCTCACTTACTCTTCTACCCAGAACTGCATGTTAGTTATCAGAGACTAAGGTTATCAGATAAAAATTGGGCACTCGCTTCCCTAGCTGTTTCCTTTCCATGAGGATGTTAGATGAGATATTCTAAAACAACTAAGGATGCACTTTCAACTAACCATGAACTAAAGTTGAGTTTTTTTATTTTATTTTCCTAGTAGCTTATGTACTTCCAAACAATGTACCTACTCCTGCAAAACCTCATGACTTCAGATGGTAACCCAGTTTGAGGCTGGGGTCTTTGAGTTTACCATCCCAGAAGTAGTGACTGAACAGTAAGAAGTAAGGTATGCAGGCAGTTTGGAAGGGATGTAATCTAAAGCTGTTCTTAGGGAGTTCAAGGACTGGAGCATGTATATTTCCAATCTACAGAAGACCAATATTGGGACTTATACTGCCAGCTGCTGTCTCTTAAAAGCAGTTTTCCCAGGCGAGTATAGACAAGCTCTCTTCCTGCAATCATTCACCTCCCTTGCTACCTGCTGGGGCACTACCAGCAGTCTGTGTGCAGCTTGGCTTGTTTCTATGAATAAACTACAAAATAGTTTAGATTTGTGAGCCTCAAAAGCAGTTAAAGAGTGCTTCCATGTTGTGGCTACATCCTAGGACTGAACAGGATTGTGCTGGCAGAAGGGCTGCTTGATATTACAAATTCCTGGCAGTGGGACAAAGTAGGGCCATTGCCGGATCATGCTGAAACTGATCAGCATGCCCTATTTATTTATGTCACTAGGTATGGGACACAGGGAGCGCTGCTGTTATTCCTGCCTGGGAGCTGCTCCCAGAGCTCACTGCCTCCCCTCAGTAGGTAGTGTCTTGTGAATCTTGGCCACACAGAGATTTTGAATACGTCTTGCAGGCTATCTGTGCTCTGCTCTTTAGTCAACCATAAAACAGCATTGATGTCTGCCCAGTTTTGTTTAACCGGAGAGGAACATTTGACTAGTTAGGATACTTCTGCAGTGCTCTTAGAATAGGCAAGTTTAATTCAAGGACTGCAAGTGAAATACTCAGGAAACTGAACATGGGAGACTGAAAAGAATAAGGAAAGGATCACCAGCCTGATAAGGTAGCAGTTAGAGTACTAAGATTAGTAATACATGTATTCCTGTTCACTGACATACTAAGGACTACTTACACAGTATTATGAAGGTGAATGTCTAAAATTGATTAATGCAAGTACTGATTTTTTAAGATGTTTCCTTCCAGTCTCTTCTGGGCTAGAAATGCTGTAAAAGTAATAAATTGCACATCACATTGTGTCTCACTGAGTGACTCTGAAAAGTATTTGTGTGTTTAAATAAAGACCAATCACAAATGCAAATCTATCTTAAGCTGTAACAATGATTCTATCATGAGGCCAGGGTAATATTAATAGTGCTCAGTCCTGCGTAGAATGATTTGTTCCTAATGACTGACTTAACTGAAGTGCTTGTTTCTTTCTGTCCCAATTTTCCTTTTCAAATCTCTTCCATTACTTTGTTCTCATAGTTATCCTTTCTTTTGCCTGTGAACACTGTCAGATAAGCGTGACATAAAATAAGCATCATTTTTTAAGAAAAAGGAGAGGAAGGGGAAGTGATATTCAAAGGTAGAAGTTGCCAAGTTTTATCTGCTTGTAGACCAACATTATGTACTATGGAATATACTCTGGGCTTTCATTCACTTTCCCTCCTGCTCAAGGAAGACTATAATCTGCTATCTAGAAAATAAAATAATGATTCCAAAACTCATTATAAAGAGACTAACTTAATGTTCAAAATTTAATTACAAGAAATGGTGATTTTTATAATCTGAAGCAGGCTACCCCAAAATAAAATAAATATGTTAAAGATGCAATATGAATTATCTTTTGAGGTAAACTGCATATATTAAAAACAAAATAATATTATGCTCACTCTTTGTATCACTTTGATCTACAAGGAAACTATACACTTAACAATATGGCTACTTAGAACCCTAACGTTAGCCAACCAAATTTAAACACTCAGACCAATGACATCCAAAATAATTAACCAGAAAAGTTATTAGCTCTACTTTTGACAAAAACAATGCTAGAAACGTTAGTCATCCAAGATTAATATTTTGAACAATGTCCTCCAAAACAATTAATCAGAAAAGTTGCTACTAGCTCTGTATTTTAAGGAAAGCACTGAAAAAAAAATGTTGTGGCCACAATAGGAATAAATAGTTTGTCATTAATTTGGGTCAGATCAGAATCCATCTGATATAACTGGATACCTATTGTTATACCTAGTTTCCAGTTAAAAGAGATGGGTCTCCAAGGATTTGGAGAAACAAAACATGACTGAAGGACAGGTTTAAATCTTAGTGCTCAGCAGATGCCAAGGCACAGAAGGTTATCTGCGTTTCAGAGACGTCCATGCATACTCCTGGATGAAATTCTGTTGTTTTTCACTCTATGATTTCACCTTCAGTCTCGTAATATTTATATTTCCAGTGCAACAAAAGCAATTTGATCACCTGTGTGAGAATCCCAGCCTTCATGTTCTTAAAACATTTTTACGGTTTTAGAGAACAGCTTTAAAACATGACTACTGCACTGCTATTAAATTAGTGGGAATTCGACCATTGACGCTGATAAATCTACTAGGCATGTTCGTATTTTTAAATACGTAGTGGAGGGAGAACCGCATTTCTTTTAAAAAACCGGCTTCCAACGAGAGGACACCGGCGCGACCTCAGCCTGCCGCGGCTCCTGCGCCGCCCGCACGGCTTCAGGGCTGCGAATCACGGTTTTGAGCCGGGGCAGCGCTGAGGCGGCCCCGGGCCGGCACCTTACGGTGGAGGCGGCCCTGAGAGGTGCCGCGTCCGGCGCGGGGACGCACGGCCCTAACGGCTCTAACGGCTGCGCGCCCCTACGGGCCGGCGGCGCTCCGCCAAACTCACGCGCTCCGTCACCTGTTTTGTCCGCTCCGCGGCCCCGTTGTGACGCGCCGGCGTGCGCGAGGGGGTGGGGCGGCCATGATGGCGGAACCCGTGTGAGGCCGCGGTGCGGCGGGCTGAGGTGAGCGCTGGAGTCCGGCTTCGGGCCCTCTGCTCCCCGCGCCCGGTCCTGGCGCCGTCCCTCTCCCGGCCGGGCCCGGGGCGTGCGGCGAGCGCCGGGCAGCGCGCGCTGACCGTTGGGGCGACGGTAACGGCCCGAGCCCCCCCCCCCCCCCTTACAGCGGGGAGGGAGGGAGCTCGGGTGCTGGGGAAGGGCTTTGCGGGCCGGGCTGCTCCGCGGGCTGGGAGCCCGGGGGCTCGGCCGGGGCTGGCTGCGGCCTCGCCGTGCTCCTGCGCCTCCTGCCGCGGGCCGCGTCGGGGCTGCGCATCCAGCCGCCCCTCGCGCGCGGGTGCGAAACAGCCGCCGCGGGGCTTCTGCGCAGCCCGCGGGCGTGTCCGCGGTGGTCTCAGCGCGGCGTTGCGGTGGATTGGGTTCGCTTTAGCCCTGCGGTTTTCTTACACTCTTCTGTAAGCCTAGAGCTAGCAGCCCAGGGCTTCACCTGAGACACCTGTTGCTAAACAGAGGAAAGAGCAGCCCTCTTCCATCTGGATGGAAGTTTTCTCTGCGGAAAGAAGTACTTTGCTAGTCAGTGTTAGGAGCTCAAGGAGAGATGAGTGGCATAGCTTGGGGCAAGGAAAGTTTTCTTTGTATAAGACTCCGTTAGTGCTTTTTGTTTATTAAAACACTGTTTTTCTAGAGAGGAGCATAAAGTTCTGTGGGTAAAAGCTTGACAGTATAAGAACAATAAATTAGTTAATTTTCCATTTTATTATTGTTTCTCCAATTTCAGTCTTAAAGTCCAAGAACTTCAGTCAGAGTATATGCTGGAATCTGTATGCATCTGCTTGTGAAGAAGAGATCTCATATGTAACTTCTTATCCACAATATTTCTATATGTTATCTGTTCTAAGAAGACTTTACGGTATTTGTAGAAAATGTTGTGAATGTTTAGGTAATCTTTACTGTTAATCAGCCTTTTGAAGAAAACGAAGCTTATGCAACTGCATACTTTTAGTCATTCTCTTTCTCTTCTTTCATTACAAATTATAAAGTCCTGGTGAAAGATTTTGAAATCTGGAAGAGGAGAAGTCTGAAATAATTTAAATACATCAAATTTTCACAAAAAAAATGTGACTCTGTTAAAGAAGGAGACTCAGATTAGTGCATCTGCTCAGGAATGGATAGGGAAAATTTGACTAGTGTTCTGCCTTGTCAGCAGAGGTTTTCATTGAAAGGAGGTTTTATGCAGGTCAAAGTAGGAAACTGAGATTTCTGCAAAAGAATGAAGAATACTTGTAGGACAATCTGTCTGTTAGTTCTGTTTGTTCATGTCATATCTTTTTTTCCAGAATCATTGTCTGAGAGGATTTAGACCAGCCTTGAAAAGGTATGACTTCTAGTTTGTGTTCTTTCTTTTATGGACCACTGCAATAAATTAAGCTTACTTGTTTTGCTAGCTGTTTCATTATATCAGATGTGTTTCTGAAAAAAAAAAAAAAGCTGTTTTTTTTCTTCCTTATCTTGATTTGGTAACTTTATGTATTTGTACACACTGTCAGCAGTATAAAGTAGTGTAAGGTGATGTCGCTATTTTTCTCTGTGATGTTAGGGTTCTGGAGCATTGTGATCTTGAGCAGGCATAGCGCTTAAATGGACTTTGCTTGGGGAAAGCATTTCAGTGTTGGGACGAGACTACATCTGAACAGTTAAGCCATGCTGTTTTGCTGTGCTGTACCATATGGACTGAGCTCGTGTTGGTATTTCTAGGTAATCCTTTGCTGRTAAATGAAAATATCCCCTTGGCCTTGGTTTTAAACCAGAGCAGCAGGTTTGTATTGAAAGCCTAGGAGTAATTTTTTATTTTATTTTTTATTTTTTTTGGAAACCCCACCCCTCTCACAGTCCCTCTAAGACTATGTAAAAAGCCTTTAAGTGACTTTTCTTTATGATATCTATATGACATAACTGTTTAAAGCATGTTTGGTTTTGTAGACGAAAAAAATGTTTTTCTGTTTTTGGACAGCTTCCAGAACAAGCTAGTGTATGACATCTACTAAAAGTCCTATTTGCATTAAATTTACCATGTTTGACATTGAAGCAGTGAACTTTGACTTATTTTGAAATATATATTATTATTATTATTCATTTGCTCAGAGATGCAGTCGGAGTGCACCTAGGTGAGAAGTTGGAAGACTTAAGTCGGAAAGCCAGTTCATATGTCTTTTCTCACACTATGAACCAGTAAGAAGAAAATGAGATCCCAATTCAGAAATTTTTCCAGATTCTTTAGTTAGTGAGGGACATCCCTGTTCATCTTTCCTTTCTTTCTTTCCCTCTCCCTCTCCCCCCCTTTTTTTTTGCTTGCATCTACTGCAGTATAGTCTTTTTATTCTTCATGGTATTAAAGTGATAGTGCCAGTTATGTTATGTGATGGATTGTTTTGCTGCTGTGTGGGTCAGCTACCCAACAAAATAATTCACTGATTTATTTAGGGAGTGCTACCTTGGAAATAATTTGGTTAAATAAGCCTAATTTGAGGACTGGCAGTGTGTATGTCTGACTCAAAATGAAGAATGAATCTCAGTAGGCCTGGAAATGAAAATTACTGTGAATTTCCAGATGTAAAAAAGACTGTATCTTAGAGTAAATAGTCTTGAAACAGAAATGTTCATCTCAAGTCCTTCTTAAGACAATTTTGCTTGTTTTAGAAGTCAAATGCTTAAATATGAAAAGCCTAGAAATTCAAGGCTGAAGCTGGTATCTGTCAAAATTAAATTGTCCTACTCCTCCATGTATGTTATATATCAAGTACACCCCTTTATTAGATTAAGTATACCACTCGAATTCTTACTCTGATATTCTGGTTTTACCAAAGCTGAAGCTTTTATAGTCATTCCCCCCCCCCCATTTTTTTTTGTTGTTATTTAAACTTCTGTCCTGGAAAATATTTCTTACTTATAGCTCAAAATAATAGCTTATTTCTTCAGCTAAATACCTGTAACTTAATGACAACACTAACCCAGTAGACTCAATAACATGAAGCCATTAAATTTCTGCACTGTTGTAGTTGTTCTGTGTGGGATTTTTTGTGTGTGAGCTTCTGCAGTAAGTGCTTGTTCCAGTATTCCAGCATTCTTTATGGCTAGACTTTTCACTTTCTTTTTTGTTCATTCTTAGCTGCATTTTTTAAAGATCCTGAGTTTTTTGATCTAGAAGAAAACTAGATACTTAAATATCTCAATGTCAAATACACCTGCTTTGTTACATCATTATACAGTGCTTATAGATATATATACATATATAAATATATATAATGTATATATAAAAATATAATCAAGTTGTCTGAAGTCTTACGTTGAAGTATATTTTGCAAAATGAATGGAGGCATTCATACTGGAAGAATGTATGGGTGTTTAACTTCTTACATTTTTGAATATCTCAAGTGCAGCATCTGAACATATCTTGTAGGCCAGAGCATCTGAACATATCTTGTAGGCCAGTAGCATGAATTATCTGTTCCTGAAGTCTGATACTTACAGAAATTAAGATCTTGTTTGTTTTGTAAGCTAGGATAGTAATGCATTTTCCCTGTAAACTTAGTGAAATGCCTTTGTATGATTTCCTTAGTAAACTGTGTTTATGCTGAGATATATTCTAAACCAAGTTTAGAGTGTGAGCGCGACTGTGTGCACGCGTGCCTCAGCACATGTGAGTGCGTGTGTGGGGTGTGTGTGCATGTGCGTGCTTGCCTATGTGCACATGAGTGGGCGCGAGTGTGTGTGGGCGGTGTGTGCGTGCACGAGTGTGCGTGAGTGTGTGTGTGCGTGTGTACGCATGTGTGCACAAGTGCGTGCGCACATGTGTGCATGAGTGCATGTGTGTGTGCGTGAGTGTGGGTGCCTGCATGTGCGTGTGTGCGCAGGTGTCTGCGCGCACAGGTGTCTGTGGGCGTGTCTGTGCACGTGTCTGTGGGTAGATGTGCATGCATGCGAGTGAGCGTGTGTCTGCGTGGGTGTGTGCATGTGTGTGTGCAAGTGTGCATGTGCACGTGTGCACACGAGTGCATGTGTGCATGTGTGTGCGTGAGTACAAGTGCATGTGTGCACGTGTGTGCTCGGGTGCATGCGCACGTGCATGGGTGTGTGCAAGTGCACATGTACACGAGTGCATGCATGTGTGTGTGTGTGTGGGCGCATGTGTGTGCGTGAGTGCGTGTGTGGGTGGGTGCGAGTGCGTATGTGTGCGAGAATGCGCGCGAGTGTGGGTGAGTGTGTGCATGTGGACACGTGTGCGTGCGGGTGTGGGGGTGTGTGTGCGCGGGTGTGGGGGTGTCTGGGTGCATGCATGTGAGTGAGCAGGTGTGTGCGTGGGTGTGTGCATGGGTGCACGTGTGTGTGCACATTCATGTGTGCATTTGCGTGCAAGTGTGCACGAGCGCGTGTGTGCGTGTGCATGCATGTGTGTGCATGAGTGCATGTGTGTGAACGTGCAGGTGTGTGCACGAGTGTGCGCGCAGGTGCATGTGCATGTGTGCGCGCGTGTGGGAGGGGCGAGACAATGCACATGAGGGCGTGTGTGTGTGCATGCACCTGTGTGTGTGTGAGCATGTTTGTGCGTGAGTGTGTGCACAAGTGCATGCGTGGATGTGTGCGCACGCGTGTCTGTGGGCGCGTGCAGGTGTGTGAGTGGGTGTGTGCACGGGTGCGTTTGCGCGAGTGTGTTTGAGCACAAGTGTGTGTGTGTTTGCGTTTGTGCATGTGTGCACGAGTGCGGGTCTGTGCACACGAGTGCATGTGTGCACATGTGTGTGCATGTGTGTACGCGCATGTGCATATGGGCATGGGTGTGCGCATGTGTGCACGTGCATGCGTGTGTGTGCAGCTGTGCACAAGTATGTGTGTACAAGTGTGTGCGCGTGTTGCATGCATGTGCATGTGCATGTGTGCGCAAGCGCTTGTGTGTGCATGTGCATGCATGAGTGTGCATGAGTGAGTGCAGGTGCGAGTGCGTGTGTATGTGTGCACGTGCGTGCACGTGCGGTGTGGGCATCCGTGAGCCTGTGCGCCTACGTGCACGCATGTGTGCGTGAGTGTGCATACACGAGTGTGTGTGTAAGTGTGCATGTGTGCAGGAGTGCACATGTGTGCAAGTGTGCACGTGTGCACAAGTGCATGCATGTGTGTGTGCACAAGTGCATGTGCGTGCAAGTGTGCACATGTGAACAAGTGCATGCATGTGTGTGCACGAGTGTGCGTGTGTGCCTGTGCATGTGTGAGTCTGGGCAAGCGTGGACTTGTGCACATGCGTGCGGTTGTGCACGGGGGCATGTGAATGCACGTGTGCGCATGTGTGCACAGGTGCGTGCACGTGTGCATGTGCTCACGTGCGTGCGCGTGTGGGCAGGGGCGCACGAATGTGGGGGCATGTGTCCACGAGTGCACGTGTGCGTGTCTGCGTGGGTGCACTAGTGCACGTGTGCGTGTGTGTGCATGCCTGCATGTGTGCGCGTGTGTGTGCATGTGCGTGTGGGTGCGCGTATGTGCGTATGCATGGGGTGAGTGTGTGCATGTGCATGTTTGTGCGTGTGCATGCACCTGTGTGCACGAGTGCACAGGCGTGAATGCAGGTGTACGTGTGCGTGCACGCGGTGTGCACTGGTGCATGTGTGTGCGTGTGTGTGTGCATAAGAGCGTGTGTGTGTGCATGAGTGCATGCGTGTTTGCGCAGATGTGCGTGAGTGTGTGCACGTGTGTGTTTGCATGAATGTGCACAAGTGCGTGAGCATGTGTGCACGAGTGCATGGGTGTGTGCATGAGTGCACGGGTGCACATGTGTGCACGAGTGCACAAGTGTGTGTGTGCACGAGTGTGCACTTGTGTGCAAGTGTGTGTGCATCTGCATGTGTGCACGTGTGTGCACRTGTGTGCATGCACAAGTGCTTGTGCGTGTGCAAGGGTTCATGCACGTGTGTGTGCGAGTGTGCATGTGAGTGCGTGCAAGCTTCTGAGTGTGTGTGCACGTGTGAGTGTGCGTGCAAGTGTTGTGTGCGCCTGTGTGTGTGCGTGGGCATGCATGCACGTGTGCATGTGTATGCACAAGTGTGTGTGCATGTTTTTGTGCACATCTGTTCACATGTGTGCATGTGTGTTTGCACAAGTGCGTGCATGTGTGTGCACGAGTGCACGTGAGTGCACAAGCGCATGCATGTGTGCAAGTGCACATGCGGGTGCATGTGTGAGTGTGCACAAAGTGTGCGCGCCAGTGTGTGCGTGTGCTCCCGTGAGGGTTTTGGCGAGTGTGTGTGCGTCTGTGCACGCAAGTGTGGGTGAGTGGGCGTGTGCTTGCGTGTGCACAAGTGTGTGTGTGTGTGTGCATGTTTGTCGGTGTGTCTGTGGGTGCGKGTGCACATGTGTGTGTGCGTGAGTGCGTGGGTGTGTGCACAAGTGCGTGCGTGAGTATGCATGTGTGTGTGCACGTGTGTGTGTGCACACACTGGTGCACGCATGTGTGTGTGCGCATGAGTGTATGAGAGTGTGTACACGTGTGTGTGCGTGTTTTGGCATGTGCACACGTGTGTGCATGTCTGCAGGGGTGCGCAAGTACGCGCATGTGTGTGTGCATGTGTGCACTTGTGTGTGCATGTGCCCGTGTGTGCACATGTGTGCACGCAGGTGTGTGCATGGGCGTGTGTGTGCCTGTGCACATGCGAGTTTGGGCAAGTGTGTGTGTGCTCATGTGCTYGCACATGTATGGAGGGAGTGTGTGCATGCAGGTGCATGTATGCGGGGAGTGTGCACGTGTGTGTGCGAGGGGAGTGTGTGTAGAGGGAGTGTGCATGTTTATGCGGGGGGAGTGCGTGTGCATGTGTGTATGCAGGCGGAGTGTGTGCGCGCACGTGTGTGTGGGGAGCATGCATGCGTGKGAGGAGTGTGTGTCCACGCTTGTATGGGTGTGCATGTGTGCGCACACGTGTGTGTGTATGGGGGAGTTTGCGTGTGCAGGTGTTTGTATGCAGGGGAATGCAGGTGTGTGCGGGGGGAGTGCATGCAGGGGGGTTGTGTATGTGTGTGCATGGGTATGTGGGGGGAGTGTGCACGCATGCATGCATGGGGGGGTGTGTGGGGAGTGTGCATGTGGGGGGAGTGCGTGTATGGGGGATTGTGTGTATGCGGGGAGAATGTGTAGTTGCGCGCGTGTGTGTAGGGAGAGTGTGTGGGGAGTGTGTGCATGTGTGGGGGGAGTGCACGCGTGTGTATGTGGGGGGAGTGTGTGTGCGTGCATGTGTATGGGGGAGTGCGCGTGTGTGGCAGGAGTGTGCGCATAAGGGGGTGAGTGCGCACGTGTGTATGGGGGAGTATGCGTGTGCTGGAGTGTGTATGCGGGGGGAGTGTGTGGATGCGCATGTGTAGGGGGAGTGTGCATGTGTGTATGGGGGAGTGTATGTGTGCATGAGTGTGTGTGCGCGTGTGAGTTTGGGGGGAGCGCATGTGTGCACGTGTGGGGGGAGGGTGTGTGTGTGCATTGGCGGGAGTTGTGTGTGCGTGTGTGTTTTGAGGGGGAGTGTGTGTGCGCAAGTGCGGGGGGAGTGTGCACGTGTGTATGTGGGGGGCATGTATGGGGGGAGTGTGTGTATGCAGGGAGAGTGTGTGAACAGGTGTGTATGGGGGGCAGTGGGGGAGTGCGCATGTGCATGCACGTGTGTGGGCAGTGTGTGCGCACGTGTGTGTGTGGGGGGAGTGTGTGCATGCGTATGCGTGGGGGGAGTATGTGCATGCGTAGGGGTGTGTGTGTGCATGCGTGTGTGTCTATGTGGGGGGAGTGTGTGTGCGTGTGTGTATGGGGGGAGTGTGTATATGCAGGGGGAGTGTGTGTGGGAGTATGCGTGTAGGAGTGTGCATATGTGGGGGGAGTGTGTGGGTGTGGGGGGAGTGTGTGCGTATGTAGGGGGAGTGTGTGCGCACGTGTGTGTGTGTATGCATGCAGGGGAAGTATGTGTGCGCTCACATGCGTGGGGGTGTGCGTGCCCATGTGTGCATGGGGGGAGTGTATGCACGTGTGCATTGGCGAGGGTTGTGTGTGTGCGTGCGCGTGGGGGTGTGTGTGCATGTGAGGGGGAGTGTGGGCACGTGTGCGTGTGTGTGGGGGCCTGTGTATGGGAGGGAGAGTGCATGTGGAGGTGTGCATATGGGGCTGTGTGTGTATGGGGGGCTGTGTGTGTGTGGGGGGGTGCATGGGGCTGCGTGCATTTGGGGAGGTGTGTATTGGAGTGGGGGGGTGCACGTGCATGGGGGTGCACATGTGTGGAAGTGTGTGCGCGTGTGTATGGGTGTTGTGTGTGTGTATATGGGTGTGTGTGTGTGTGTGTATGGGTGGTCAGTGAGTATGGGGTGGGTGTGTGCATGCATGGGGGTGTGTGTGTGTGCGGGGTGTGTATGGGGGGGTGCGTGTGTGTATGAGAGTGTGTGCATGTGTAGGCGGTGTTAATGGGGGGGTGCGTGCATGGGGCTTGCATGCCTGGTGGGGTGTGTAGCTGTGTGGGTT
>NW_020447852.1:56748-117845 GCF_003343035.1 Apteryx rowi | reverse complement strand
GGGTGGGTGTGGGAGTGTGTATGTATGGGTGTGTGTGTGCATGTGTGGTAGGGGCTGTGTGTGCATGCGCCTGAGGTGTGTGGCTAAAGGTATGGGGGGATGTGTGTATGGGTGTGTGTGTATGTGGATGTGTATATGTATGGGGTGCACATGGGGGTGTGTGTGCGTGTATGGGGGGATCTGTGTGTGTATGGGGTGTGTGTGTTTGGAGAGGTGTATAGGGGGCGAGTGTGTGGAGTGTGAGTGTGCACGTGTGTCTGGGTGGCGGTGTCTGGGTGTGTATATGTGTATCTGGATGTGTAGGGGTGTGTGTGTAGGGGGATGTCTGAGTGTGCATGTGTGTGTGGGTGTTTGGGTGAGGGTGTGTGTAGGTGTGCCTGTGCATGTAAAGGTGAGGTGAGTGGGTGTATGCGGGGTGTGGATGTGTGTGGGAGGTGTGTATAGGGGGGCAGGTGGGGGTATGGGCAGGTGGGTTGGTGTGTGTGGGATTTTGGGTGTGGGGGGAGTGTGTGTGTGTGTGTAATGAGAGTTTGCGAGAGTGTGCACATGCTTGGGTCCCTGTGGGAGTGTGTCAGTGGTGGGTGGATGGGTGTATATGTGTGTCCGTGTGTATGTATTTGTCCATGTCTGTGTCTGGGTGGGGGTGTGTACATATGTGTGTGTGCATGTGTGCGGATGTGTGGGTGCATGTGCATGTGTCTGGGTGGGAGTAGGGGTGTGTGTGTGTGTGTGAGTGTCTATGTATATATGTGTGTGGGTGTGTTGGTGGGGGTGTCCAGGTGGGTGGGTGTCTAGGGGAGGGATTGGGGGTGTGGGTGTGCAGGTGTGTGTGTGTGTGCTTGTGTGTGCCTGGGTGCATGGGAGTGTGGATGCGTGAGGGATGCAAGTGTGTGTGTCTGTGTGTTTGTGCAGATATGGGGATGTCTGTATATAACTGTGTGTGTGCATATGGGTGCATGTGTGCATATGGGGATGTCTCTATCTGCGCGTCGGTGGGCACGTGGGGGTGCATGTGTGTGGGTGCAGGTCAGGGTGTGTATGTGTTTCTGGGTGTACGGGGTGTATGCATGAGGGAAGTGTGTGGGGGGGTGAGTGCTTCGGGGGCACATCTGTGCATGTATATGTGTGTTTGTATTAATGTACATGTGGGTCTGGGGGGGTCTGGGTGCAGGGCTGGGGGTGGTGTGTGTGTGTGCACATGCGTGTGTGCATATGTGCCTGTGGGTATATATACATGTGTGTGGGTGTGAGTGTATTAACATGTGAGTGTGTGTCTGGGTGTGGAGGGTGTGAATACGTGTTCATGTGTGTACATGTGTCTTTATGTATATGTGTCTGGGGGTGCATCTGTGCATATGTGTGTGTGTGTCTGCATGTGTGGTTGGGAGTGTGTCTGGGTACGGGGGTGTATACATGTTGGGGTGTGTGTATATGTGTGCGTGTATAAAAAAAATCTTTTCACAGATGAGGAAAAATATATCAAAGTTCCTACCTACTTACTCTCTTTAGGAAAGCAGAATTAGGTTTTAATGTTCTTCTTGTATGTTATATTAGCTAGGTATAGTCATTTAACATTTTGTACCCGAGTACAGAAATTCTGATTTTGCTGTCCTGGTGGATGAAACGACACAAATGAAAGTCCTGTGGGGTCAGGAATTCTAGGAATAGTTTATTTTGTTTTCATATGCACTTTGGCGCAGTGAACTGCTGTGCATCTGTTTCAAGCACACAGATCAAAGGGCCATGCAGCCTCCAGGGTAGGCTCTTGAATGCTGTATTTCCCATTCTTCTCCTGTAACGTAAGCGGAAGTATATCCATCATATAACATAAATGCATTATTTCACTATGATGCCTAATATGATAAAGAACACTTGTATCTTGGGTATGTGGTGTCAGAGAAGCTGCAGGGTTTTTCAGTCGGAAGATGGCCTGGGCAGACGATCTGAAAAATCTGCATGGTTTGTAGCTCTCTCCCTGTCCCTGTTTGAGGGATCTTAGGGGAAGAGAGCATTAGGAAATATTTCTAGACAGTTGTTTGTCCTTATATGCTGGATATTCCTCCTGTGTATGATATACTGCAGGTATATGTAGAAACATATCTGATTCCTGATTTTGAATTACATCTGACTATTCCAATGCTTGCTAACATCAGTCTTTTCTAATACTTCTTCAAGATGCCTGCTGCCTGTGATTCAGTGCTTGAAGATATTGAGGATATTGTGTCAGCACAAGATTTGAAACCACATGAGCGACAGTCTGTGAGAAAGAATGTTTTTCCAAAAGTGCGGAAACGCAGTTCACACAAAAATATCCAGACAGATGATGATCCCCCAAGTGACAGGTAAATTCTTCAATCAACCTATTCTTGCTTCTTCTCTCAAATCTCATGTGTGCTATCAACTTCTAAAAATAAGGTGGAACTTCTTATTACCTCATAATGTAAAATCTGAATAGAAGTTAAAAATTGATAAAATAGTGTCTATAAAATATAGTGATGACTGAGTAATAATAAAAAAACGTTACTTGTTCTAGACAAACTTTGTGTAGAGATCAGTTATGATTTAAGATACTGATTAATGAAGTAATCAGACTGGAAAAATAGCTCCTGTTACTTTTTAGAGAAAGCTTGTAGTGTAAAGCACTTCTGAAAAACTGTGTGCTTCATCTTTAGTACATAAGTGGAAGCTGAGCTCTTCAAAGTGCAGTCCTGGAGTGCCTTTTTGGAGGTGTGGGATGAGAAATAAAAACAAAATTCTGAGAGTGACGATATTGATGCCTGTTTCGCAATACATATTTGAGCCAATTTTGTCTTTGAAAAGTACATTTTTCTCTCTGGGAAGAGAGGGGATCTGGGGAAGAAATTAAGTCTGTTAGTATTAAAATTGAACCTGAAATTGGAAACTTGAATGTGGTCAGAATAGATGCTTTGTATCGCTTAGAAAGAACCCTGTACCCATTCTAAGACTTAACTGTTTAATCAAGCCCAAATTTAAGAAAGTGTCTGAAATGTTTTTTGGTCGTCTTGGAGAAGGTGGATACTATGCAAGTAGTAAACTTCAGCTTCAGCCTTTTAGCAAAGGTCTGGAGTAATTCAGAATAATCACCACATATAAGAGGTGAAATAAAACAACCCCCCTCTTGGTATCTTTAAAATTGAAAAGCACTTTTCTGTTTAAAAACAAAAAAARCCCCCAAACTTGTAATAACTGGAAACAATTGGAGAGAGAGTTGCTAAGAAGTTGACAATCCTAATGGAACTGTACTTTTTGTTTGTACATGCTGCAAGTGGTATAGTGAAACTTCTTTTGAAAGCATTGTTTTTCTTCAGTGGAAATAGTATGCAATAACTAGGGAACATGTCTTTCCATTTTTTTTTTGTTTGTTTGTTTTTGTGACAAACATAACACTCGACTTTCTGCTGCAGTGGAATTGATTAAGTATAGCTGAACTCAGTTATTGATTCTGGTTTCTACTGAGGTTCAGAGATCTAGGTTTTTGTTCCCTATTAATTTCAAGTTGGTATATAAAATTTTCTCTCATTAGAAAAATAAAAAGAAAGTATGTCTGGAATGCACAGAAAAAATCAATTTTGGAGTTTGTGTTGTTTAAAAGAAATTTTATATGTAACAAAAGACTTTATTATAAAGAGGTCTTTGTAGTATTAGTTTCATTGGAAGTGTGATTCCCCATAAAAATGCCCCAAATACATTGGCTATATTTTAGCAGTTTTGCTCCAACAAAAAGCATTGAATGCGTGTCATTTAGGCAATAGGAGACCTAAACACTGCATGTTTACGCACATCTGCTTAACAATCTTTAGTCTTCTGTCAACAGATTCTTATTTCTAGCTAGGGGAAATATCCTTTAAAACAAAAAAAGTGTGGACAGGGCAAAAGAAATTGCCCGATTTGGCATTCTTGTACTGGCATCTTTAGCTCATTGGCACAGTTATTCTGGAAGTTTCAATGGGAGCTTCTTGTAGAATATTTTTCTTGTTGGTTTTTAAACTGTTGCGCTCTCTAGCTCAGCAGTACAAATCTGTTGTGCTGCCTCTGTAGCTGTGAAAGGTTGGAGTGTGAGCTCTCAGACGTTACTGCAGTTGGTGGCTGGCTTTAGTTAAGGATTCAAAAAGGAGACTCATAAGGAGGGAGCTACACTGCATGGGTGCAATAATATCAAAAGGTTTCGATTTAGCTCTAACAGTTTGTTTGCAGATGGCCTGGTTTCATTGCAGTCACTTGGAGGTCGTTTGTTAATGATATAATAATTTTCAGAAAGCTAGAGTTTTAGTAATTTTTTTTTACATAACTACAGTGTACTGAATCTTCTCTTATCCTGCTGCCCTTGTACCTTCCCCTTCTAAAGCTCTTTTCTTACCACTGTACTAAAATCACATAATCACAACTTTCTTCCCTATCTGTTTTGGGGTTATTACTGTTTGTATTGCTTATTATGTATTTGAAGAATTACAATTAATTGGGTCTCTCCAGGGGGCTGAAAGATGAAGCTTGTTTGTCTTTCATTTGCCTTCTTAATTCATTTTACTTAACAGCATTATTCCCGGTGCTCAGAAAATCTGGATTCGTACATGGGGATGTTCTCACAATAATTCGGATGGTGAATATATGGCTGGACAGCTAGCTGCCTATGGATACAAAATTACAGGTAAAAATATAAGCCACGTCGCGTAATTCAGTTCTGCTGGGTGAATGTTCAGAACTTTCAAGCTTTCATCAATTTTTTTTTAATCTGAAATACATTTTGTTAAATCCCCATTTGATCTCTTTCTCTGCATGTTAGTTTAGTGTAAGTAGAAAATGTTATTCACAAGTTACTTAGTGTTGTGAAATGAGTGTATGGACAAAAACCACGATGCACTTCTGATCTAAGACATCAGGTTGACACCTATGGATAAACTTAATCAGTTCTAGTATGACTTCTTAAATTAAAGTGAATTCTAATGCAGTTCTAAAAGCTAAGTTAAACTTGTGTGTTATTTGGGTCTTTAACATCCTTTGACTACAATTTCAATCATTAGGAAATTCTTGGCTTATTTTTATTTTTACAAACACTAGAGAAAACACATTCCCTCTGGAATCTTGAATGGCAAGTTTTAAAATAAATGTTTGCATGTGTTTCTGTTGTAAAATCCATCTTCAGGAAACTTCTTCCAGGCACTACCATCTATAGTATTAAAAAATTTGCTTGCAGCAAATCATCATGTTGGGGGGGGGTGATATAGTTGATCAACTTTGGGAATATTACCTGTCTCCCTCTTTGTTTTCTTACTGAGTGGACAGTTTCTCTGTGATATGTAAACAGGGAACTCTTCTTCAGTGACAAAAAGACAACCTCGTTTCTTATCGAATTGTGCTGCTGCTTTGGCAACTTAAGACCCAAGAGGGAAGTACTGTTTCCATCTTCACTGGAGAAGAATGGTATCCTGTCACCATCCTGTATTATGATGCTTCTGATTTGAGGTTGAGGAAGTGAAGTGTTTTCCTGGGACTAAGTAGAATGATAGTTTAGAAGATGAGTGGTTTCAGAACAGTTATGTTCTTCTGGCAGGGCAGCCACCTAATAGACCTCATGTAGAATGCAGTGCTTTTTGTGGGGGTTCTGCTTGTTGAACCTAATTGAAAAGTCTGAAAGAGAGTGAAGGGAAGAGATTTCAATTCCCAGGCGGAATCTAACTGGTGATCTGATTGTGTCAATGGAACCCAAGTGGGATAGAGAGGGAGTATTTTGTCATTTAATGAGGTGTTTGCTGCTGGAGCGGAGTTGAATTACTCCACTTGAATAACTCCTTTGTTTTTGAAGGGATGGTGAATATGATGGAGGTGGAATGGTATGGGATTGTATCCTGTAGATTCAAAAGAACTGAAAATAGTATTTCTCCTTTTCTGTGAAGAGTTTAAAACACTCCTCTTCCTCCAACCTTCTTCCTACCTCCTCAAAGAAAAAAAGACTTGGGGTTATGCTGGCCACATTATTTCTCCTTAATACAAAAAAGTGTTGAAAGAAAAGCTGTAGAAAGCTGCAAACACAAATTCATGTCATATTTCAACAGGGAATTATTATCTGAGTACTTTTGTATGGCTTATGACTAGTCAAAAGTCTAAATGTAAATCTGATTTTATTTATTGATTCAAGGTTTTGTGTCGTGCTTTTAAATTTGCTGCCTGCTTTTAATGAAAGAATGTGAAGTTGTCTTTTCTGACACTCTTTTCACTAGAAATGTTTTATTCTTGAATTTATAATTTTTTTTTCTTGAAGAACTTGTGTCATCCTTCAGCAGCAACATCACATTTTCCTTTTCTTGCAGTTGATCTTTCTGTATTTTTCTAAAAACTATTTCATCTAGAAATGAGATGCTGAATTTTTCGAGCATTGAACTATTTTAGGGGAGCAAGGCAATTCTTTAGTCACTGGTTTAAGTCTGAAGTAGGTATGCTGTCTTTGCAGACAAGTAGAGTGGTAGTCCAGAAATACTTATTTACGGTAGCTATTTCTGTAAGACTACAAATGAGTTACTACTTTGCCTTGTTATGGCTGTCTTAGATTAAGCTTCTTTTTACCTTAAGGTTTAGAGTATTTTATTTCTCCAGTGCATAGCGTACTAGAAGCTACTTGTATTTCTGTATGCGTGTCAGGATTTAAATGCCTGTCCTGCACTGTTAGAATTCTACTGGGAGTAATGCAGGAAAGATGGGGGGGAAGGAACTCCCTGAAATTTTTTCTACTTTCTCTTATTTCAAAATTGTTTACAGCTTTGAAACAGAAATAGATCTATATGTAGGATCTCAGTATGAGAACTAAAAACTTAATAAAAGTTGCAGTAGTTGGGACAGGAATACTTATAGAGTAATTCTGGTAATAGTATATGAAGACTGACTGCTAGTTTCTGGTCATTACTAAACTGATCTCAGATTTAGTCTCTATGTATTTATATATGTGTGTGTGTGTATTATTTTATATATTTATCATATATAATATGTGTAGGACAGTGCTAAAGTGGTAAGCCAAAAATTACTCAGTGTAGTTTTTCCTTTATTAAATTAGGAAGCTCTTTGTTAAGCTGACCTATTTAAGGATCTCTGAAAATTGCGCTTTTGTCCAAAAGAACAAAAAAAATGGCTACAAATTCTGACTGAAGTATATTTTTAAGAATCCTTTTTCTTAATGTTCTTTTTCATCTTCATAGGCTATTTATGAAGCCAGAACTGATTACAAGTGTTGCAAGTATAATAGCTGTATGTGAGAATGTGAGGCAGTGAAGAAAGCAATTGCCTTTCTGCTGAACATAGTGATGCTTCTGGTGACAAATGTGTATGAAACAGTGTCTGCTCCATTACTCTTTGGATTACTGGTAATGTCCCTCAGGGTTTTATTCTAAGACTGATGCTGTTTAATCTCTTTAATATACCTGGGTGACAGGATGTAATGTTCCTTCAGCAAGTTTTCAGATTATGCTAAACTGGAGAAAGTGATTGATAGGCTGGAAACTTAGTGCTGCTATTCTGAGGGACCTCGACAGCCTGGACAGCAGGGCTAACAGACCCCATGATGTTCAACAAAGGTGAATGCAGAATGCTGCATCTGGGATGGAATAATCCTAGGCAGTGATAAAGGGGGGGGCCGGCACACTGGCTGGAAAGCAGTTTTCCAGAAAAAGACTTTCAGGTCCAGGTAAACAAGAAGTTGAACATGAGTCAGCAATGTGCCCTTGCAGCAAAGAAGGCTCTGTTAGCGAGATTTTTTCCAGCAGGTGCAGGGGAGTGATTCCCTTGATTTGGTCCTTGTGAGACCACATCTGGAGTGCTGCATCCAGCACTTCAGCCTGTGTCTGGTTTTGGTTTTCCCAGGAAAGAAAGAGATTTATATACTGAAGTGAGCCCAGTGGAGGACCACCAGGATGATTAGGGAGGTGGAGCACACGATGTATGAGGAGAGACAGAAAGGATTGGGTTTGCTCATCTTTAAGAAGAGAAGCCTAATGGCATATCCTAGTTGTAGACAGCAATACCTAATGGGAGGGTGTAGAGAAAATGGAGTTAATCTCTTTTCAAAGATGTGCAGTGAGACAAGAGACAACGGACTTTTGTTCTTGACGAAGTGGCAGTTAGGATCACGGCATTTGGTGCATAACATATACCTTGAGCTATCCTTCCTTCAGTAGAGGAGATTCCAATATAGCACATTTCCCAGCATTTCTCTGTTCAGTCCTTTTTTAATGGAGCGTGTTAGTTTTTTGGGTTTTTTTAATAGTTTTCTGGGAAGTTCAGCTAGAATGTCAAGATGAAGGGACTTAGTCTGTTACTGTCTTGTACAGTGAAGAAATTATTCAGTAATAGTAATAATGAATATTGCTTAACATAATCCAAATATGCAAACATTTCTTTAGTATTCCCTCGTTCTTGATAATGTAGTATACAACTCTTTACCTCTAAGAAAGAAAAACATTTTCTTACCTTTGTGTCTTGCTGATGTTTTTTAGTTTGGAAGGTCTTTGATACATAATTTTCATAATAGGCCTTGTATATACATAAGTATGTGTAGCTCATTATAGGCTTTTGATTGAGATCAGCTATGAAATTATTAACCATGGGAGGGAAACAATCGGACTGAGGTGGTTAATCTGGACACCTTTCCCTGTGTGTACTCTTAACAGCTGAATTTTTAAGCAGTCCTTGAAAACAGAACTTGTAGCTGCTTTATGGTAGGTCATGTCTTAGAGGACAAGCCTTGAAATTGAGCTTCCTTATGTTAAACTACAGAAAAGATATGCAAATAAGAAATTCTTGTCTTGTAAGAGTTGATTTCTAAGAGCTGATGCCTCAGTTTACTGATAGAATTTATGTTAGTTTAGTGTAAAAGTGCTAGAAACTTCAGGAAAATATTCAGTAAGGAGCCAGAGATATCATCTGATGTCAGTGTCTTGGAGAGCCATTATTTAAAATAAAAAAGTGCATTTTGATTAGCATATGTTCCCTCTCTGTCCCTGAGCTTTTGAGTTAACAATGTTTGTTGAATAAAGTTGCTGGAATAAAGTTCTGTCTTCTAGGAAATAAAATGCGACCTTTACTTACAGTTTTTGCTCCTTTGTAAGGGAAATGGTCAAGCACTGTCTCTAGTGTCTTCTAATTGCAAGAGTGAAAGAATTAGGAAGAAAAGCAGTATCAAATAGACTTGTATTGCTAACTAGAAGTTGTACTAGCATAAGTTGCCTTATAAGTTGACTTAGTCAAAACTGAACATTGATTTAATGATGTTTTCTGATTATAGAAACAATAAATTTCTATGATTTGTTGCAAAAATCTTGTTCCAGTACTGTTCCTTTCCCCTCTTTGTTGCATGGATTCTGCCCTGTTCTTGATC
Organism: Apteryx rowi; assembly: GCF_003343035.1. NCBI lineage: Eukaryota > Metazoa > Chordata > Aves > Apterygiformes > Apterygidae > Apteryx > Apteryx rowi. The sequence goes on along the minus strand of NW_020447852.1, from coordinate 108,466 downwards.
TGAACTTTGTTCAGGGGATGCAGAAGGTCTTTCATCTTTCATTCGTTTTGAAAATGTTCTTGTTTTACAAGCACCCTGCTGTTGCAGTAGGGAGTGGCTCTATTGACAAGTGAAAACTAAGGGTTTGGCTACAATTTTTTCACAGCAAAACAAAATCACAAACTCTCACAGAGAGAAAGTGCAGTGTAAATCTACCATGTACTGACAGCAATGCTGATTAGTATCAGGAACTGCGTCAGCCTTACAAAAGGCAAAAGGAAACCAGAAGAAGAGCTGAACCTATTTCTATATTTGCTTTTTACAATGTGAGGGTAGGTAGCTGGACAGATTATATGTACCATCCTGTGAGAATACACAGCTCCTTTATGTTAGTCTGAGCTACAAAGAACTATGTAGATGTACCGGATAGTGTCAGCATACGGCAGTATCATGGTACTTGCTCATGTTCAAGAAATAAAGCCGATGGTGTTTTTATGGGTTCTGCAGCTGGTTTTGGTTTCTTGGCAGCATGAGCTATATCATATCTATCATGACCTGGAGCATATCTATAGTTTAGATATGCCTGCAGACCTATCCGTGTGCTGCCTGTGAGATAGACCCTGGAGGAAGAAACCTTTGTGGTACAGACAACTAACGCCTGTTGTGAGAAAGGGGAACTGGGAGAGCTGGGAGATTTGCAAGACTTGGAGCCAGATGTTTGTGAAGGAAGGGAATTCGGTAGGTGTGTCACTTCACGGTACTTCTCTGAAAACTGCAACTGAGCGTGTACAAGCAGACATGGAAGGAATTGCCTTCTGAGGCAGGCGGTCTTGTCAGCATTTGTTGGCATCAGTAGGTTGCTGGCTTTGTGGAATGGGTTTTTGGCCTAACCTTCTTGAATGCATTTTGATGGGTCAGGCAGTTTGGCATGCTTGTTATCTTGTGATCATTGCTTTTGGCTTGAGGCAGTTCAGGACCAAAGCATTCCCTCCCAGTCACTGAAAAACATACCAATAAAAGAATTACAAATATTGGAACAATTATGAAGAGGAGGCAACAGCTAGTATTAATATACATTCAGAAAAACTAAGAGTAGCTGCTTATCCAAACTACATTGTTTTTTTCCAAATAGAAATATAATTAAATATTAGCATGGAACTTCTTGCTTCTGGGATTCCAGAAGCAAAAAGGGGTGGATTTGTTTGGTTGCTAATTCAGTGGGCTTGGCTTTGATTTAACAAGTAGAAACTAGGTTATTATAGCTCCTTAGCTCTACTTGCACAATTTCAGACTGATCTTTGTTCAGGCATCCTTTTTCCTATCTTGCACAATTTGTCTGAAAGTTTGTTGGATGGAAAGGCAGTCTGTCTATTTTCCATGCATTCCTTCCTGTGCCTCTTAAGTGCCTTGAAGAATTCACTCCACTACTGTGATTAAGCTACTTGTTGGCAGGACTCGTATCAGTGACACTTGCCAATTTCTTCTGAAGTTTAATATTTACAGTTCATCTTATATGCCTTACAGCTCTGAAATTCACTGTGTAGAGAATTTCTGTATGTCCCAAAAGCAAGTCTGAAATAATATTTAGAAATACTGTTAAATAAAAAAGTGTCTGATTTTTTTTCCTGCTTGTTAATTTTTGAATTAGTTGTCAGTTTTGTTTACTAGTTCATATAGCTGGGCTGTCCTTAAGAATAGCCCTCCATCTGCTGCAACACCGAACTTGAGTGGAAGAAAGAAGGAAAAAGACAAGGAAGAGCAAATTTTCTCACCTGCCTAAGAACTTATGTTGAAAAGAAGAGAGATGTAAAAGGAAGTAGAGAGTCACATCTGTGAAATGGCAAATGAGATGCTACTAACTAGTATAGAATTTAGCATTCAGAAGCATTGCCTAATGTCCATTGTGTTGTGTGAACCATACTTTCTTGGACTTTGGCTGTTCTCCTACAGATATGGTAAACATGCTACAGTATCTATTTTATTCATTTTGAGTGGAAAATGGCTAAGACTATACACACATTGATCCATGATTCATGGAATGGAATTCAGAACCTGGTGCTTTGTTTTAATTTTAAGTGTTGTTTTAAAAGTACTTTCTTACTGCACAGCAAGTTTTTTTAAATCTTTTTAGATTTTGATTTTTTTCCATTGTCCTAAGGTAGAGATATGTAATCCCTTCTTGAAGAGGATGCTGTATTCTGTTCTTTTGTTAATTTAAAATAAGCTCTCTGTGGCCTGTATACTCATTCATGAAGTTGCATTTTGACTGTGGCTTCTGCTGGTTCCTGGTGTACGCATCCAGTTGTTCAGAATCAGCAGGTGGTCTTTGCATTTTTCTCTCTCCACCCTGCTGATAACAGTTCTCTGTTGCTTCACAAGAATTACGTAAAAAAAAAAACCCTGTAGCAACTGCTGTGGAGTTTTGGTGTTGTGTGAGACATCCTCACCATGAGGCATTTCTAGTATTCTTTTCTTAAGCTGAGAGAGAAATCTTTGTTAGCTGCTCATTAAGTGCTTGATATGTAGCTTTATCATTCAGAGAATTCAGGTTTAGTCTTTGATTTTAGATTCATATTTTTCTCAGATGATTGCAGTTGCAGTCCCGATTTGGAAAAAATGTGTAATTTTTCCCCCCCAAAGTTGCAAAGAGTCTGAATAACCCCAATTACATTCTTGGAGATGAGAACCACTTCTATCATCTTTGACAACACTGCAGTTATGAAACTGTCGCTCTCTGTGAACCAGCTAAGCAGTGGAGAAAAGCTGAGCTAAGATGTAAATCCTGTATTGTTTCATCTCTCTGCTGTAGAATTCTCCCACTGTCTGTAATTTGTAGAGTCATAGTCCTGCATGACTTTGCATTGCTTACACACCTGTCTCACCACTTCTGTAAAAGATACCTTTTGCAGATTCGAACTGACTGAAAATGTGGAGTTTAAAGCTTTTGATTTTTGATGCTGAAAGAGGTAGTAAAGTAACTTATTTTGGTATCTGCGTTGTTGAAGTAAGATAACATTCTCTTCCAGTTTCAGCAATATGATCTCCTGCTTTCAGAAGTTCTAAGCTGCTGCTTCTTGTCACAGGTTTACTTTGTGTTTTGGTTCTTTGCGCTTGGGCCTGAAAATCCTGCTGTCATGTGCAGTTGCTCTGTGAATACCTGGGCTGCTCTTTTTTTGGGGTGTGTGGGGGGAGTGGTGGGGGAAGAGGTCCTGTTTTCATTTCTCAGTTCTTTCATTGCTGCTGAAATAATTGTTAGAGTTGGATAAATCAAGCACCCTCTTTCAAGGAGAAGAATGAACTCTGGTCATGTGTTCAGAATCTGAAATTTTCATAGTGAGATGGTGAAGAGATTGAGGAGAGATGATGGAATGGAACATAGAGAAGAGAAATAAAAGATGATGGTCATGGGATGGGACAGAGGGATTGCAGAAATGTAGGCATTCAGGATTCTACCGTTCCTTGGGAGGAATGCAGGTATTCCTCAGTGCAGTGGAAAGTGTTCTGTAAGGCAGTGGGTGGGATGGTGGGTCTGGAGTTGTTAAAGTGCTTTTTTGCAGCGTGAAATATCTTTTGTTAATGCAGCATCATACTGTGATTCTGTTCTGCAGCAGAGTATGTTCCCTGAGTCTCTATAAGCTAATGTATAATTGTTTTGGCAGCTGTGTATTATCGATCCTGTATTCCCTGTAAAACTTCCTAGAATGTGTGTGGCTAGAGTTCTGTTACTGATCATCTCTGACATCAACCGCAGCGCAAGATATATGATCTCTTTGCAGTGAGTTTTTCTTACTCCAGCCTCCTCACCATCAGCTTCTTATTCCCATTAAGCAAGTTTGTAGCTTTGAGGATGTTGTCCCTGTTATAGGATAGAACTCCTCCTCTGGTTCTCAAGCTGGGAAATTTTTCTGTTTGTGGGGGAAGTAGAAATAACTGGACTTTTTTCCTCATAACAGCTTCCTGTATCACTGCCCTTGGAGCTCAATCACTGGATAAGCGTATGCTGTTTTCTTTATCCCACTCAAAATTAAAATGGTGTGCCTGTTTTACACTCCATTGAAATTGAACTGATTTCTTTTTTTACTTTAGTGTTTGTTTCTTTCGCAGTCACAAAGAGCTGGAATCTGAAAGTTGGGAGCAGGCCTGAGAGCCTAAAATACTTATGTGCACAGTGTGACTAATGACAGYATTGTCAGTGCTTGACATATTGACAGTGCTTATATAGGTAAATTTTAGCATGCATACATGTTTAGGGTTAATTCTCTTAGTGGCAAAGCAATTGCCTGCAGACTCTAATCGTTGTGCAATAGGATTTAGTTCTAGCAGTGCTGAACTTCTTATAATACGGAAGAATGAATTTGAAAAGGATTAAACCATGAAAAGTAAATTTCAACTTCTGGTAACTTGAATCCTTGTAACTGGAAAGTGTCCTTGTTGTACTTGGGTAAGCAATCGGTAAATGAAACATAAGTAGCACTGATTAAGTGAGTTCAGTATAGTTGTACAGGTGATGTAGAGCTTGGTAGAGCGTTCTACTCATGTTAGTTTCACGTATCTCATGGTTCTCCATATGTAAGTTTTAATTTATAAAAGACAAAAAAAAAAGCTAGTGTGAGAAGAGGCCAAATTTTTATAACTTGAAGATGTTCTTAATATTCTCAGAGGTGGGAGCAAGATCATATTTTGATAATAGTATTTGTAGGAGCACCTGAAAAAGTTTTGCTTTTTTTATTATAGGTGACTCAGGAATAATGGAGGAGAGTTAATGTTTACTGTAGGTTCTTGCTATAGTTGGGTTACAGTTTAATTTGCTAGTGAAGATGAAGTTTTAGCTGCAAGTTCCTTATTTTTAAGAAATTGCTGATTAGTGCAAAGCTCTCTAAATTTACTGTGATCAGATAATGCTGGGCAACTGTTGAATGAAGATGCCTTCAGTATATTTTGGGATCACGTTCCCTGATAATTACAGTGCTAGACTCTGGGTGTGAGTTGCTGTTGCTTTCCATTACTTTGTGGAGGCAAGGTAGCCTATTGAGGTAGTTTCTGGCTTGTTGCTGGTAAGAATTCCAAACGGAGCACAACTTATCTTTGGGGGATATTGTTCTGCTGAATAATATGCTTGACAGAACAGTGTTTGTTAGGTTCTGATTAAGATAAGAGAGGTAAAGAATAAAGTGAAAATCAGGAAAGCTTTTTTTTTTTTTTTTTTAACTGGACTCTATCTCCAAATATGGACCATGAACCTATATTGTGCTTTTTCTGCCAGGCCTAAGACTGTATTAATAGACAAGACAGCTCTGTGATTATGGACACTGGAGGATAACAAGACTGACTGGAAAAAGTAAAAATTGACTAATTAGATCTGAGAGACAAACTGGTTTTTTTTTGTTTTTTGTTTTGTTCCTCACTGGTAGGAGCAAATAAAGTACTTCTTTTTTCTTTTTCTTTTCCTCTCCCTGCCAAACAGAGGTGAATATAATTTCTGTTCCCCTAGTGGTTTTTCATGGCCAACTGCGGATATGTTTATGTGATCCTGGATAATTTCTGATGCTCCCAGGTCTACAAAAAGGGTATAGTCACTGAGCAAAACAGCAAAAAGGCATGTAGATGTTTTTTTTTCTCTCTCAAAATCCCATCCTTGAAGAGCATTTTCTGTTATCTTAGACAGATTCTCTTTTGCTCTTCATGTATACTTTTTCCCATTTCTTATCACAGAATGGTTGAGGTTGGAAGGGACCTCTGGAGATCAGCTAGTCCAACCCCCCTGCTCAAGCAGGGTCATCCTGAGCATGTTGCCCAGGACTGTGTCCAGATGGCTTTTGAATATCTCCAAGGAAGGAGACTCCACAACCTCTCTGGGCAACCTGTGCCAGTGCTCTGTCACCCTCATAGTAAAAAAATAAATAAATCAAAAATAAATAAAAAAGGTTTTTCCTCATGTTCAGACAGACCTTCCTGTGTTTCAGTTTGGGCCTGTTGCCTCGCGTCCTGTCACCAGGCACCACTGAGAAGAGTCTAGCTCCATCCTCTCGACACCCTCCCTTCAGATACTTGTACACATGTTGATAAGATCCCCCCTCAGCCTTCTCTTCTCCAGGCTGAACAGGCCCAGCTYTCTCAGCCTTTCCTCATAAGAGAGATGCTCCAGTCCCCTAATCATCTTTGTAGCCCTTCGCTGGACTTGCTCCAGTAGTGCCACATCCCTCTTGTACTGGGGAGCCCAGAACTGGACGCAGTACTCCAGATGTGGCCTCAGCAGGGCTGAGTAGAGGGGGAGGATCACCTCCCTCGACCTGCTGGCAACACTCTTCCTGATGCASCCCAGGAYACCATTGGCCTTCTTGGCCACAAGGGCACATTGCTGCCTCATGCTTAACTTGGTGTCCACCAGGACTACCAGGTCCTTCTTGGCAGAGCTGCTTTCCAGCAGGTCAACCCCCAACCTGTACTGGTGCAGGGGGTTATTCTTCTGTAGGTGCAGGACCCTGCACTTGCCTTTGCTGAACTTCATGAGGTTCCCCTCTGCCCACCTCTCCAGCCTGTTGAGGTCTCTCTGAATGGCAGCACAGCCCTCTGGGGTACTGGTCACTCCTCCCAGTTTTGTATCATCAGCAAACTTGCTGAGGGTGCACTCTGTCCCTTCATCCAGGTCATTGATGAATTGTGATGCATTATGATGCAGTGTAGCATCCTAAACTCTTTCTCAAGGCCTGCTTGGCATGGCATAACCTCAGACATATCCTGCAACTTTTTCAGCTGAAGTCAGTTCAAAATTCATGGGTGTTCGATATTAAAGTTACAAGCCTTTTGAGGTAAGGGTTAATGCTATATTACTCGGAGCCAACAGATGGCAGCATTGGATAAATAATGCAGTCCTGGGTGGCGTGACAATACCATAAGTTCTGTATCTTGGTAGCTATTTTTTTTTTAATCAGTCAGTCAGACAGTTAACCTTTTGATTACTGTTGACCTGTACGCCTGATTTAATTTAGGGCTACATTATTATTATTATTAAATTTAAAATACAGTCATTTGCATTCAATAAAATTTGCTCTAATTTAAGATATTTGCTATCTTACTATTCTGATCTTTATGTATAAACATTTAGCTGGTAACTTTGCTATTGAGTGTTGGCGAGGCCTCTCTATTTGTCACGCTGTCATTTTATCTCAGAGATACCACTTAGTTAGATTTTTGTGTTGGATCTCATTAGTTTTAGTTCCTATAACGAGTGGTTATTATGGGTTTGGGATTCATAAAACACTAACTTGCTAAATTCACTTTTTTTAAGGAACTATTCCATTTAGAAAGCCCTTTCTGCTTGATGTTTGTTGGTTTAAGGGGATTAGTTTAATTTATATATAAGGTCTCTTATTTGAAACATTCATGGAGGATTTTGCGTATAATGAGCAATATGACCCCATGCTTATTAAGGAGTAAGCAGGAAGGATGTATGTTGAGGAATGATTTTAATTTATTTTAATGACCTCATGTTAACTTTCTGATAGTGTTTATCACACTAAGACACTGAAAATTGTAGAGACTACTGAATGAGTGCTATCGTTGAAATGGAAGGGTAAAGTATAGCTAAAACCCTGAATTCAGCCAATAGTGCAAAGGCGGATCATATTCAGGTTGGAGATTAGTAATTAATTATGTTACAGTTTAATGGTAGCATTTCAGGTGGATTGTTACTGTGGTCATAAGTGCAATCCTATACTAAGTTTCCCAGACTTGGTCTTCCATTCGTTCATGTAAATTCTAAATAATGTGTAGGCTCTGATTTAATGCTGATTTAGAAGGGAGAGTGCCACTTGCTAAATTAACATCCTAAGATGAAGGTGGGTGAGGCCTATTTAATTGTGAATTTTGTATAATTAATTTGGGCTATGTGCGAATATATTTTTATTTGACATAGGTGAGCATATGACTTTGCTTGAGTTTATATAAGCCAGAATTTCCTGAAGATAAATTTTCTTTCTTCCTCTGCAAAATAAATTGTTTACATTTAGTTTCATAGAATCTTTTATTGTGAATGATGTTTGAAATAGTGGAGAAGAGCAAACTGGCCAAAAGCAATCTTTCCTTGGTACATGCTGGGAGCAGTAGAGCTATGCACTGAAAAGCCTCTGAGTCTGTAGGGAAGGAACTTTGTGCTAGTGCAATGACATTGTGCCACAATCCAAAGCAAAACTGGAGCAGCTTCCCATGTTATTTGTATCCTCCTTAGGTGAAATGGAATAACTGTTGAATTTTCAGTCTTTCTGTGCTTCCTTGTTGCATCGCTACACACAAAAGCCTATTTTGAAATTAATTAGGTGATGCACAGGGTCTTAATCTTTCACAGAAACTCAGGAATTCTGTGGTCTCTGCAACACTGGAGATAGAGGCACCCTTCACCCCAAGAGATGCGATAAACATCTTCAGTCATACAGTATGATAAAGCTGTATTTGAGAATGTATTTAATCTTCTCATAACCCATTGTATTTCTGTTGTCTTGGGAAATTTCATACTTCTCATCCTTTCCAGTTTCTGTGACTTTTTTTGTTTGCGCTCATTTCAAACATCAGTGGAAAGTAGGATAGATGCTGTGACCAGCCTAGCAACCACGGAGAACTTAAGTGGCTTATCTGTCTTTAGAATAGCCTTCCTTAGCAGTGATAGGACGCGTCTGCAGAAGCACAGGTCTGTGAATCTTTTTAACATCTGTACGCTACCGGTTGGAGTTATTGTTAAGTGTTGGGGCTGAGGAAGAGGCTTCATCTATTTAAATAGAAGACACTAAAATTTGTCTTGTGCCAAGTCCCTGGCTTTGGAATTTGCTTACAGAAAGAAGCTGAGCAGAAACTTTGTTTTGGATGACTATAAATAGGCTTCGACTTGATCGAGCCCAAACTGAATTGCTGTTGATTGGTACAAAACACTGGTGTATAGAGCAGTGAGCTTYTTTGGCTTGCAATTTAATAGAAGACAGATCAGTTGGCTGCTGAATTTATTATACATTCTGGACCCTCAGTTTTTGTTGGCCAGACTGTAAGGGTAAAAGTGTGCTTGTTTATAATTGATTCCCTAAGTGATAGTTGACTTTTGAAATACTGTTGCTTGTTAATGGGTTGGGATTTTTCTATTTGTGGTCTTTGTCCTACTTTGAAAAATTCACTTACCATTGGTAAATGTTAATCTTTCATTATAAATGTAAAGCTGCAGATCATCAGATAATAGAAAATTTGAGCATCCAACCTCTTAAAAGGTTTGAATCTTATGAGTGTCAGTGATGAAAGCAGCATATCAGCTTGATATTCTTTAGAAGTTTTCTAATTAGAAAATAGAAAGTTTGTGTGCGAGAGTCACCTTGATATATCCTGAGTACTTCCAAATATTTTTTGGTGTCATAATGGCAGAATATAAAAACTTGTTAAAACTTTTAATTAAAGGAAAAAAATGTTGTTGTCAAATACATGTTTTTTTAAAAAAAATTCTGGACTGGAAACTTAAGAGAGAAAGGGGTTTCTTCACAGACTGTTTTCCTTTAACTTTTGTGTTCTTTGTCCAAAAATGGCTTGCTGGAAAACTAACGTGTTTTACAAATTATCTTTGGGTCTGTTCATGATCTTCCAAATACAAACTCAGCACAGCAAAAGCAGCAGTCTCCTGCACATGGCTGACAGCTTTGCTTCCAGCTCTAGCTTTTTAGTGCTGCTCGTGATTCTTATCTTTATCAAGCCAGAAGCATATTTAAATGGAGGTGACTCTGCTAAGTTTCACTTCTGCTGTTCAGAGAGTTCGGGAGAAATTCAGTCAGTTTAGAAGCACCTTAGCTTGATGTTGCTCCTCTATTTGGGGACAATCCAAATAGCGGATACAGGAAGTGGAGTTATTTCTGGGGAGGGAACATGTGCAGAGGAGGGTTGGGAGAGGAATTTTAATTAAGATTGTTTTCCCTGGCCACCTGTAGGGAGGAGGCTGTAAGCTCTGTGTTGAGGACTTGACAAGCCTCCTCTAAGATTGCTGCGGTCTTTCCTAGATCATAGGCCAAAAGGCACCTGCATGGTTGAGCTTTCCATCCCAACGCTGGGCAATTGACTGACATTTGTTTAACTGGTTGTCAGAAACCTGATAGAGAATTCATAACCTCCTTTGTGTGATTAACTGCCTTTCTGGTTAGAAAGCGTTTCCAAATGTGTAACCTAATTTTAGCACAGTTCAGGCCCACTGCTGCCTTTGTTTTCTTTCGTAGACATGGAGGACATCTGATTCTTTTCTTCTTTGTAGCAACCTTTCACATATTTGAGCTCTGTTATAATTTCTCCGCATAGGATTCTTTTGTGTAGGCTAAATAAATGTAATTCCTAAAAGCTTTTCTCATAGGTCATGTTCTCTAGACCTCTGACCTTTCTTGTTCCTTTTCTCTAGCTATCCTCCTGTTATTTACGTCTCTCTTGAAATACATTAGTCTATCTAGTGCAGTTCTGATATATGGGTAGTGTTGTGCGTGTGTGTGTGTTTTAATGCGTTATTCAAAATGTGGTTTATGAAACCTTCAAATTTAGATCCCAGGACAGCTGAAATCTAGATCAAAGTGTACTAGAGAATAATTTTCATAATTGACATTAAAATGCTTAAAGTAGAATTGGAAATACTTACTGAAGTATATTGATGGAAAAAAAATTATGGGAGATGATTTAGAATAAAACTATTCAAAATGGGTACGTCCAGGTCCCCTTTCTGGCTTGTATACTATTCCTGAACAGAGTACCTTGTTTCTCTGCATGCATCTTTTTTTCCTATGTGTGAGCTGAATGGCACTAATTTATAGGGCTTCACATTCTCTTTAAGAATTTGATTTTTCTAACTCATTTGAAGATAGTGCTGTTGTTCATGATGGCAGTTGTTTTGTCTCCTCCCCACCCCCCAAATATAATCTCTAAATTTGTAAGCCAAGGGACGTCATCACGTTTTTGTTGTTGCTTTTCTCTGCCATGATTTCAGAAATGCTTTCAGTTGGCACCATTTGTTTTATTTTTTGGCCACGTTAGATTTGAGCCAAATCAGTTCCATGGCTGGATTTGCTGCGGGGTTGCACAAATGTTTGGAAGTATCTGTGTGTATGTGTTAAGAACATTGAGAAAGGAAGATGACAGAGCATGAATAGGACTGAGCGGGTAAGAGATGACTCAACTTTCATTTAGTACTAGGGCTTGCTTTTACTGAGTTAAAGTGTACGCTTGTGGAACTAGAGCTTTAGACGTGGAACACTTCTAGTGTTTTGTGCAGCGACTGATTTCTGCAGGTATTTTGTGTAATTTGATCTGGTAAAGACTCCATCCTAATGTCAGTCTTTTGAACCTTAAAGTATCTCTTTTTTTGTCAGCAAACTTGTATTTACTGATGTAACTGCCTGAACAGTTTTAGAGTAATGGCAAGCAGGGAAACAAGTATTAGTCCCCTAAATTCAATGAAGAAAGGAATTTAGAGAAATGTCAAATCAAAATTTAATTTTGGTATTAAACCTGAGATAATAACTATGCAGGGCCTCTGTGGACATTGACAGAGCTTTTAGTGTTACTTATCTCCTCCAGAACATTTTTAGAAAGCTTTTTACTGATGATCTAACATCAGTGCATATGATAGCAAAAGAAATAAGGTACAAGAGAAAGGTGATTTAAACCCCTTTCCCCACAGCCTTTTTCATGAGCCTGGAGCTTCGGTCAAGGGGAAGAGAATTGTAGCAGTCAGTATACATTCAGTCTGTAAAGTTTCAGCTTTAGAGTTTGCTTGCAGCAACTACATGGGTTGTCTTACGGTTTCTTTGAGTTTACTCAATGAGTAAGGGCTGTACAAACAATTTATGTTTAATGTGTTAAATTTAGTGACATAGTAATTTCAGTACTATAAGTCACCGCTAGATGGCAATGTGTGACTGTGCTTTCACTATAATTATTGAACTCTATCTTTGAGAACAGTTTAAATTAACATTTGGGTTAAAAATGGCATTTTATTAAATTTTATTTTCAATTTAGTCACTTAATAGATCGCACTACAACCGATCTCTTGGCTCAGGGACTTATTTTTCATTGTTTGAAAGGACTCAAAAGTTCAGAAGCAGCAAGTGAGGTAAAAGTATTTTTGAGTTTCCCACACAAGTATGCAATGCTTCTGCATTACTAATAAATTAGGCTTGCATAAATATCATAGAAGATTATTTAAAAAATAAATATATTGTCAGTTCAAATATGGTCACAAAGGCAATGAACTGGTGATCAGCACGAATATCTTTTGAGAGTAGAGGGATTTATATGATTTTTATTAATAACCATGTACACTCATGCTGGTTACATGAGTGCTTTATTTTGAGAATGTTAGCTAGTAAAGCTTAAAGTTGTGGTAACTTTTTCTTTCTTTATATAAAATTGGACTTCTGGCTTCAGAGTGGCTGTGCCATGTTATTCTAAGTGCAGTAATTGTTCATTCATGGAAAAGATCATATCCAAATAAAGCTGCTGGGTGTGGTAGTAAGACGTTAGCGATGTGATGCAGCCAGGGTTTTCTGTGTCCAATCGGATTGGGGTACGATTTTTTTCATAATGATCAGCATTAGCAAGTGGTTTTCGCTGATGTGCTGGAAGCACAATATACTAAGTAGTCTGTTTCACTTATTGTAATGGTTAAAAACATTTTAGAATTTTTGTCAAGGCAGATTTTCATGGTTCTCAGGTATGTACATCGGGGAAAGTTTGCATCTCTTAAAGGTATAGATTCTTCCAACAAAAGAAGAAAAATAGCTGCAGCTTGTGCTCCGTATCATTAAAAAAAATCTCCAAAGGGTCTGTGTGACGCAAAAACGGCATTTATGTTACCAGACTGCATGTTTTCTTTGTGCATGTATGAATTTTTTTTGGCATCATGAGGTGCATTTTACTTGTTTGCAGGAAGAGGGAACATTTATGCAGTTACCAAACGATGTAGTTTTCTCTTAGTCTAATGGTTGCCTGGATTTATTTATTTAAGGTAGCATATATTCTTCATTTATTTACTCATATCGTGCTTGCTACTGTCTTTGTTCTTACCTGTACTAGTGTATTGGTGATTATTTGCATTGTATGTATACGATACATTTTTAATTTGGCTCACCTGCCTGGCACTAACTGAAATCACTTGAGGGTAGTTAAATGCTGTCTATTGAAAGATAACCTTTCTTAAAAAAAAAGAGAAAAGAATCGGACTTGGAGTTCCAACTAGCACACACAAAACAGAAGAGATTAGCATAGCATTTGATTCTTTTCATAAATTTATTAGCAGATATTGACATAAGGACTTTTCAAATGGAAAGTTTCTGAAGAAATATTGGACAATTACTTTTGCTTTTTATAGCTGCAAAATTTTATGCAAAAACCTCAGTGAAAACAGCATGTTTTTGAAGACTTCATTTGTATTGAAGAACTGTACTTATAGAGATTGTAAACCAGAAAGAACAGGAAATGGTTTATAGCAATATATAATATCCAAGACATGAAGTTGCACTGAGCTGGATTCATTTGTTATGTGAGGCTGGATGGCAGAAGCAAGATGTTTAAATCTGTCAATAATGGAAAAGCTAAGAAGATCTGTTGTTTCAGGTGCAAGTTTCCTCAATTTAGAAAAAATGCATAACTATAGTCTAACCAGAGCCGCTCATCTCTGAACATGATCTAGTGATTCTAAAGTGGTTATGCTCAGTTTAAAATGTTAAAGAACTAATTTGTTTATATATATATATATATATATATATATATGTAATACATATTTTTTTTTAAGTTTTGCAGGTTTTCACAGCCTTTGGTTTGAAGCAGTAAGACAGCTTCTAGGATGAATTAGTAACCTGTAGTTGGTTCATGTTAATATATTTTTTTCCCCCTACCATGTCTGGATTAATATGATCCTGCAAGAACATGGTTCAATATTGAAAACAATGCTTTTGGTTTGAACTGATATATGGGTTCCCATTTCTTCAGGAGAAGAACCTGGACCTTTTTTTTTCTAGAGACCAGTGCCTAAATTGTGATTTAAGAACATATTTGTAATTTAAGAGATCTGCCTCTCTCTTCAGAACTCATCCTTGTTGTTAGTGGATGCTCGAAGAAGGAAAATTAATATTTACTGGAAATATTTTTCTAAGTTTTAGTAAGAAAAATGTTAAAAATGCAACTTGTGCAAACTGAGGTTGGGTTTGCTGTTTTTAGAGATCCAAGACACTGAGAACTGTATGCTAATTGGCAGCTTTTTTTCCTTGAGCCTTTGTTTTAAACCTTCATAGAAACATTTTTTCTCTTTTCATTAAGATAGTTCTTTTTTTTTTCATTTAAAAAAAGGAAAAAAAACCAATTCTGTTTCCATTAATACCTACTTTAGGTACCAGGAACTAAATCAAGAATACACTTTGGTGTATTAAAAATGTGGAACTAGTTAATGTGTCACTAACATCTGAGTGTGTCACTTAAGAAACAAACTTCCTGTGGCATTTGATACCAAGTTGTACCCAGTTGCTTTAGAGACATTTCAGTATTCAAAACACACATGCCATTTATATTGCAAACTGTATTCCCAATAAACTGTTTCCCAAAATGAAAGTTTTAAAGCCTGATGAATGCAGTGGATTTAAATGGAAGTCCTCACACATTTTTTTTCCTGTATGCTAAGGCATAGTTTTCAGCCTCTACAGAGTATACTGATTTTGGCACCTATTGCTTTCTCTAGCGTTGTTTCACAAATATTTTTGTAGCTATCTCTCCAAAATAGAATAGTGTCTTTTAAAGTGAGATTTGAAAATAAACAGTAAAGAGCTGGCTTTGGTGAAACTCTGTTAAAATTGAACTTTCCCTCCTCGTTTAAAGATACATTTAGCTGCTATACCAAAATGGTAAAGGGCAGTAAGGAAAGAACTACCTAGGGAATGTTGAATGTATCTACCAAAGTAGGTGTTTAGAAATTGTTTTTGCTCTGCATCTGTAGATATAGAATTTAGGTTCCTGTGTTAAATCTAATTAGCTGAGTGAAATGATGCTTGCTTTCCTGATGCAGCTTCTGGAGGTAAGGAGTTCAGCATTGTTGGCATTTTTCCTTTAGGTAGGGAGCTTTGCTCCTAACTCAGACACCTAACAGAGGTGCATACACTCATTGATACGAATACCTTTTTCCTTCCCACCGTCGTCATTAACACAGTAAGACCTCTCTTTTTCTACTTCGTCTTCCCTCAGATTGCATAAATCCCTTCAGTGTTTGGTTAGCGTTACAATTCTTGGGTTTCTCCTGTGTATAGGTGAGCATGTGAAGTACATTAATAAGTTACAATGGAAAGTCATGTGGTCAGGCTAACAATATAATTTTAAGTTCCACTGAACTTGCAAGTTTTATATTTCTTATTAGCTGAGATTGTATTTGTTGGAAAGGCTTCAGATTTTGTTTTGAGTTCAGTGAAAATACTATTATATACTTAGCCAACCATGAATTAGTTAATTAAATGATCCTTGTTTCAGTTCTGTTGTAACAAGTGTAACTGCTGTGCCTTTCTGACATTTTTTGTATGATAATTTTATTGTTAGATCCGTAGATCACCATTAAAGCAGATATACAGTACTGTTCTTTGATATTTCTTCTTAAATTTGTTGCTGCAAAGTTGTCCATGCTTCTGATAATAGGTGGTAACTACGTATTTGACTCTCTTGCCAGCTGCTATTGAAGTACTCTGTCCAGAAAGAGAGAGAATCAATACAGTTCTGTAATACTATCTACAGACTGAGCAGTGTCCCTTCTTTTCTGAAAGGAAACAAAACAAAAGTTTTCAGGAACCCTTGGTGGAGTGACACTGGTCCCATATCCTGTACGACCATGCTATGCGATGGAGGTCTGAATGTGTTTAGCAAACAAGCACTCTGTTTATCACTGATTTCAATGCAGGGTGTCAAACTTCACATCTGCTTGCTTTTTGTATCTTGTAAAAAGAATATTTCTATTAAAATTTTCCCTAATATGACAAACTAAATATTCTTAATGATGACCCTGTATATTAGGAGGTATTTTGACAGGTTATTTTAGTAGGATAAGTGGCTAGGCAACGATAAATGTGCTGTTTTGTAACAAAAATTCAATGCAATGTTTATTAATATGTTACATTTAGATTTTCTTACTGTTTTGCCGTGGATATTTCTAAACAGGAACTAAAATGATTTAAAATAGGAGTGCATGGTAAGATTATATGTTACTAGGAAAAAGGTACAAAGTAAATATACTTGGATACGTTTTTAGCTTTGCAGCAGATAAATTAAAGTTCTAGGTATCTGGCCTAGTTTGCTTACAATGAAGAGAAATTACATCAGTATAATGGTGTAGTGCCACACATGAGAAAAGCCAGATACTGCATCCAAGGAAGCAAAATGCTTATTTGCTTCTGATGACACTTGCACCCACTTCTGTGGGTGCTGAAAACTTGACAGACATCTGAAGATGAGCAGCTGTTTCAAGAGGAGCTTAATGACAGGTGTTGTTATTTATTTAATTTAGAATTCTAAAGCAGCACCTTTTATCAAGATGCCATCCTATATTGTCTGGCTATTGTGTGCCAAACTTGTACCAAATTTTAACTTATACCAAATGTACATTTGATGTTCATTAAATATAATAAATTTTATGTGCAATGTAACATTCTCTACATTTTATGCTTGGGAAGAGTGTGTATCAATTTGACTAATCTTATTGCATGGTAATGGGATGAAAGAGGTCTAAGGATGTTTCCTATGGGTGGTTTTCAAATGAGAGAAGGGGTTAGGCAGCACTTCAAAACTCTGTTCAGAGAGCCTCAGTGAGTGCAGAGGAACAGGAGGTCTCTGAAACAAGGAGAAAGAATCTTTTGAAGACGGCATCCTCTTCATGCTCTCTGTGGGAGAGTTTAGTGCATGCAAGGGAATGAATAAATAAAATCAATGGTTCTGTTCTTGCTATCAGAAATAGAAGAGTTCCTCACCATATCCCTATTCTCTTCTGAGTTGGAAGAAGAAAAGGGACTATGTGCCTTTGTATTACAAATTGAGACTCGTATCCTTATTTTCTTTATGAATATGTTTAATGCAGTTATAAGTTGCATTTGAGGGACAAAATGTGCTCATTGTTGAGAAGTGCAGTTTAAGTATACTGTTTTGGGGTTCTTGAGTATTTCCCTGCCCAGTTCCTTTTTGCTCCAATTGCCATAAAGTGCAAGCTTTTCCATGCAGTCAGCCTGGCTACAGAACATGATCTTATTCTGCGGTAGGTCTGACGTACCATGGCTAGTAAACGGCATGTGCATGCTGTGCAGTATGAGCTAGTTCTGTCCAGTGTTTTGTAAGAAACATTATTCCTTTAGCCAAAGCATTTTCTAGACTATAAAATGTCCGGTTATTACTGGGCTTCAATTTAGTAGATATTGCCTACAAATAAAAAATCCGACTTTCCCTCAAAAGTGTAATGTAAAGTGTTAATTAACAAAATATACATAATTTCATGTTTACCCTAGGACTATGACTAAAGCAGTATCTTATCAGGTAATCTAGGCTGAGGCTACTATGACTTTGCTTACGCCGTTTCCAGGAGTACCACTTATGAGATGCACTCAGTTTCTGAAGTGACCAAAGAGGCAAATATCTAGTAGGGAATGAGCTTGGATTAGCTTTTTGATGACTTTAACAACTAAGTGTTGGATTGTTTGAAGAAGTGTTTTGGTGCATTTCTTAGTGTCTAATTCTAAGTAGTGAAACCTTTGGTGGGCTGCCTTGCAAACATGTTGGTAGGAGTGAAAAGTAAAAGTTTTTCAGAAATGGATATAATAACTGATGGCTAACTGGAAGGGAAGTTTGGTTTTCTTCAGACTTATAGGTGGTCTAGAATATAACTAGTACTCAGGTTGCAGTGATATTTCTGTATGGGAGCAGTTCTTAGTAGATAACCCTTCGTGAACCCTTTTTATATACACATTTTAATTAGTACATTACTTTTACCACCTGCTGAAATAGAGTTGGAATGTCTGCTGACCTGAAATGAATGCACTTTTTCAGTATTAATACTGCGTGTCTGGATCCAGACAGCAATCTTTCATTTTGAGGTGCACGTAGTCAAAGTAAATTAATGTTTAAAACGTGAATGCTTGAAGTTCAGCCAGAGTGTGCATCTGTAATTATCTTCAGACTAGTTTAAATAGAAATGCTTAGTGCTTTTTTTATTCTTTATTTACTGTAGGTACAGGTAAAACTTGCAATATTAGTGGATAAATTAATTGTATTACGTTGTTTTCCTCCTACTTGTGAACAGTATTTGTTGAAAGGCTTTAAAACGGTTCAATTACTGGGCTCAGATTTTGCATGGTTCAACATGCATGGTGTGTTTTCATGCATCCTGAACAATTGATTTCAGTTTCATATTTTCTAATTTTGTAAACATATGTAATCATCCTTACAAATTAATTTGTTACAGGAAGGCCTAAGTCACTGTGGGTTTCATGGTCAGCCAGAAAACTGCTACTGTATCTTAGAAGAAATGTTTCTAAATCATCAACACTGTGCATGACCTTTCAGAGATCTGATTCCAACCACAATCCCCCCCCCCCTTAATTTAACCTATGTATTCTTAAAACCCCCAGCAGAAAATAGCTAGTCAAAATACTGCTACTCAACTCACCCTGTCCACACTAGAGCAGAACAATTTTAACTCACATATATATATAATAGCACCAACAGTCTTACAGGCAGCTGCTGTTATACCAGCGCAAACATTTTAATACTAATTTTTGCTTGATTGCAAATCAAGTAAAGTTGAAATACTGCTGAACTACAGCTTAGTTCAGGACAGAGAACTGTAAAATGCTGTAATAGTGAGGTTCATACATATGTCTCCAATAATGACAATTATTGGCAAAAAAGCTCAGTGGCAAATATTTTTGATATACTGCTATGTCAATGAATTTTTGCAGCAGCATGGTAAAAGAAAATCTTCTTCGTGTTTCTTTTCTTTTTGTTTGTTAAAGACTATTAAATAATCATGATGCTGAACTGAGGTCATGTATTCACTGATTATAAATTAAGAAGTCTAATGATGCATCGTCTGTCTTGTTTCTCATGATGAGGCTAAAATGAACCTAGGCCCAATGCTGTTATCTGTATGCAAACTATGTTCAGGTGTAAGTAGTTAAGATAAGAGGATACTTTTTTTTTTTAAAGCCTAAAATTTTTCCAGGGCATGTTTTTGTAAAATTTATTTCTATATAGAATTATACATGAATATAAAAATGTTTGCGCTGTTATGACTGCAGCTGCCTGTGGTGTGTTTGGATCTGAAGGAGTTTCCACCCTATTACTGTTTTTTGTTGGTAAGTATCTGGTACATACACAGCAAAAGCTGTAAACTCTGCTAGCCTGTAATAACTTTGAGTTCTCAACGTGGCATTTTGCAGCTGACCAATGAAAAATCTTTTTTGTCTTCTTTTGAATTAGTAACTGATGACAGCTGGATAAACAGAGAGGAGGCCAATAGARTTCCTGTACTCCTTAATAATTTCTTCATTAGATAACTTTCAAGTTTTCTTCAAGTTTTACTGCCTAACAGTAAAATTTCTTAAATGAGGAGGTTTAGTAGTAAGTTATATGTCCCTGTCTTTGTGTTGTGTCCTATTGGTAGTGTTTGTGGGTTTGTTTGATATCTTCCTTCCAGGAAGATTCAGCTAAGGGGAATCTTACAGCACTTTTTCTTGTTTCATGTTTACTGTGACTCTATTTTTAAGCTATCTGCAGGATAAAAAGAAGTTCCTTGCTTTTGTTTTCTTTCGATTTACCTGCATTTAGAAAAATCATAATGCTTTGTCTCCACTAGGATTTTACAGCAGGAGATGCGAACATGAGAATGCAGAGCCAATATTTTTGAACAATGTCTTTTTCATTGTATTATGCTTTAAAATATTTATTTTCAAACTATATAATTTTTAGGTCTTCAGGTGAAATGCTAACTGCCTTTCTAATCTGCTGACCCTCCTGTTCATGAGAAGCTTCTGTTGCTCCGTTACTTGTATATGTAAAACAAGACCCACCAAACCATCAAAGCAAAACCAGGGAACCCTCTTCTCAACCCCCCTGCCCCCATATTAGGCTCTTGGTTTGAGTACTTCCATTATGCTCTCTCATGTTCTTCTGTCTATCTGTATCAAGCTTTACCCTATTAGATAGTCTTTTTCTATGAGTTTTTTTGCTCTAACAGGAAAAAAAAAATCAGAATTACAAACTGAAAAGGTGAAGCCAGAAAATAGAGCTCTGCAGATGATCTGGAGTGACAGCACACAAGGTTTTAACTGTTTCTCATCTCAGCAACTAGGTAATTGAAGTCATCAGTTTAATCTGATGTGATTCAGCAGAAATTACTGTTTCAAAACCAAACCTTCTGTGTCCATTTCTTTTTTTCCCTTGGTGTAAAACAAGCATCATATTTAAACAGAAATTTTTCTTCTGTAAGGAAAAGCATGTAAGGTGTGATTAGTGTTGAAGAAATGTGTTAGGATTCTCAAATTTAGTACAGCTATTTTCTGTACAAATTTTCCTTCCTGTTCCTCTTAAGCTTCAGATAATTACAAATAAGTAATTATTACTGTCTGCCTACAGAGTAAATTTTTATGCACAATAATAACTTGGGGTTCTTTTCAGCAAATGTTACTGTGCCTTTTGCCATGGTCTGACAGGCATGACCTACATTTAAAAGAACCCTCTGGGTCTGTCTGGTTCATTACTGTCTGCTTGCAGATGCCTCTTTGTAGATGTTTAGTTGAGATGCTTTTGCCAACCTCTAGGGTTTTTGGAGTGTTTTGGTATAGTGATTTGAAAATTCATGGTCACCAGAAGTAAGAGGATTTGTGGAGCCTGACTTGCTCATGACAAATCATCTATGGTGTAGTTTTAAGCATCTTTATTTTTTCTAAAAGCAGTATTGGGAGCCTTTTGATTTTTATTTCACCAGGTTCAGGTTCCTCTGGATTGTTAGACCAAAAAACACGTAAATGTACATTTACGTAAGAAATGTCCAGTCTTTATTCTGAATTCTATTTAAGAATCTGTTGTCAGTAAACTGTTAGAAATGGTTTTGATTGTAATTTAAAGGCATTTCTGAAACCAAGGGAGTACTTCATATTTTCTTCTTCAGCAGTAGCAGGCTGGTTGCTGTGACTGGGATAACTGTTAAAGGTAGTAATGATCTTTAAATTAACCAGTATGCTTGTATTTAGTATGCTGCTCAAACAGACTGCATGATTTGTCCTACAGCCTTACGTTTATTGTTAGTACTCTTTGTCTAACTTGCTTAGTAGTTAAAAGGTTAAGCAGTTCACAGGAGGGGAAAGAACCCCAAACTGTTTACATTTTGTCAATTTTCAACTTCAGATATCAGTAAATCATTGCAGCAGCCTTCGTTATCAGTTGTTTGCACAAAAAAAAAGATGAAATGGGGAGGTGGAGAAAACCTGTTAGAATTATGTCTGAAGGGACCATCTGCTGTGGTTCCCAGTGCTGTCAGTGTGATAAGGGATAAGCTGTGTAAACAGTGGTACCACAAAAAAGGCAGGCCCCATTCAGGGGGTAAAAGTACGATTTGAATTTGGGTTGATAACAGCCTTAGAAAGTTGGGGGACTTTAAGTAAAAGTCTGTCAGGCAGAGGAGTGCTGTATTTAATCTGAAGCTCCAGATGTAGCTTATTAGCATGAGTTTGCCTTTGGACTAAGTTCTGTAGCTTGCTTCTGATTTGTTGGAGCTCCTACAAACAGAAAATATGCATGAATTCCGATAGATTTGTGTAATACTGACCTTTTTTTCATATTGTAGAAACCCTCACTAGCTGTTTTAATTAGTGCTTAATCAGCAAAAATAGATAACGATTTTAACCATGTGTGACATGTAGATATTAGATATTTGATCTTAGGGGAAAAAATAAGTGGTTGCTTGGCATGATAAGCAGGCCTATATGAATAGTAACTGTCGAAATTTTGACTCTTCACCTGACCACAGGTGTACATAACCAATCTTAATTTGACACAAATATCTCAGATTTCTGGAAAAGATGTGAGATAGAAACAAATAGGCTGCTTCCTGAAGTGGGTAGGGGGGTTCCTAAGCCTCTTGTTATAGTTGCACATTGGATGCTAATTATGGCAGGGTGGGATGCAGATGTGTCTCTGTGGCTACAAGTCCATCTGCAGTATTGCTTCTGTTGAGCATGTTGCATGTATGAACTAAACTTAGATCTGTTTGCCTGGATTAAGACAGGCATTTGTTACTAAGACCTCTATAAGTAGTCTATTCAAGTTTAGATTTCTGTTCTGGGATCACTGATGTGTCTGCTTTTGTGATGACTAGAGGACTAGAGGAAGACTATGAGGAAGTTAGCATTGAAAATAAAACTTTTCACCAGTCAGTTTCTGGCTACTTATGATAGTGATTTTTGGGAAATCCGTGTACAACTTGAAATTTTTTGGTTAATGCTATGAGGTTCTTGCTATGAAGATTCTGGTAGCTATCTGTAACAGCAACTGGAGACCAGCTCCTTGGAAAAATGGAATAATGTTCTGGGTGAAAGAGAGTATGGCAAGCCTCCTGAAAATCCCTTCTAGTCTCCTGTCCCTTGTTCAGGATCGTCTTCCTTTCTGTCATATAAACTCTCCTCTCTAGTAGCTATATCAAGACGATAATGATTTCTTTCAGTCAGTGATGATGTGAGGAACCTGAAGGCTACCTCCTTCTGCTGGAATATTGATATGGTACCTTTGGGGAGAGTTAGTTTGGGTGGGTGTTGGCCAATGGGTATGTGATATTGTTCCTTTGGCAAGGAATAGCTACTATGAACTATTATTATGCTCCATGAGGGGATTTAGAGTCTGGAGTTTGAGGTGCAGAGGTCTGGAACAGACTGGGGTTTGGTATGTGGGAAGGAAAATTGGGAGTAGGGACTTTCAAACAATTACAGAAAAGAGTAATGTCAAATTCAAAAAAGTTTGAGAATGCCTGACCTACAGGTCAGATTGATTCTAGTGACTATATGAGATGTGAGTATTTATGTTGCTTATTAGTGAGCCGCTAACCGCGTGTCATAATATTTTCCTGACTTTGGGATCTTGCAGCAGGGTTATGATAACCTATGGAGCTGCGAGTGTTTAGAATATATATACTGCTTTCTCTGATGCATGTTCATAGACCTTTCTGTGCTGGGCATGACTGATGTCCCTATTGCACATGCAAGTAAATATTGTCAGTGTGTGATAGGATTTGTGTGCAACTCTTCTCAGGAGCATCCAGTGACAGGACAAGAGGCAATGGGCACAAATTGAAATAGAAGAAATTCTATTTAAACATAAGTATTTTTGTTTTTGTTTACTGTAAGGGTGGTTGAAAACTGGAACAGGTTGCCTAGAGAGGTTGTGGAGTCTCCATTCTTGGAGATACTCAGAACTTGACTGGACACAGCCCTGAGCAATGTGCTCTGGTTGACCCTGCTGTGAGCAAGGGGTTGGAATAGATGATTTCCAGAGGTCCCTGCCATCCTCGGCCGTTCTGAGATTCACTGATACATGATTTCATACAAAACTGTAAGCTTCAGAGGCTATTCTTAGTAAGAGAGAGGAGGACGAGGAGGAAAGAAAAAGATTTTTCTTTGTTATTTGAAGTCAGCTGAGTCTGACTCTTTCTTCAGGATAGCTTGTTGCTAAAGTAGTGTGTTTCTGCCTTCATTGTTTTTCTGCCTGGCTTTGCATTTAGATTGCTAGGGTTTGACAGGGCATCTTGACCCCTTTTGTGGAAGGGAAAGTAAGCAAGATTTGCTTGCTTTAATGGGAAGTGGGAGAATGCAGAGGAGAACCTCATATTTCTTCTGTCCCATGAAAAGTGTTTTCTAACTCCTTATTAGATAATTCTGAAGAAGATGAGTCCTACACTAAACTGGCTTCTACTATCTGTCACAGTGTGTGGTGGGTTGTTTTTGGTGGTGTTTTTGTTTTTTTGTTTACTAAACTGTTTTGTCTCAGTCATGGTACTGTTTCTTATAATGGAAACTACGATCAAAAGTTTGGAAATGAGATGCCTGTTGGAAGAGTTGCTTCACGTTTTTTTCCTCTTCCAGTTCAGGCTGAAATATTGATTATGTATAATATATTACTGAGGGCCAAGAACAAATTCAAAGTGTACATGAAGTACTCCTTAAAAATAAACTTTCAACATTCTGAATGCAATGCTTTCTCTTTATTAAACCAAATGATGACTCTTTTATAACATTTTCACTCTGTGAAGATTTTCCTCTTTTCCTGAAAGCCTTTTTTCTTCCCTCCCTAGGGACCTTCATTATGTTTTGTTAGGGCTTTGTTATATGTTAATGTTCCACCAAGCTGAGAATTGATAATACTTTGCAGAAAGGGTTTCATATGTAAAGTTCTCCACACAGGACTGATATAAATTAATGGGGCTCTTGCTAGGTTTAGAAATTGCTGGTCTTTCTTGGATGTGGCAAGCAGGAGATAACAAACAGTCTGTCTTTCCTATACTATGCCTACAGTAAATGCTAACAAATATCCCTTTGAAAAGTGTAAAGTTGGATAAGCTGTGGAAAATGCGATACAGAATTTAAATGTATACCTTTGTGTCATCTGAACAAGATGAATTATGTGGCTGTATTTCTACATTTTGCTTAAAATCCTGATTCAGCATAATTTTTTCCTTATCAGCAAACATCTGGTGTGATACAAAAAACACCATAGGATATCAAAAATATAAATGCTTTAAATTCTTTAGATTCTGCATTAACTACATATAAATATTTATGGATGTATTGCTGTTTTAATTAATGATGATGTTTTAATCTGAAGCAATTTGGTTGAGTGATATAAAGCATTTGCAAGCTGAATTATCAATAGAAGTATTTTACAGATTGTGCCTGCTTTATCTACTGCATATATTTTCTAACATTTTCTTTCACTGTAATTTCATTTTCACTTACTATTTCCTTATATTTAATTGAAATTGCATACAAACATTGTGACTCAGTGGATTCTGTTTCTTGTAAATACGGGGGGGGAAATATCATAAATCTGTGCTTTACCCTGGTCTGCTGCTTTAAAACGTTAAGTACTAGAGGAAAATATTGTGGGTCAGATAGAGATTTTTAATGTGCTGTGGTATCTTAAGCTTATTGGTGAGTTTGAAAGTCTGTTTACCTGCAACAGCATGTGTTAGACACTTGTTTAAGTTTAAACACATCTATCCTAATTATGTTGTGTTCTTTTCATGTTTTGAAACAAAATATTTGATAATTAACATATTAGCCAAAATCTGCACTCAAGCTTCTGTCTGTTTTTTTGCGCTCAAAGCAATAAAGTTAACCTTTCTAGGCATGGTTTGATCTGTTTGAGACCTTTAAACAGTTCAAACATTAAGCTGAGTTCAGCTTTCTCTTTGCTCTTTTGTACAGCGCACAAAATGTTTCTGCAGTTGTTCTGAGATTGGTTGCTCCAAGTAATAAAACTCTAATCAAAATGTGAAAAGTTGAGGTTTTTTGTTTTTACAGCTGATTAATTTAGTTTCCATTGAAAATCACTTCCAAATAAGTGGAAAGCTTTCCTTACAGCCACTTCTGTTTATCTGGGATGATATGATAGTATAAGTTGTCTTAAAGATGAACTGAGTGGAGGGTAACCACATGCCCCTGTCTGACTTGCCTGGTGGAGAGGTCTACAAATAGAGGGGAATGCAAGTGGATGGAGAAATAATTTTTAGGACTGCCGCTTGTTTCATATTCTTTCCCTTTCTGAGTCATCTTTTATTTGTGCTGGCTTACAAAGCTGGTATCTGAAAAACATCACAAAATGTAATTCCTTGACTTTTTTAATGAAGTAGACAGAATAAAGTAGCTTTTATGCGTGGAAAGAACAGTCTTAAAGGAGTAATGATTATCAAACTGAAAAGTCCTCTTCATTTGGAAGCAAACTGAAATTCAAGATGTTTTTGGTAAGTCAGTTGCTGTGTCCTGACATAAGCAGCATATTGAGGGCTGTGACAATAGAGGAACAAAAATTATCAGGCAATGAAAATATGCAGTTGTAGCTTTCCTTTAGTGATGTTCCAAATTACGGCCTTTCTATTTATACTGGAATTTAAAGGAGGTGATGACTGGCACAGTGATACTTATTTCATGGTAGGACAACTTGAGTTTTTAGCACAAACTTAAAGAATTTTGTGGATTGCTGAAGTGAGAGTACCAGAATTAAATAGACTAACTCTGTCTTGTTTGCAGTGTGTTAGTGCAGTAGCAGTGTAGGTCGATATGGTTGCTCACAGCACCAGCAGGATTGGGTCTGTCTGGATCTGCACCAGCTACGGGAAGGTAGCTTTAGTGTCACCTGGTGTTTGCGCTTCATTTCTTCCCCCTGCCCATCCCCCCCCCCCAACCTTGTGGGCAACCCAGTTCTGTGTAGCAGCCCCAAGAAAGCTACGAAGTGTATATTTTTAAACATTGACACTGTATTTTCAGCCTTTTTAGAATACAAAGAAAATATCTTATCTTGGAATCTTCTTCTTTTTTTTTTTCGGTCTGGTATATAGGTCTCTACTTCCATGTTACTGAGACAGAAAAATCAACAGGGCAAGTAAGTTCCCATGACCTTGATTAAAACACATGGAAACAGTCTTGCCGTTCTTTCTAAGGCCTGAAGCAACTTTTCCTCCTCACTTGTCTTCAATTTACAAAATATAGAAGTGCTTTGAAATGCAGTGCTGGGGTGTCTGGAAAGCCATCTCTCTGATTTTTGTCTTAAATGGCAGTGTAGAGAGAACGTCTTTCATTCACTGTCTACCATAGTGGGCAGTTTCCTAAAAGAAAATTTATTGATCTTTCACTGAAGATTTTAGTATACTGTTTAAAAATAGGGAAGAAAGAGCTTGTTCTTTTTTAAATACATCTGACCAGATGAATAGGTAACTCATTGGAAGAGTGTTAGTGAGCAGGTAGTAGTAATACAGGTAGCTATAAAATGCTGGTCCCTTCTGAACATAGGATTTGTTATGTAGTTTTACAGTCTAAAACAGATCTTTATAGTGGAGGAGGTTTGAGGTTAATCAGAATATTTTCTTGTTATTTTTTTCTCTGAAACTTCTGTAGCAGTTCACTTTCAAAGTTTCAAGTCTGAGTTAGCAATATGTAGGTTTAAGACAAATTTTCCAGTTATCTTAAAGGTGCTGTATTGAAGTGTATTGAAGTGTATGTGTATTCAAGGATTTCGGGAAGAAATGTGTTTTCACTGGAAGAAAAGTACTCAGTTGTTTTGCAATGGTCATTGAGAGATACGTTATATAGTTTATGGAGTGGATTTGTTTAGTTTATGGTTCATAAAAACTGGTATTATCACAGTTGTCACAGTTTGAGCTGAGCAAATGTGTGGTCTTTTTTTTTTTTTTTTTTTTGCTTTTGTCTTTGTCTTTGTTTTTGTTTTTCGCCTTGCTTGAGGAAGGGGAAGGTGGGTCAGGATGGTGTAGGGAGGGTGTGGGCAGCCGTGGCTGGTGGAATGATGATTCCTCTAAGCAGCTGTTGCTTCCTCCCTCTCCTCATCACTCCATCCTGCTTGCGAAGGGCAGCAGCCTGCCTCCTCCTCTGCCTTGTACTCCCTACCTCCTAGGAGCCCTGTCCTGTTTCTGCAGGAATGGGAGGGTGATTTTGGTAGCAGATGTTCATGGCTGAAAATAGAGGGCAGCTCTGTGCAGCTGGTCAGTGTGTGAGGAGATTATCATGGGGGCCTTGAGAGGAGAAGCAGCTACCTCCATGTGGAGGAAGGGAAGCAGGCACCATACATGGGGAGTAACATACCTCTGAATTGAGGGTAGGGGAGAAGTAGTTGGTGGAGGGAGAAGTTGCCTGTGAACAGAGAGTGGAAGAGCTCTTTCTTTAAAGCTGTGAGTAAGGGCTGCTTTAATGTGGCAGAAGCTACCGGAAGGGAGGAAGAAGGAAGAACACCACACTTGGGGTAGGAGGGGGTTCTTGGAGATGATTCCGCAACATAGATCTTATCCTTTTGGCTGCCACAGTTGGACCACTTCTTTTGAGTACATGCGATTTGTCGGAAAGATAAATAAATGTTGTTAAATGAATACATTTACCTATTTGAAGCCAAAAGAAAATACTTTCAATTTTTGTAGACTGTTGTGTTTCTGCTGTTGTATAGTTGGCGATATGTATTGAACAGCTATAGGTTTGTCAATTCTGGGGAGAGGGCTAGTGCCAGAATAGGTATTTCAGGTAATTGCACATCTAAACTCCCTTTGAACACATCTAATTCTCATCAAGACCACTTTTTTATGGGCAGTCTATTTTATCACATTACAAGTGAACTAAACTAGAAGGCATTCTTAGTATCATATACGCATCTGCAAAGGAAGTTAGTAAAGAATAGGCATCTCATACTATGTTTAAGATTCTCATTTCAGAATCAGTTACCTATGAGTTCCTCATATCGATGAATCATGAACCCTTGGTTTAATAGCTTTAGTCTAGACTATGAAGCTAGTGCAAAACAGAAATCAGGATGTACAGTGGTGTCCACTGTTTCCGAACCCTACAAACCATGGGTACAAATCTTTACGTAACTAGGAGAGGAGACATGTGCTTGGAGTTCCCAAGCTGGAGACAGTGACTGTGCCCTGCTGTATTGCTCTGTTATGGAATAGGATCTGGTCTCTGTTGTATCTTGCAGTGCTGCAGCGATGTGAGCCTCACCAGCTCTTGCACCAATGCAGTTCTGCTGCCAGCACACAAGAGCTTCACTTAAACTGTTTGTGAGCTGCATGATGTCAAAAGCCATAGCTATGGATACTCCTATTTCAGAATGTACCACTTTTAGAAAGCAGAAACTATTATATAATATTGTGGTGTAATTAATGTATTCAGATTTTGAATGATACTTTTTTTTACGGCAATGACAGGCCTGTGGTCTGGATCCTTCATTTCATGCTATATGTCACATTTGTAATTTAATTCTGAACAGTGCTTGCATAATGATTTAAAAGTGCTTTAAATATTTGACACCAAATCCTCAGTGGGGGAGAAGTCAGTTACTTGCTGTGTGAATTCCCTTCTGGCCCTTTTAAATAGATTATTCAGCACCTTGTTCTAAAGATAGATGACATAGTTGTATATTCTGAAATTCAATTTTATAGCTTGAAATTAGAGAGAAAGTAATATATAAGTATTAACAATAGTATCAGACATAACATTGTGAGATGTGATAAATTATATGAAAGACTTGTACCTTCTGCATGTTTACCCTGCTACAGGACCATGACAGTGTCACAAAGTCAGGACTCCATGCTTATAATGGTGAGATTAGATATGTCTGATGGATATGTAAGCTCTATAGCCTCACGTGAGCTCCTAAGGCCAGGATGCAAAAAGCTCGATGAATTTTGGAGTATTCATTTGGATTCTTCCAAACCTATGGGCCATGTTGGAAGGGGGCAGGTTGTGACAGCTGTATTTAAGTGGTGATCCTCTTTTCTTTGTCTTCTGGATGCTAACTAAAAGGCCGGAAAAAAAAAGTCTCATTCAGTGCTCTAATAGTGGGGTTTCTTTCAATCATGAAACTATAGATTGCCTAGAACTAAACTTGCTAGAACCTATCTAAGCATTTTTTTTGAAAGATAAGATATATGCACATCTTAACTTTTATTGCTAACTCTTAATGACATCTGTCTCAAGTTTTATTCTGTCTAGTATCAGTTCTGATTTAAAAATCAAAACAA
Organism: Apteryx rowi; assembly: GCF_003343035.1. NCBI lineage: Eukaryota > Metazoa > Chordata > Aves > Apterygiformes > Apterygidae > Apteryx > Apteryx rowi. The sequence goes on along the minus strand of NW_020447852.1, from coordinate 78,687 downwards.
ACGCTACCCAACCCCACCCTTATTGGAATCTGCCACTAAAAAAAAAAACCCAAAAAACTGGTACTGGTAGATTTTGTTGAGATTTGGGATCTTGCTGAGGCCTGACAGTTATTGCAGGAGCTGAGTACTGTTGTTTAGGAGGAGAGACTTCAGTTTTGGAGCTTGCACTCGTGTCTTCAAAAGACACTTGTCATGTATTATATATGAAATTGCATAGTTTTTATCAGTTATGTGCCAAACCCTAGATTATGCCACAGGATTTGCTTCTTTCCAGTTAATGCCTTAGGCAGCTTAGTGGGGAGTCTCTCTGTAGCAATTCCATGCAAAGGATTAAATATGGTTTTCATAAATGTATAATAAATTAACCTCCTTATTTGAAAAATACCATTACTTAACTAACAAAGCAGCATTTGGGGAACTTATTATTTTGGAAAGTTAATTTTTGGAGCATGTTGTCTGAACTTTGTTTTTGGATAGCTAAATAACTAATGGCTCTAAAATCAGATGGCAACTGTTCTGTTATGAAAATTTCTGTCCTGTATTTTCCAGTTTTAAAGCTTTTGCTGCTTGAATTGTGTGAATCTTGAGCACATTTTCTTAAGGCTTAATCAAATAAAGTTCAATCTGGTTGAAAATCTGTTTGGCTGATTTTTTTCTAAATTGTTAGTGCATTATATTTCTAATTTTTCAGTAGTGTTAAACTACTGAAGTTAGTCATGACTGAATAAATTCTGCCTATTCCATGAGTTTTTGAAGTGTTTAGTGTTTTTGGAGATGTGCAGATCTTGGGTTTTTCTGGCTGGATGGGTTTCCTCTGTTTATGTCAAGTAAAAGGACAAATGTTTTCATTGCTAAATAGCCAATATCCTCTGTAATTCCAAATGTGTTAAGTGTTTACGTTGCAAATTTTAGTGTGAGATGCTTGCTTTCAGGAGGTTGGCACAAAACGGTTTTATGTTGCTGTATTGAGTCAATTGAATTCTAAAGTAGTTCATTTTTTGCACCTTTTTCAAAAACACATTTCCACCATTTATTCCATTGTAAGTGGATGATCTTTGTTATTTGCTATTATTCACCAAATTCTTTGTTATTAGACAAAACTGTAGTTCATCTGCATGGTTTTTCCTGCAAGGTATTCTGAGCACGAGAGAGAGTTTTGCTTGATTTATTTTCTTCTGGATTAATAAGTCCTGAGGTAACATGATAAAATATGTGTCTTCTCTTCATAGTTAAAGCATCCAAATACAAAGTAGTAATAACAAGAGAATTGTTGGCCCCCCTGCTTGCCATCTGTGATAGCCAGCTGCTAGATTGCGTTGCTGTATATTGTGGGGAAGACATGCTTCTGATTTGTTTTGCTATGGAAAGCCGGCACTTGGAATGCTGATCTCCAGTAACATGCCGTGTGACTTGGCATACCACTGTGGTGCACCTATATGGTAACCTAACACACACACTGTGAGGAGTTTAATATACGTTGTGTTTATATTGCTATTCTGAGCAGAGGTAGACTGACCAAGGGAGGAACAATATAAGGAGATGGCACTTTTCATTTATATCGGTTTAGCTCTAGCATTCAGAAGCAAGCAAGTGTTTGTCACCAATGGGTGTATAAAGGCCTTTCCAAGTGTGTGTTTGTGGCGGTATCAAACTTGAGGATGATATGCTGAGACCAAGACTTTAATTATTGCTTCTTAGGGCAAGGTGGTCCAATCAGTGGCCTTCAGAACCGTCCACCTAATCTGCCACTTTGTCTGGGCAGAGCTGTTGGGTCCGTGCAAGAGCTCTTTCTGCTGTGTCTGCATGTGCCTGGGGAGTAAGAGCACTGACATGGTCATCCACTGAAGGTAGTTTAAATCTCATTGTTTTCCTTCTCCCTGGTGTAGATTAAAAAAAGGGGAGGGGGTGAGGGGAATCTCATATGGTTCATTAACTTTCTGTGAGGATGGGGTTCTTCAGCTGAGAGGCAGTAAGGAATAGCTGGAGGCAGTAGTATTTTCATTTGCTGTAGCTAAAATCTCAAGAAAATATCTCTGAAGTTCGAAGTTCTAGGCATTTTTTTTAAACGAGCTATTGCTGAGGAGGGTTTCCCCAGTGTATTCGGACAGCAGTTGCACAGGAACATGTCAGGGCTTGCTTCGGAGACAGTTATATGAGTGTTTGAGGCGGGGTGTAGAGGGGGGAGAGACAGGCGGAGGGCTCAAGCTTCTGGAAATGCTTGGTTTTTTGAAACTTGTCCTTTCGAAAGCTGGTGAAACAAAAAGCACAAAGCCTTCCTGAAAGTTGCATTTCTTTGCCTAATAGTATCACAAGTACCAGGATTACCAAAGCTAAAAAAATTCTAGTTTTTCCTTTTCTGTTTTAAAAAAAAAAAAGCTTTATCAGTATGTCAATTTGTGTGTAGTTATTTGCATTTATAGTTTGCTTGCATTTCCTTATCCTGTTTCAGTTTAGTATATGTGGCTCGTTTTTGGTGAGAGATAATTTAGTCTTTTGTGGCCGTTAGAAGGTCCGATTTATTATTATTATTATTTTTTGTGTGTGTGTGTGTGTGTGTCACATTACTGGATAGTTACTAGATAGACAGATAATTAAGGGAGCTGTGAAAATGAGGTGATTTGCTGTGGAGACTGCTCAGTGAGAAAATGCTCAAAAGTGAGGTTTTCACCTCATACTACTGCAGAAACATTGAAAGAAATATTATTACATGTTATGGCATATAACTAAGATTGAAAGATGAAAAGCTAACATGTAAAATACAACATTTTTGTATGTTCTGTAAACTTAGCTCATGAAATTCATTGCTTCAGGTGTCTTGGAGGCTAAAGACTCGGGAATGAATTCTAGGTTCATAAATAACAGAAGTATCTGGAGTATTGGATGCTAAAATGAAGTTTTGAAGAGGGATAAAGTCTTCACATCTCATGAATTAGGCAAAGTGTTACCTGYAGAGTCTAGAAGCAGCTTGTTCTGCAACTTGTTGCTATGTTTCTCACACCTCTTTCTAAAAATGCCAATGTGCTGCTCAGCCATACTACTAGACAAGAAAGATGAGTTGTGACCAGCATGTCAATGATAAATTATTGAATAAAACAGCTTGTCCTACTGCCATTTGTATCAGTTAATTGTTCAAGTGATGTGTGGAGAAAGCTGTAAAGATTGACTGTTATTCAGATAATATTTGTGTAATTTTTGCAGATTTCAGTGTTAGAGAGCAAGGAAATGCCTATTTTATCAAATCATTGGGTTGTAACAAGCAGAAATAATATTAAGTATCATAACACCATGTTTTATTGTGTGAAAACTTGTTGGAAAATTGCTGCATTTTCTTCATGGAGTGTAAGTTCTTGTTGGACAGTTTCAGAATAATTTATATAACTTCTGTAAATGTAACACACGACTGTTGAGAAGATAAAGGCCTTAGTGATGTTTAATAATTGCAAACAGTGTGCAAGCCTGTGTTCTACACCGTATTGCTTTTTCTTCTTTCAGGATCAGTGGTAGTTTTCAACAGCTAGGCACTGGACTAAAAATAATAACTATTTTGGCATTTATTTTCCTAACACACACATCCCTGTGTGAAACCTAGTAGACCTGTATTGCCACTTACATGACCCCAAAGCCCACCAGAATAAGAGATTCTCAGTACTGTTTAACTGCATTCTTTGTAGAGGTACCTATACCTGTTTGAGTGATGATGCTATTAACTAAAATTTAAGGTAATGAATCTTGTTAATGTAGTCTGTGTCACTAGTGGTATAGAAGACCTTTCAAACTGATACATAGTCTAGTGTAGCTATCTGATGCACAAACTCTGAAGTAACAGGTAGTTTCTAAACTTAGGGGTTTTGGGCACCAACTAGTTAATTAAAAAAAAAAAAAAGTTGATACTATTTGAAGAAATCGGGCCATCTTAGGTAATGAAATATGGTGACAACACACAGGTTCTCTTCCTAGAATTGCTGAGGTGGACGAGTAAGGAGAGGTGGTCTCAAGTTTACATCTGGGTGACTTCCTTTGTTTGGTTTTCATCCAAAATGCAGATTGACATAAACCACAAGTAAAATGTTAACTATTACCTGGTAACTAAAAGCAGTTAATGAGGATTCTTAATGCATACAAACGTGAAAGTCAAGAGTCAGAAAAGGTATATATGAAGTTGCACAACTATTCAGATGTCTATGGAAGTATATTGTTTTGGTATAGAGGTTATAACTTTTAAGACTGACGTTTTGAAGCAGTGTACTATTTTAATACGTGTCAGAAGTTTCATGATTCTAAGTACTTTTCCACTACTGCAAAATACAAAGCAAGTATCTTTACGTAATTACTTTGTGCTTAACCTTGCTTGCATCCTTGCTGTCTTACTTTTTAAACCAAGATGATTTTCAAAGCTGTTTCAAAGTATCAGCGTTACCCTAGAGACAGCATTAAAAGTTTGCGAGTGTTGAAGTGGTAACATATTTTGTGGCTAGTGTTGTTGAAATACTGTAATGGTTAACTTTTTGCTACTATTTCTGTGGTGTCGTATACTTGAGCATGTGACATTATTCTGTCAGAAGCTACTGTTCACAGTTAAAGTTGGCTAAAGGAAAACTGATTTCATTTTTAGTCTTTTTTGTTTTGATTCTGAAATGTTCAGTTGCATCAAATGTTGGACTTTTTTTGGAAGAGAAATACAAATATGAAAGAAGGAAAATATCTCAACTTGTTTAAATAAGAGTTGATTGAAATTTTTAATGAGTTTTGGGCCAATTTTAAGATAAATCTAGCTTCTAGTCACAAATTAATAGTACATTAAAACTGGAATTGGAGATAGCCGCATTCATCATTCCAGCTGAGAACAATGTAGAAAAATTAAATTTTTCTTCAAAATGAAATAGTAAATTGAAACACTTCCACTGACATTTGATGAAGATATCTTAAACATTTTATACTGCCTATAACATAAAAGGGGAGAAAATGCTTCATTTAGAAAGTGGGGAGAAAAGGAGCATTTCTGAGACTGTAAGGATCCTTTTTGCTTTTTTTATGAAGTGAAATTTCAATGAAATAAAAATTAAGTGTTTCAGTAGTTTTCTTTTTTCAAATGGAAGATGGCTTTTTGGTTGAGCTTCAATTTTGTCATACTTGAAATATGCTAACACTGAATTGGAAATGAAGCATATTAAGATTTTTTAATAAGAGGGGARTTATAAGCTAATAGTGCCATGTTGCAAACTCGGTAGAAATTAATTTGGAATGCTTATTCTGCCGTCTGATCTACTGGGTAGTTCTTGTCCTAAAATGTCTGCTAGGATTGCTTTGGTTTAATGACTTAACAGTGGAAGCTGAGCTACAGTAATATGTGGCCTTTGCCGGCCACAAATGTTTTTAAAGCACCCTGGCTTAAGCTGTAATGGTGCACTGGCTAAGCATGTGCCGCTGCTGACTGTTGACATGTGGCTTAATTGCCAATAATCCAGTTTTGTGTGCCAGCTCTTCTTTGCGGATGGCCCTGAAGGTGAGATGACACCTTCAGTAATTCAACAATTAGGAGCGAGGCTGTGTAGTAAGTTTGAAGGGCAGGCTTAAGACTGCCTTGCTGGTGTTAAGTTAGAATGGACATTGGATTTACTCCAGTTCCTTAATGAGTGATAGGGTTATAGTTTCCACTTGGTGAGTTACCAGACTAAAGAAACAGGCTTCTATTCATACTGTTATAATGGAAACTATTCTTTTTACCTTAGTTTTCCACAAGTGTATCTCATTTAGTGGACAAATATATCTCCTAATATTTATGGATTTCAGTCTCCTGGTTATTTATAGCAAGATGGATTCATTGCAGCTTCAGAAATGTTAGGAAATGCAGGCAGATTTATACAACAATGATAAAGACTCCTTTGAGGGAATGATACCTTCTTGTGAAGTAAAAGAAGCTGAAGTGAACAGAAATCTGTTAGTGGCTTAGCAGTGAGTCGTTAGTCCTCTAAACAGGAATGTAAAGTTAACCTTGCATTGTCGCCTGTGGTACTTGGTTAACTAGGGCAATTATAGGATGGCAGTTTTCCTGACTCTTTTCTGACTTGTAGGCTGCTGAGTTTGTGCATTGAGTCCAGATTGCGGGAATATTAAGAAAAATAAGACACACCATTCTTTCTGGCAACTTTATTGGCAACAGTTTTTTTTTTTTAATTCTGTATCCTAATTTTTGTAAATTTATTCATTACTCATAGGGAAAGCTCTCTGAGGGCTAAACTAGGCTTTCTTAGTACTTCTAGGATTTTTGTGAGAATATTGTTGCCTTTTCAATAGGTGATTTAGCAATGGCTGAGAGATGCAGGTTTTTTTGTTTTTCTTTGTTTTTTGTTTTGATATTTGTATGAAACTGCATAGCAGGCAGTTTATTCAGGAGTGTTTTCTTTTATGCATGTCATGTCTTATATCAGGGAAGTATCCAGATACAGGTGGGGCGTGGATGGCTGTGAAAGTATATTGAAAATTTTGTTTGTTTTTGATGGGACTATTTAGACTTTTCTTGTTGAGACATGACCAAATTTTGTGTGCACAGTGTGAAGCTCAACAGGGTATTGATTCCTGGGTCTATTGGCTATCAAATAAGAAGAATGAAAAAAAGTTCAAAACTTCATTAATTAATGGTTTAAATTTTTCTGATGTGGAGGTCAGGACTGGAAGCTATTTAGAAAAAAAAAAGAAACAAAAACAAACAATTATGCAAGCATCAAGTGTATTTACAATAAAATAAGAAAAGCTATATGGGTATTCATAGTCAGTTGGTAGTAAGTAATAGATATGTAAACAAACACAAGTGTATGCATATGGCATCCTGAAAACAAACTAATTTTACTTACTTTATTTTGTGATGGCATGCATTAGCAACAAGATCATTAAAGATGAGATGGTATAGTTCTGAATTACAGGTGTCTAACAATAGGTCAAAAATGCAGTAAAGAATGACACAGGAGGAAGAGGCTCTTTGAGTCATAGGTTATAGAACAGTTAAGTATTAGTTTTATTTAGAAACTTTACAGTCCAGTGCATTTTTCCAGAGGCCGATATTTGCCTCTGCACTGAAACTTCACCATACTATCCTTTATATTAGCTTTCATGATCTTTACACCGGTGACTAAAAGTAGGTCATCATTTAAAAGCAGCAATACACTTGCCGCCTACATTATTTATAACTTAATAGCATTGCCTGCATAACTCATTTTGGCAAAAAAAAAAAAAAAAAAAAAAAAAAGGAAAAAAAATCAGTAATAACAGAAACCTCATGTTATCGAAGCAAACAAACATAAAGTGAATTTGAAATGTGTAAGAAACCCTGAACAGAAAATGCATGACTTCTTAAGTTTTAATCTGTCTAAACTTTTCTAGATGATTTATATACAAACCTTTTTGAATTTTAAGATTTTACAGCTTCACAAATTGTAAGCTTTATTTAATACATTTTCTTTCTTCTCTTAGAGGTTAAACTTATATGCTGTCACTTTTTGGCATTTAATTTAATAACAGTGGCAGGCAACTGTATTATACCTGTGAAGCAGAAGATAAGAATGGGGAGTGGTAAGGAAGAATTAGTAATCAAGATCTGTAATTCTAAAGCAAACTTTCTTGATACAGAAAGCTAATTAAATTAAATCCACCGTTTTGCTAATCATAGGGCAGCTACTCTCTCCTTTTTTGATGGGGAGAATGTCTGTATATGTTGAGTCTTGTTAAACACTTCTGTTTCATCAGTTTCATCCTTCCATTTTTGAGTGTTTAGTAAGAAAAATCTCAGTTTTGTGAATTGTTAATCTCAGAACAGAAATAATGTTTTTTCTTACTCATTAATATATAAGCACTCTGATACTAAATGCATAATAAAAAAGATTGGTGCCTGAAACAATTTTTATAAATAGTTTTAATTTATCTAAAAAGTTATACAGCTTTAGAAAGCGATTCATTCTCTGGTATTTTGACAACTCTACAATGCTACTTGTGCCACATTAAGCCTCTTAATTTGAGGCTTGCACAGAATTTTGGAAATACGTTTTTTTTTATGCTGTCTTCTACTGTTATTTCTTTGTTTTGCGTACCGAAGTTGCCTAGCTTACAAGGACATCAGGAGGTGATACTACATTTATTTCATTTTAGAAAAACATCTGTTTATTAAAAACAGTCTAACAAACCTATCTCTTGATGTCAGCATAAATACATTCTCATGGAATAACCATCCTTTCTGATTGTTTCCTTTTGACTCAGCCCATGCAAACTTATGTTCATATGCAAACAGTCAGTGTGTTATATAAATATAACCTCCTTTATTTTTATTTGATATTTTTCAAAGGATTTTTAATAATTTGCCTAATGGCTTGACTCAAGTAGTATTTTGTATTGTCAGGAGTGCAGATGTAATGGGTATGAAAAATATCACAATGTGCACAAAATAAAGGTGCTGTGATAGGCAGTGTTCCCAAGTTAAAATCTTTCATAGATATCTGCATGCATTTTGCATATTGAATGGTCCAAGGTTAAAACCTTTCACAGGTATTTGCATGGGTTTTGCATAGTGAAGCATTCTTGTGCTTATTAACCTAACACCATACTTGCTGTTATGAAATTTGCATGTGATTTACCTTCTGTTTATTGAAATAAGTGCTACACAAAGTTCAACGTATCAACTCCTTTTTATGTGCGATCGATTACTGGGTGGAAGGCACTTTAAAAAGAAATCTTGCACTTCTTAGCATGCTATAACAGACACAAGTTTTAAAAGGTGAACTGTAGTCAGCATGACCTTTCAATAACACATGTATATGCTGGATGGCATGTTTCCAAATGTAATATAACATCTTTACCCTATGAAAGACTTATATTTGAAACTTATTCTTCATAGCAGAAGCAAAAAAAGAGCTATAGGGGATATATTGCTTTTTTCCTGTCAGTTCTTTTACTTTATCATGTCACTGTGGAAGAAGCATATTTTTACACTTTGTACATTTACACAAAAATATTACATATTTTTGGTGTGATGATTTGTTGCCATTTTCATGATTGATAGCATGAGCTGTTGGATTTTTTTTGTGTTCCTGACAGTACCTTGCRATTTGTGTTCAGTATGTTTCCTAGTATCTTAATTTTGGTTTCCTTTTGAAGCATAATGGATATTCAGGTCTACAGGCTTGAATTTAGATTACTGAAATTTTTGAAAACTTAGAATTTTAAGTTTTAAAACAAAACAAAAAAAACCCTAAGAGAGAATACTTGTATTCAAAGCTTAACTGTTGGTGGCCCCTAACAAAACTTACTATGAGAGCACCCTGTAGTTCCACAGCATGCATGTAAAATCTCACCCCCACACCTAAAAGTAATATGAACATGTGTATATAACTAGYTATGTTTTGAATTGGAATTGCTTTTAGTACATTGTAAACTGCAAGTTGTAGTAACTTCCTTACTTTGGTAATTCCAAATACATTTGTTAAACAGTAGTTAGTTTACCAATTGTCATATTCATATATGACAGTTGACTGACTTTTTTTACTATTTTCATAGGCCATACTGCCTTTTCCTGCATGTTACTATCTTCTGGCATTGGAAAAAATTTCCACTGCCTTGGCTGCTTACGTTACCATGATCAGAGAGGGTCAATGCCATGGTGCTCTGAAAAGATAAAATTACTGGTAATTTCTGAGAGCAGAAATTAGAATACCCTTTCCCCACACCTGCATTGATTATTTGCAAAAGAAAATTAGCACCCTGCTAGCTTACTAATTCATTGAGGTCATCTGTGAGAGGTCTTTTGGCCTAGGGTCCAATTTGAACAGTGAAGAAACAGCCAGCCTTCTTACCCTATTGCCAGCCTTGAGATCCAGAATCACAAATCAGTCTACCAGAAATCATGAATGATTCCAAATTGGGATGAACTGTATTTTTCTATTCTTTTTGGTTTTTGAACTCTACTCGTCCTCTGTGCTTGTGTTTACATGAAGAAGAAAGGTGAGTGTTGCCTGCTCTCTAATTTGAAGGTTGCATTCATTCTGATGGTGATGCATGTGCTCTCATCCCTCACAGGGCCTGCCTGGTTCTGCCCACGAGTTAGTTTCCCTTCGTTCTCTATCCTTCTGCAACTCAAAATCAGTTCTGTTCTCAAGTCACTGTAGATTGCTGTGAACAGTGGTGCATCAGTTTGGTATTCAAAATGGGCGTGCTGAAGTTGGTGAAGATGACTGGAGCTTCTTGTACCAAATTAAGACCATCTGTTTGACCCTTTTCTTTCTTTTTCTTTTTTTTTTCTTTTTTCTTTTCTTTGAAGATAGCCACTTACCTGTTGGGATCCCAGTCTTATGAGAAGAGTGAGTTTAGAAAGAAGATAAATCTGCATATAATGCTGTGTTAGAAAGTTTCATGTCAGAATTTTCTGAAGTGCTGCTTGAAAGCAAAGCTAGATATTAAGGGATTCAGTTACAATTTTAACAATTTGAGTTTTTTCTCCAAAAATTTAATTCTGTGGGCAGTCTAAATACTGTACTGTAACAAATTGATTGAATCTTGACTTTGCATGGAAACAGTAATTCAGATTTAGGCTGTGTTTAAATGATACTGCAAATAGCCAAGACAGTTCAAGTCTGTGGTTGCCACCCCTTGTGACACTTCATTATTTTGGGCCATCAGTAGAAGACCTTCTATGTAGCCATTGGTGGGGGAGTTTATAAATTTTGTTTGCATTGGTAAAATATGTTTTAAGTTCAGTTGCATATAATGAAAACTAAACTGAATTCATTAAAAAATTGGCAAATAAAATGTCTATTTGTAATGTGAGGTTTTCTTTAAAAAAAAGTTAAAACTTCATTTCAAGAACACTTCATTTGGAGGCAGTATCTGCTGAAGCAGCCTCTATTGTGTTTCCACTCTCATGCCTCAGTTGGGCCAGTACAAACAGTTGCCTGGTTGTTTTCTTTTAYTGCATGGATTAGTTCTGTACCAAAGCAGATTATCTTTTTTTTAATTAATCTCAGGTTAGTTCCATTATCTGGCTAATCAAGCAGCCAAATAAACAGTTGTATCATTCCAGTGAGAGGATGGTAGTGGGGGAGAAGAAAGCTGCTCAATTTTGTACTGTTGCTAAAAGGAAGTTTTGTAAAGCCGTTCTGTAAACGTGTTACCTGGTTAATTAGCTATGACTTGTATCTGGTTGTCAGCACTGGCCTACTACTAGGCTACTAGAATGGGACTGGAAAACTTCTGTAATTAATGAAATACTTGTTTTTCAAAATGATTTACTGCTATTGGTTAGGGCTTCATATTTCTTTAGCATAACACACTGTATTAGAGAGAACAATAAGCAGTGTTTGTAACCCTGAGTTTTGCCTACTGTCTGCGTATTTTGCCTTTAAAAATATAGCTGGAGTTTATAAAACCAAGTTCAAAGAAAGTAACTTCTATTATTTTCACATGCAGATCTTTAAATATTATGGATTTATCTTACTGTTTTATATGATTAACAGGGAAAAATAAGAACTTTCATCACATTGGTTGATGTCACCACTGTATCAACATCAGACTGTTTCATAATCAGCTCTGATTACGTAGATCCAACAAGAAAACTTATTACAAACACTAACAGGATCCACTAACAAAACTTATTACAAAGCAGATATATATGCATTTTCTCTAAGAAATGTGCTCTAACTTTTGCTCCGTTTTTCCTCAGCTGACTCCTTTTGGTAACCTTCAGACAAAAACCAAACACAACCAGCTATATCACTTCTATTGTTTGAGCTGAGYAGAAAACTAATGGTTATTTTTTTTCCAGTGAGAAGACAAACTCCTTGAAGTAGGCAGTATGAATAAAATAAAATATTTAATTGYCTACGTGTTAAATTGCCTTTCTGTTGTGTTTATAAATAATAATAATAAAAAGTGACTGAGTAAAGATGTGCTTTTGTGCTTCTATTGACTAAGCTTCTTTGCTTTCTGTTCTGTTAGCATGAGAGAACTAACATACCTGGAAGAGCTGCATTTTATTCATTTGGCAGAAGTATTTGCTTAGTTTGGGACAGTGGCATTTACACAATCCTTTTAAATAGAGTCAGATTGAATAATGTAATTGAAGACAAAATTTGAGGACAGTAGATTATCATAAGCACAAAATCTTGTCATGTGCAGTGAGGGCATTCTTTGGGGTAGTCCTTTGTTTAAATGCCTGTTCCTCAGATGCCTGCATTATATCCATAGGCTTTAAATGCAAAATACACCTTTAGGACAAGGTCTGGAATCAGGTAATGTCTTGGGTGCTTGTTCGTGCTTCCTTATATATGCTGTCATCTTGGCATTCATGAATCTTGAATTCTTTCTTCTACAGTAGCAATATCAACAGAAGACAATAGAGAAAGGCTCTGTAAATCTAACCCTGAAACTTCCTTGTCTGAATACTGTCCTAGAAATTAAGAATTGTGAGTCTGAGCTTTTAGAAAATGTGGAAGGCCTAGTACCTAGTCTCTGGATCCATGATTTGGCTCTCTTTTATCCTGTTGCACTGGGTAACATTTTAAGTCTGCTGAAAGAGAAACTGAGCAGAGATTCTAAGTTAATCATGTAGGTGACTTCACCTTCCCTGCATAGGCCAAATATGTATTAAATATTTTAGCATCATAGCTCATTTCTGTTGTATAGTGAAGAAGATACAAAGTCATCTCCTGTTTTCTGTTATGGCTGAATGCTGCTTTGTGAGCATTATAAGCACCTCAGTCTACTTCAGAGTATCTAGGTTTTGGCTGATGATTCTAATATGAGAGCAAGGACAAACTAGTTTTGGCTTCCTTTAAAATATTGGGCTGTCCAGGAGCTGTTTTACAAACAACTTGGGCATCCACACGGTGGGAGCAGGGTAACAGTACTCTTGAAAGCTGTCTCAGTATAAGTTATTCTGTATGAGTCAGACTGTGACTGGGGTTACTTTTTTGTGTGATGTTTAGCATCTGTTACTTGAGACTAAATAGTTGTTTAATTTTTTCATTATAGGTATATGATTGCAACTATGTTTTAACCAGTGTTATCACATTTAAGGCTTATTTTTCATTGTCACAATGACTGAAAGCATTATTTAAGTATTGCTCTAACCAGTTATGCTTATAACCCTATGATTTATAGATAGTGATCTTTATTTTAAACTGCCTAACTTTTCATGTGGATTTTAAAGTATAGTTTAAGGTAGCATGACTTCATCTACTGATCAGATTAGTTTCTGCAACTTGAGTGTTTTACCGTTGGCTGACCCTGTAGCTGCTCATTGCTGGTAGCAGGCTTAAGTACTTACGTCTCCTCATCCTTTTCTGCTAGAGGTAATCATCTCCTTGATTGTGCCACCTCATCTGTTTCTACTTCTGCTTTCTAGCTGGGATCTGTGACATGGTCTACATGGAAGGCTCATTTTCTGTAGTCATCTAAGCCAAGTTTAACTGGTAGTTGTTCCGCATTCCCCCAGGTGAAAGCTATCTGCCTTCACTACTGCACTGATCACTGAGCCTGCTCAGGGTACCAAGCAGGCAGAAAACTGGTCTTACAAAGAAAAGCAAATAGCTCTCTGCTGGCTTAGCATCCCAGCGGGGGGACAGACCCAACAAAATGCCAGCATAAGAGAAATTGGCCTGTGCAGTTAGGCATGAATGAAAGCATTTTAACTGTTTATTTTAGCAAAATTTCTCACTTTGGCTTTTCCTTCTAAATCTTATCACTGATAGTATTTTTATTAGGTTCCCCTCTTATTGTAAACTTTTAAGTTTTTGATCCTATTCTGTAGTAAAGTTTTAAATATGTTTTAAAAACCTACATTTTTTCATGAACTTGGTTAAAATGTGCATTTTGCAGTTTCTGTGCTATTTTGGAGCGGTTTGTGCTGGAGCAGGACTTACCAGCCAGTCAGTGGCAGTTTTTCAGTTTCTTGTATTAATCAAATTTTCCCTGCTGCAGTTGTTGGTTCCTTAACCCCTTAGATGTTCTCATTGTAGTGGAATGCAGTGATGTCTGAGTAACATGGCAATTCTGATAGGATGCATGTGGAAGCACATTTTGTCTTTTCCCACAAAAATCTTAATCGGTAGGGAGACTCTTAACTAACTACTAGTGGTTTTTGCTGCATTTTTAGTTTGCTAAGCCTATCCTGGAGTCTTTGATAAGTATATAAAATAGGAATGTAATATCTGAATGCTGCTACAGAAAAGAAAGAAATAAGATTGTCTGGTGAAGAATATTCATCTAGCAAAAGGAAATTGGAATTTTAGCATTTGCTATAGTTTGGTCTGCATCTAGCAATTTACTTTTTTGCGGTTTGGTTTAGAGTTGATATGCGTTTATGTGATACAAACTCTGTGTGTATGACTTAGAAATCCTTTCATTTAAATCGAGGGCTGTGTTTATTGTCTCATCTCCATTGTTTTTCCTATTTGTTGGGGCAGAAATGCAAATACTTGTTCTAGGATTCAAGAACCTATTTGTGTTGTCAGAAGCAATATCCAGTTGTATCGTGATGTGCTATGCAGCTTGTAGGTTCTTGACTTGTGTAACACAATATTACATGATATATTATGACCTGATGTAGCATCAGATATTTGCGGGATAGAGAAAGGATTATCTAGAGCAAATGCATGAGCTGGTTCATTGATCAGCCAAGCTGCATACTCTATAGCTCAGCAACTCTGTAGCATCTTAAATACCAATTTCAAATGACAGAATAGCAATGAAGTGCTAACAGTGGGTTTGGAAAATATAGCCCAGAACAGTCTTTCTAATCTGTACAACATTTATAGGTAAGGGTAATATCATTTTGTTAGAGCACCAAGTGTAACTGAAAAAGTAGATGTGCTTTTGGATATGCAGACTTAAGCTCTGAAATGGAAACATTTGACTTTAAAGGTAAATTCAAATTGAGAACTGTTGCTCAGGGTTTTATTAGGTATATATCTATCAGACATCTTTGAAGAAAAAGAAAGCTGGTACTTGTGGTGTGGATAGTGATAAGAATGATAAAATGATCATCTTTGGGAAAGGAGAGAGACTAGCCTGTTTCTCCTAGATGATGATTTTAGGTTCTTGTCTTTCCTTGAGAGAAAGTTGCAGTGGCATGGGGGCTTATTTTTTTGTGCTGTGGATGATATCTGTTCTGGCTTCGAAAGCTGATGATCTGTCGTGTGGGTAATGGCAAGGCTTAGTGGGGTGGCTGGTTTGGCTTTTTTGATGTGTGCAAGAATACTTTGTTAGGTGAGCATCATCCGTCGATAGCTCTGCTTTAAATGTCTGGAAATATTGCTGGGCACTAGGTAGCTCAGTGTGCAAAACAAATAAAGTTTTAAGGACTTTTGGAAGAGCCTGCTAGTCTTTATAGTTGCTTGCTTTCATAAAAGGTTGTCAGAGACTTGTTTGCCTTCTAAGGGAATTCTTGCAAATTTTTTTTTTCTTTGACATCCTATGCTATTTTGAATATGTTTTTGTAATCTATATTTTGTCATTCCTCCATATAATATTCCCCCTAATAAAATAGTACTTTATTTGGGAAACGCATACATTTTGTATTAGTTTGTCTGTGTTTCTTCTATTTGTTGAGAGTTCTGATGAGCAAAGCAAGACTAGCTTTTTGTTTGCTTACAGATCATTCTGTGTTTCTTGGTCTGTCCTCGACAGCRATACCACTTTTGCAAATACACATCTGTTTATTCCTTAAGTCAAATTCACTGCCAGTCTTATGGAGTTTCGCATCATTAGTTCTTAACCACACAGAGAAAGCATTCCTTCTGCAAGGCTCTAGTTGCCTGTGCATTTGTAGTGTTGAGCTCTGTGAAGCATTTATGCTAGTGCTTTGTATTATGAGGCTGGGAACAGTAAACTTGATACTACATGTTTAGATACGCTCACCTTCAGTAAAAACAGTGTACCATAAAAACATAGGACGCACATATTTTCAATAATCTTTTTACTTTTTTTTTTAATGCATCAAAAATAACATAAAACAAAAAAACTGAAGACAATACTCAGACTAATGACTGTCTGTTTTGGCAATATGTGCATTACAAAAACAAAGACTTTAAGGACTTCCTATGGAATTTTTCTTTTAAATGTAGTGTCATTTTCTGTGGGGATGAGTTAAAAAAACCCAAAAAACTCACATGGTAATTGAACATTGTGGTGTTCAGTTTCAGACTGGTATGTGTTTACTACTTGAACTCAAATCATTTAATTTTTCTATAGATGGGTAATACTTAACAATTGCTGAGTAGAATTACTTTTGCTAGTAGAATTGCCTTTAATATTTTTGTGCATGACAAAAAGACATTGGATATTTAATTACCAAACAGGGAAACAAAAGCAAATGGAAAATTTAAATACCATTTTATTTGCAGTGCATCATTAAAATGAGATAGTTCATGGGTAGTGACCTTTTTTAATGAACAATATACATTTTGTTCTTCAAAAGTGTTAGTGTTAAATATACAACTGCTCGAAAGAGTTGTGGTAAGTATTTCCTATTTGAGGTAGTTTTCATAATAGTATATCTCACATTTGCTTTTGCAGTGTGACAGAAACCACTTAAATAGACGTGTTGAAACTCGAATCTTTCTGTGAACCTGAGGTGTGATGTAAAAAATATTGGCAGTTGACAGTGATTTTATGGGTTTCGGTTTACTAACAAATATTCAGCTCTTCATGCTTCAAACTCCTGTGTGACAGTGAAGAAGGAATGTTATGCTTAGCTTTTACATGCTGTAGTAAATGGATTTAACCCATTACATTTTACCATTTAATTATCCCTTTCAGCAATCATTATTTGTTTCAAATGGGTAGGTCAGTAAACATGCCCATTTGAGCTATATATTCTAGCAGCACATTTGCCTAATCCTAGTTTTGTACAGATTTTATTGGGGATAGTAATATTATGTTGAAAGAAGTGTAGCCTTCTGTGTTTTTTTTTTTTTTTGCTTTTTTGAGTTTTTTTTTTTGTGTGTGTGTTTGTGTGTGTGCTTAGCTTCCCAAACATGGTGTTAAACTTGGTCTCCTTCATCTTAAAGACTGAGAAATTTCAGAAGCCATTTAGTGTTGTTGTCTTTGCTGATGAACTTTTATCATACACACAGTTACTGTCCACTTGAATTTGAATCTTCAGTCTGAGTGTGACTATGAAAGGTCTGTAACTTTTAGGGTATGCCTTCGCTTTTTGAGTCGCTTAAAACTGTGATCATTTCCTGAAGATATGGCCTGCCTCTAAGAACAGAAGCCTCCAATAAGCTTTCTTAAAACAGCTRAATCTTTTGATTAGCCATTAAGCCTCTAGAAATAATGTTTAAAAATACCAAAGAGGCACTTCTTTAATAATTACTGTGTAACAGTGCAAAAAATTCTGTGTATCAGAAAGTAAAAGAATAAGTGAATTAGCTGTTCAATTTACAACACCAAATAAAGTTCTGCCTTCTAATACTCATGTTTTATTTTTAAGGGAAAAAAGCTAAGTATTTATTATACTTTAAAAAGAGAGTGAGGGGCAGAAGGATAGGAWGTTACCCAAGACTTTGAAAAAAGTCTAATTTACTTGTAAGTGGTGAACACATGTTTTGAAAATAAATATAATCTATATCTCAAGTTGCTCAGCAAAAACTGAGATGCAAAAGCATATTCCATCATATATGAAAATCTTAACTCTGTTAGGAGCTAAGAACATTTGATTTTTTTAAATAGTTTTTTACACAGTATTCAGAGAATCTTTTTTTTAAATCTATCTGCTATAAAATGATTATGTTTCTATTAAAAAACGTTGGACAATTTGTGAATAATTTATATGCTTTGGGGCAGGATATTTTTCAAGAATATTATGCCTGTCATCTTGAGTGTTTGTTTCGGTCCAAGGATTTAATTGTGCTTGATGTGTGTAAGTAATCACATTTATTGGGGAGTTTGGACTGTGTGTGCAGTTTAAAATCAGATACAGGAACTGTAGTATTTATTTTGATGATGTTGTGCCTGTCTGGAATTTAAGACTATGATGATACAGAATGTGACAAAGGTATGTGGCTCAGAACCAGGAATGCAAATAAAATTCAGTTCATTTTAAATCAAAACATAGTAATTCACCAAAATGAGCATTTGTAGTGCTGGGCTAGCTTGACAGTAGACCTGATATCAATCATTTTCTGTTTGTAAGAAATATAAAAGAAAAAAATGTGTTTGGTTTGGACCGACTGGGGCAAACGCTGCGTTTTCAATTTTTTTCCTGCAAGTAATGCGGAAGCTGAGGCAGCATCTTTGTTTAGGAAACAGCACTRTGGGATGACTGAAATAAGGGGTTAACCTGGGACTTGAAGCTTCAATTACTGAAATCAGTAATTGCTTTTACTGTCTGGTTAGAGTTATTGCAGGCTCCCTTCAAACAGCCTGGCTGCGTGGACGGCCCGGGGTTATGCAGGGCTTCTGGACTGCAGGCCAGCTGGCTGCTTTACCTGCCCCCTTGGGATGTAGGCAGGCCAGAGGGCCAGCAGGGTGGAAGAATTGAACCCACCACCTCTGGAACAGTCTCAGAGCTGCAAACTTTTGGGACTTATCTTGGGGCTCCCGAGATCCCAGACCAAGCTCTGTGTTAGAGTCCTGAAGTCCATGGAAGTCTGCTAGGAGCCCTAGCGCTCTCCAAGCTCAAAGCAGTGTTTCTTAGCAGAGATGCTGGAAGCTCTGGCATGGTGGAGTTGCTGTGGGGTCATGGACCCTGAAAGCACCTGGATTTCAGGTGGTGCACCTGATAAAGCAGCCTTAGAGTGCTGATTATGAGAACCTCTGCAGCTAGTAATAGTTCTGGCAAAATATATCTGTTTAAAGCTACTTCCAACAGTGTGTAAGTGCCAGCTGATTAATGGAAAATATTGTGCATGTGTTTGTAAGGCCTGCTGATGCAGAAATAACTATTGAAAGGCATAACAAATGTCAAGTGCAGTGGTATGTCTGTTTTGAGGGTATAGTGTCAGTGTAAGTTTAAATGCAGATTCAAAATTTTTGTGCTGCAAATTAAGGATTTTCAAGCACTTTACAGTAAATTTTTTTCCAAGGTGAAATACATTATCAAAACTGACTCTAAATATGTATCAATGCAAGACTCTTCACTGTGTTTTTAATTATTTTAAAATACCTTCTGACACTTCTTTCTACGTTAGTATTAGCGAATTGTCCATGCGCTGTACCTAGCTCTCTCAGACCTCTGAGGTTCATGGGCCAGGGGAGGAAGCATTGGAGGAGCATTACYTTAACTGTATTGACCTGAAAACATTATAATGTTCCCCAGACTCTGCTCTCATATGAAATGCTATTATATAGGTTGGTCACATTACAGAACTTTTATCAATCTGAGTTAAATCAAAATAAAGATATGATTTATGTAACTAGATGTGAGGTTTCTCAAGTCTTGCATTTGGAAGAAATTTAATTTTAAATTCTCTTTATATTTAGCATGTACCTTTTTTATTCTCTGCACTTAACTTTAAGAGAAAGTAAGGCTGCAGGCAGTTTTTTCACAGTCGGTGGAAGAGTGGCTACTAGATCTTTGAAGGGCCTGTGTTTTTATAGTAATCACTTATTTTTAATAACAGCAGATAAATTGGAGCAGTAGGCAGGATGCCTTATCTTATAAATTTTAACGGAATACTTATACTAAGAATAGGCTGGAGTGCTTTTCTGTTGGGGGAAAAAGCTTGGCTAATTTAGTATAATTTATTTTGCCATATATACTAAACATTAAAAAGGATCATAGTTATGTAGAGCTTACATGTATAGACCTTAACTTCAGTCCAAATTGCCACCATTGATGGCTATTATAAATATAGGTTGACAGAGCTCTAGAGACATGCTAGTGCAAGACTGGTTTGAATCAGAAAGAAGACAAGGTGAAAATGTGACCTTAACATTCAGTTATTTATTCTTGTCATTCTCAGTGACTTTGTTCTCCTTTTCTTATAACTAGACAGTAGTAACACTTTTGTCCAAGTTTCATTATAGTTGGAAGAGCTTAGAGCAGGATATTTAGTTAAATGCAAAGGCTTAAATACTTCACTGTGGCAGTTAACCTTTTGTGCTTTATACAACAAGTTGAATTGGTTGATGATGAACCTGAAAATGGCAGATAGGGTGCTTTGAAGAGAGAAGGTCCTCTGCTTGTAGGAGAACTCGGTGGTTCTGTTTGCTGTGTTTATGGCATTCCTGTATGTGATGCATGCTTTCAAGTTGCTAGGCTTTCCTCGTGCAATTAGCATTAGCTCTGCCATCCGAATTACCGACCATATTTGAATTCAGAAAGATCCTGGCTGCTTAGCTGTGGTATTGGCCCTAAAGCTGTGAAGATACCTGTATTTCTGTACCCTGCTGGACACATCCTGACATTGTGTCACTCACAGATGACTTTTTTTTTTTTTCTTCTTCCTTATCTACAGAACTCTCTTAATGTACTTGTAGGAAGAGCTATTTTCTTTGGGTTACTAAGGCTAGTCAAAAGAGATAAGACTATTTACAAACTAACATCTTGCAATTTTGTGAACTTAAGGTAGGTTTGTAATGTAGTCATGGAGTCCAGTGTTGCCACTGTGCCACTTACCTTTATCACTGACAATGTTTTATTGCTTTCTATTAGGCTTCACTCTTCTGTCTTCTGAAATGTTGAGAAGACTAAGGGTATGTTAGCAGGGACAGCTTATATCTTCTCCTGCTGGAAGTAATGATTACTCTTTAGTGAAGGCTTATTTTGACTAAAATCATTATTACCTTTCTATAACAGAACTCTAAAACCATGTTGATGTGGGGGATGAAGGGGGGTTGGTTCTTTTTGGTTGGATATTTACCAGTAGAATTCACCAAAACTTTCGAACAAAGAATTTTAGTACAGTGCAGTTACAAGTGGAAAAYATGCAGGTGAGGTGCTGGAGTGGCTGTGTAACTTGCAGGAACTTGATATACTATTTTAAAATTTATCCTTGAAAGCAAAGAAAAGGTAAATCACAAAATGTGCTAAGTGAAAACAGCTGTGAAGACAGTGAGGTCATAAGATATAAATAATACAAAGTGAGATAGTGATCATGGGAGATACTAGATTAAACTTCAGCTATCAACATGAAAAGAGGGATTTGCATTATCATTCTCAATAGAGGATGTAAAATAAACTGTAGATAACTACAGGCCTTAAGGTCTAAAAGTAAAGCATTGAAGTATCTTCTATCTATTGAAAGTAGTAAGGTGAAAATTGTTTCTGAAATATCTTGACAGTTCAGAAAATGCAATATTAATTTGGTTGCTGTGCTAACATACAGAATAGAAAAATGAGTTAAGTAAATTTGAGATGTGTAGTTCAGTTATGTTTCATCATAATGAATCTGAAGAAAGCAGCCTTGTGTTAACTGTCGATGAGAGCTTGGTTAAGTGTTACTTGAAGGGTTTTATGTACATGGACATGTACTGTCTTTTGGGAGCTCTGTGTTCACATAGAGATTCATTCAAACCAGTTATATTGCATACAGAGCTGCTTCTGGGATCTGTTCTATAATTATTTATTGCTGTTTATTTGTTGCTGATAATTATCTGAAATTGCAGATCTGTTGTCAGTGTAAAATTTGTAAAATTTATTCTTAAGATCGTTGGAAATAGGAGCCTATAGTCCCTGGGTCCGCGAGTTCTAACCCTTCTCCCCAGCATCTGCAAATGGGGTAGAATGAGGAGCTCTGCATTTTCTCTGGGAAATTAGATCCTTTCCCAGTGCAACCTTGATGTGTACACACACACAATGTATAGCAGATGGTTATGTAGATTCTTGTTGAACTGGCATTGTCCTTTCACAGAATCAAAGAATCGCTGAGGTTGGAAGGGACCTCTGGAGATCATCTAGTCCAACCCCCCTGCTCAAGCAGGGTCACCTAGAGCACATTGCACAGGATTGCATCCAGG
>NW_020447852.1:28961-53432 GCF_003343035.1 Apteryx rowi | reverse complement strand
GAGCTCTGAAATCCTGCTTGATGGTCTCCAGTTTGCCCTTGGTGTCATTGGCGCCCACATGGAAGAGCAGCAGTGGGTAATAGTCCGAAGAATGGACGAGCCTAGGCAGTCTTTGCATGACATCTCTCACGTGAGCCCCTGGCAGGCCACAAACCTCTCTAGACAAGAGGTCAGGTCAGCGGATAGATGCCTCCGTCCCCTGCAGCGGGGAGTCCCCCGCAACAATCACCCGCTGCTTTCCGGGCRTTCCRGCARGGCACAGGGTCTGTTGTCCCAGGTACTCCCCTTGCAGCCATGCCCATGTCCTCCTCATCCTGGAGGGCACTAAACCTGTTCTTCAGCTTCAGGTCTTCGGGAGGAGTAGGAGCCTTTCTCCTCCCACGAGCAGTGACCGGTTTCCAGCCTTCTTCTATGATGTTATGATGTACCGTTTCACACGGCACAGAGCCCTCTGGCAACTCCACTGCTGTGGGGGGTTGGGACTCCCGAAGCTGCACAGTCTCCGAAAATACCCTGTCTATCACTTGCTCCGCTTCCCGGATGCTGCGCAGCCTACTGACCTCCTCCCRTAACTCCCTTACCTGACGACACAACTCGTCAACAGCAGCACACCTCCTGCAGGAGAGCTGACTGCCAGCCCAGGCCTCCCGGAGAGGCCCCAAGCACTCCCTGCAGCCTTTCTTGTGTTAACTTATTTAGGCCCATTTCCAGGTCATTTTGACTTCCCTGGGACTGCATATCTGAAGTGAAATGGAGGCCTGTTCCTTACCTGGAGTTCAAGAGTGGGAAAGACGAAGGTAAATCCTGCCAAGGAAGGTCACTCCAGTGTGGAGCCAAAGGGGAGAGGAGGAAAAAAACCAACACTCAAAACTCTGACTTCTTATGTCTTTGACCCATAGGACACTTCCATTGGACACTTTGAGCCTTTTCTTTGAAGGAGATAGAGAACAGCTAAACAGAGCTGGGCGCTCAAAGCGCAGCTTACTYTTCAATAACATGCGATGATCGTTTCCTGTGATTTTGCATAGTGACAGTGCTTGAAATTTTGAATCATTGCTTCTAGATAAGATGAGAAGGTGGATCCTAACACACACCTCTTGTTTGTGTACATGACCTTGTTTTTATTTTTGGGAGCTGCTGCTCCATTCAGATGTGTGGTGTCTCGAACTGGTATTCCCCCTGTTTGGGCTTGATTGAATTGGACTACCCTGGGACCATAAAGCCGCAATTCTCTGCACAAAACTGGCATACTGAACATTTTGGCAATTGCAGATGTTGTCACAAGTTTCAAAATAGGTTTGTCTTATTGTATGCAACATTAATTTTCACRTCTGCCTGCCCGGTCTTCACTCTTCTTTCCTAGTGCACCTTTGCTTTTCCCTTCTCCCTTGAACAGACTTCCTTTCTATTCTGGACAAATGGACGCAGAGATAGAAATGTTATTTTGCCTTAAAGGTTTGTAGGCAAAGTGTAATCAAAACGTATTGGTGGGATTTGGTGGAGAAGCTTGCACTGCTGCTTCCTGTGCTATATACATCTATTATATGTATAAACAGTAAACTTTAATTTCCGGTGTGCTCAGTCTGGGGCTTTCGCAAGCACTAAGTTCTGCTGATAATACAGACTGGGGATGAGGGGTGGGAATTAACCACAGCAAAGGTTTAGCTGGCTGCCGGATATGGTACCTTAAGTTCTTATCTCTGCCATTTCAGAAAACTGATAAAGTAACAAATAGATGAGGTGTGAAGGTAGTTCTGAGAAAGTCAATAAATAGCTTGAAGCTACAATTTAATAAGTGTTTGGACATATCTAGCTCAAATAGCTTATATATTTTAACTCTCTCTTAAGTGATAGGTGGAACTTAAATCCGTATTCCCTGTGGTATTAGATATCAGGAGAAATAAGTGGAAGCAAGGCATTTGAAATCAATAAATTGCTTCTAGGTACAAATTAATGCTGACAGAATTTAGAGGGGAGAAAAGATTGTGAAACAGATAGAGAAATAAAATTTAGCTTTAACTTATAGACTACAGCACAGACCAGATCCTGGCTCTTGAGAAAAAGAATATATGGAAATTATGCTGAGGAAGTTATGCTTTGTAAGCCAGCTTGTACAGAATAGTTGTATTGAAAAGACATGAAATCTGTGGAGTAAAGCCACTTCATTTCAAGTATATTATAAAATAGATCTCAGGTATTTAAATGCTTTTAAAATTATGTATTTGTGGTGTAATTTCTCTGGAGAACAATGATTTTTTTTTTTCTGATTTCCTTGGGAATTTTACTGTACTGGGGCATCTTCCAGTTCACTGCTTTAATTCCCTTTTGTTGGATATTATTGTTTGCATGGACTAGAAGTGAGCAGGTAATTAGAAGTGATGCCTTTATATGCAGAAAAGGCCTTTGGTTTCTGTCTGGTGTGGTTAGGCCAGCAGGCTGTTGCATGGATACGTGGTAGAACTGGAGCAACCCTCCTCTCTTTATGTTCTCTTCCGGGTGGAACAGACACAATGGGGGAGAGCCATTAACATTTCATTAACTGTGAAGGCAGAAACACTTGTTGAAGTGAGGCTTGTCAACATATGTTACACGGGAGGGAGATTAAAATGATCTTCCTGGAGTCCAGATCACAGTCAATCTTTCTTGATTCTGAAATACTTATTACTGTTTACAGCAAATTGGCTGCTTGTGCTTGGATATAGGGTTTTTTAACACTTTAAAATACATCAAAGGATGTGAGATTTCCAAATAAATATGTTTAAAAAACATTTTTGATTTACATTTTGCGTCTTGTAGGTCTCAGCATCATCTGTTTAAGGTAAATTTTACCAATTGTTTAGAAATTCTGATCTGTTAAACAGTAAAAGTGAGTAAGAAGATTTTATTAAGAAAGCTTTCTTCTGAAACTGTAGATAATGCAGGCAGAGAATTCTAACTTGTTACCAAAAACTAGTAAACAGATGCTTTTCAGTTAGCACTGTTAAAACTAGAGTTTCTTCTGGAGTTAACACATTAACTGTTGTTGTTCTAAAGGAGGCAGGTGTTTAACCTGGTAAAACTTCAGTAAATGTTCTAAGACACTTTGTAATGCATCTCTAAGTGTTATATTTCAGCACTGACAAGGAGTTAGTAGAATGATAACTTTTTTAAAAACATTTTTCTATAGAAAATTTTTAAATTAATCTGCTGCTCACTGTTTTCTTTTGAGTTACTATGCTACCTAAAGGGCTAGGTTTCAGGGATGCCTTTAAACTTGTTAAAAAAAATTATTGAATGTCACTGATCTGGCCTCTGAATGACATAGACTGAAATAGCTTGTGCATATGGATCTAGGGAATGCATTTGTGTTTAAGGAACAGGCCTGAAATTAGGGAGAACAAGGCTAACACCTCATCTTATTTACACAGACATCCTCTGTGCCTTGATCAGATTATATAAACTCTTTAACTATTTCTGCATTTATAAGATGAAAAGGGAAGGAGTGTAAGGGTGATTCCATACTTACTCTATGGGTGTCGAAGGTAAATTTCTTAATATTTGTAATGTGTTTTGAAGCTTTTTAGTTGCACAGTATTGTACATTGTGCAAGACTTTTTTTTCTTGATGTTTGACTTCAGTCTGTTAGTGACTGAGATAGAAGCAATCAGTCTGTATTTGCTAATTTGAATAACTGTGTTTTGTGTATGAAGCTCCATGTAGGGAACACACAGAGACAAAAAAAAGCACTGAATCATACTGCAGGTGCTATTTTTGGAAGATCAAGTAGGCTTAAGAGTGGAGGAGGAGAAGGAGTTGCGGGGATTTTTCCAAATTCTGTCTACAAAACAAATTCTACCCACGTTAATCATCCAAATGAGTTGCTGGAGTTATTTGCATGTCATTGTATTGTAGCTTGGCTAGAATAGATTGCTTGAGTTGTTTCTAATGTAGTAGGACTTCCCTGAGAGATTGATAAATCACTCATATTAGTAGTGTTCTCATTTAAATTATTTACACTGATCACAAGTTCTCAGTGAAGAAGCAGTTGACTCTTAGTATGTACTGAAATTACACTTGTACTCAAAAGCAGGATAAAATGCCCACTTTTGAGCTCGGTGCTCTAGGTGTGACACCTAACATCTGCTGCTGCCCAAGGCAGTCTGGATGCCTCTACAGTACATTGCACTGCACTGAACAGACTGATCATATTTAGGCTTTCTGCCAACTCACCTCTTCATTTGCTGTTTTTTGGCTCCTTCATTGGCTGCTTTTTTGTTTTAAGGTCACCTTTTTGTTTAAGGAATAGTTTTATGATCCATTTTGTAAAAAGTAGCGAAGTCTTTATTTTGGAGGAATCGATTGAAATTCAGGCCTTCTTTTCACTTTTGGCGTATAACACCATGTGTGGAGAAACCGTTGCCTATTTGATACTGACTGAAGAGTTGTGGGAAAAAGGTCTTTCTCAAGCCTATAAGCTTATATGTTGGAAAAAGTTTAGTCTAGAATGTGGTCATGTATCTATACTGATAAATGGGGTCGTTTTCCGTTAAAATAAATATCTAGTAGTAGCTTGGAAGACAAATGAAACTGTGGAACGCAAAGAAAAATCCAACGCACATTTAAAGATGTTTATGGCACTGTACCCAGAGCTGGAGAAGTCCGTAACTGGACTATTGTATTTTATTCTGATCAACAAGGAGAGCAAGCAGCTAAGGTGCAGAAAAGATCAGTCTCTTTCTGGATTGGTAGAAGTATGAGATGTTAAATGACTGCAGATGTGGTAACTGTGGGCTTAAGAAAGTTAACATTGAAATGAAAAAAAGAAATGAAATTATTAATATACACTACGGATAATGCATTTTTTAAATTTAATTACCTGCTTTTCAAAAAGAAATATTTATCATTTTTAAAGATAGCTCTCTTTTTATAACCTTAAATATGCATAGGTGCCTTGATACATGGAAAATTTAATGAGCTGGAGAAGAAAAACCAAAGAGCAAAGTAATTGTTAATCCCTGTTGTCTAACCTGGGTAAAGAGCCAGAAAAATCAGCTGAAAATGAGGGGAGGAGTCAAAATGAAAATTATGATCTAATTGGACCCTTGTCACTGTTGCCAAGGTAAATCTTTAAAGTATATTGAATTCTTTGGTTCAAGATTCAATTGGCAAGATTGGCTCTTGTGCAGCCTAGGGCTTCCTCCGAGCGGATGGACTGCAGCCTTCCTAGCTGGCTCCGTGTGGTGCAGGGCAGTGCTGTGTCTGTGCGGCGCGATGCAGATCCTGGTTTGTTCCCAGTAGGGAATATAGCTGTGTTAGCCTTTAAGTCTTGCTTAAGTGTGTAGTAAAGAATCACCTAGGACCCAGGCTGCAGCCTATAGTGTATCTAGAACAAGGATTAAAGGTATTTAAAGAATGAATAGCATACTTCAAAATCCTCATGTAAATAAGATGATATAGTACTGATGGTCACACAGTAGAAAGGGAATGTAAGGTTTATCGTAGTCACTTGATGGTTTAAAATAAAGTTTGTTCTTTCACATGCCTTTTCCTTTGTTTTGTGTCCTATGTTCAGTACACCTGTGCCAGGCTGGAAGGCTTCTGTTAATGTGCACATTCTGAAATACAGATTATTTTGTCAGCGCTTTTTTTTATATATAAAAATGTTAGTTCAAGTGTTCAGCTAGTACATTTTTTGAACCCTGTTTAAAACATGTCTTCTGGGTAACCTCAAAGTTGCTCTTAGTTTTACAGATAGCAACAGACTTTCATTAGCTGTTTAGCTGACCCTAGCTCTCTTCAGCTGCAAACTTTATGTGTTGTGAAGCATTCTGTTTGGCTAGGGTGATGTGGCAGGGTTCCTGGTCACGTATAGATTACGAGTGGGACACCAGGTATTGGGTTCAGTGCTGGACAGAAAAAAAAAGTCTTTTTTTGGTACAGAAAACAGCATCCTGGTCTGGAAGTCTTTGTAAAACTTATCAGTAGTCCAGCAGTAGTTAGTTGTGCCTCAGCTGTCTAGCCACTTGAGAATGTATTTATTGAAAATACTCAATTTCTTAAAAACAGAAGAAAACAGAAAAGCTTACCCATTCAATTAATTCAGTAATGGAAAGTGCTAATGGAGAATAAAAAGAGCAGCTTGGCATATTTGCAGTTTACATTAGGGGAAGAAGCATGATAGGAGAAATATTTCTTTACTGAACAGGTGTGCTGTATTACCTGGTTTGATAAACAACCAGCCTTTCTCTGTGGAGCTAGGAGGTCAGTTCTTTAAAGAACTTTTGCAGGGTGAACCAGGTTGTAGTATTTTCATTAAATATGTACAAAGTAATTTGTTACAAACAGAGTACCTCAGAAAATCAATGAGAAAAAAAGCCGTGTTGAAATAAAGTCGACCCTCTACATTTTGCATCTTAATACTGCTGATAAGAGACCAGTGGGACTGTTCTGAAAGACATTTGCAATCGGAAAAGTTAATACTTCCAGCATGCGCTTATCTGTGTGTTATGTATACTTGGTAAATGTGTGGAAGGTCTTCTGAGGTGGGAACTGCAACTGTGGCTTTAAGATTTCAAACAAATGCCATCTGGAAATTCTGGAAGATCTGGAAGATAACTTTTGGGTTTGATTTTTAGTTGTGGTTGGGGGAGCAGGCAAGAGGAAAGTGCTTGCTTGGAATCTTAAGTAAGACATGTGACAGAAAAGTTCGTGGTTACTATATATGATRTGAAATTTGGAGAACTGGCAAATGATAACTGAAGAATATTTTGTGTGCTGACGAAAGGGCTAGAAAGAAAAAAGAGAAAGAAAGATTCTCCTTCTCCGTTTCTTTTCATCTGTGTGGGTTCCCCCCTGCCCTCCATCAAACAAAGCCTATTATCTAGAAACAAACAGCTGAACTTAATGTCCCCAGAGGAAGAGGTACCTTCCTTCTGCACTGATGTCTCAGGGCATTTCTGAGCTCATATTTATGAAAGGGATTCTTTCCCAATATTTGCTGAGGTCCCTTCATGCCCAGTGACTCAAGAGATCATTAAAGTAACAAAGGCTTAATTTCAGTAACCAAGGGCATAAGAATGGGTTTCTATGACATAGGGCTGTGAAAGAAAATAAGAATAGAAATTTGCTGACTTTTTTCCAGTCAAGGTGCTGGATGACTTTTGTAATTGGCTGTGAGAGAGATCCTTATTGCCTAGATTGGTCTTATATTTTTGGGGAAGGTTATTCATATGTATTGCAATTTTGAGTGTGTGCTCCAGATTTACAACTTGGATGCTATCAGATCTTGCTCTAGAATATAAAGTGGGAAGTGGGGGATCAAGTGAAGGAGGCAGAGCTGTTTTGGAAATAATGCACAGGGCAAAGCATTAGTGGGGAAATCTGTAGATGGGCACAGAGGCTAGAGTACAGCAGATGGAAATAGAGAAATTTGAAGTATGTCAAATGTGCAAGAGTTACAAATAAAGGAAAATTGGAGACAGTGAGAAGAAAGACTCCCAGAGAACTTGAGAACAGAACAAGAAGTGGAGAAAAATGCCGCAGGAGAAACTTATATAATTACAGGGAAATATCTTCTTGTGGACTGAGTTACACAGATTGATGTAGAAGATTTAAAAGGATGTCATACAAATTATGCTTTGTGCTTTTTCACCAAGCAATGCTGAGTGAATCTGGTAGTAGTTTCAGTGCAAAGAGGAAGAATGTGCTGAAGAAGGCAACGAAGGGTTGTTATTTTAGGGCTTCACTGTCCATGTTTCTTCTACTTCAGTGCTCTGTGTGTGTTTTGATTTTTAAGTAGATGTGGTTGCAGAGGAGGAGAGTTGGAAGAAAACAAAGTTTTGGGAAAAAAAATGAAAGAAAAAAATTAAAACACTGAGTTAAAACCAAATCGGTTGTTTAATTTTCAACTGATAGTGTTACTACAGTCGTCTTAACAAGAAGTTCTCCTGACTTATGTTTTCTTCTGTAGGTATATTGATGATTCAGATTTTTGCCTTTTTACACTCTTAGTATTGCATAATGCAGTCAATTCATGTTTTCCAGAGCTTTCCAATTAAGTGTTCAGAAGTTTCCATGACCTTTAGGTTTCTTTATAGTCTATGTTGTTTTGCAGAGAGTATGATAGACTTTGTGGTTTACTTCCAGTGTAGCTTTTCTTTCATGGAAAAGATGTCACAATGCAAAAAGGCCGTGGTTTTGAGTTGTGTTTTTGAGCAGTTAGTATAAGGCTGATTTGACATAACTTTTTTTTAAATGTTCTAACATATAGGAAACTGAGCAAGTGTGGCTCATTATCAAAAAATGGTGAGCAGCAGCATATTGTCATTTAAAAAGTGTCATTAGACTGAATATGTAGGAAAAAACAAGTTGTAAAAAGATGATCTACTTAGAGAAAATAAGTCTGTTGCAGAGTATAGAAAAGGGCACCCATACTTCATATTCACTACCATAATTGATGTTATGGTTCTTACTTCAATGTTGGGCGTCACAATATGTGCAACATACTAGAAGAACCTTCTGTAAAGGTCAGATTGCCCTCTTCGGTAAGGTCTGTCAGGGTTCCCAAAAGGCAAGCCTCCTCTGTCCTTGGCTGAAATTTTAACTAATGGAGTTTTCTGAGGAAGATGGGTATCAAACTGCTGAATGAATTAACCGCAGCTTCACTGTGATCTTAGAGGGTGGTGGCTGGAATCCAAGAGGTGGAGACCTTCCTAGAAGAATTGCACAGGCAATGTATTGAGAAGCATCGGCTATGTGTCAGAGCTATTTTATTCTTTGTTTGGGCAAACTCTGAATAGCTACCCTTGTCATATCAGAACTCTGCTTAAAATATATATGGCCAAGCCCTCCAAAAACCCCCAAAACTAAATAAATAAACCCTGCCTGCACTGTTGCTTTATCTTTAGTAACTATGGCTCCTTGAGGTGCCTTGTGTATACATCCAAGGCTGATCTGATGTTTTGTTCCATGTTCATTTCGGCATGTCCATCAAGGCCTTGCATTTAGCATAAGTGGCATCAGATGTTCAGAAAGCAAAAGCTGATCCCTAACTAGTCCCTCCCTCCCCAGTCTTTTGAACTAATGTATTTTCCTGCGGCCTGCTACAAACATATTCTGCTCATAAGTTCAATTTTTTAAACTGAAATTTATGTGAAAAGATGCAATGGATCATAGTAAATCAATGCCAGTGCATGTAATACCTTTCACAGGTATGTACAGTGCAGTGGAGAACTAAGAAAATCTTTTTGAAGAGATATGATGTGAAGTGTCTTATGAATAAATAGGTGCAGTTCATAAATGAATATTAAATATAAAAGTAAATCAAAGCTAGTATATAAATACAACCATATAAGAGAGATTAAGAGTTAAGGAGAAAAGAGAGAGATTAAATACAGGAACAGAGCAACTAAGAGTGACTTCACTGTAAAGAGAGGGCAACCCACTGTAACAATTTTATTTTGCTTATATTATTTTTAGATATGTAGATTAATGAGACTTTTTACCTAAACTGCTCAGAAGATGTTATTCTGCATTAATGGAGTCTGAAACCTATGAAAGAGTAGAGTTGGATGTATTTGGAAATTTTTTTGTTTGCGTAAAATGTGTGCAGGTGTTGCAATTGTCCCTTAGGCTCCAAAACAAGGAGTTAAAAGGTTAATAGCCCCAAATCCAAATGACCTGAAATGGTTCCTATTGTGTTAGTGTGTAAGGTCTTTCTAAACCTAAAAGTGTACCTTCTTCCAATACGGTTTTGAAGGGTTCTTACTCCAGCTTGAGGGGAAAAGTACTGACATAGTGAGGCTGTCACTTCCTTTTTAACATAGGCTTCACACATGAAGACTATGGTAAGGAGAGGAATAGAAACCAAGTCCAAAATTAGTATTCTACCCATTAAGAAATCTTTCCTCAGAATAAAGAGATCTCCATGCCTTGAAAACTGTCACGGTATCTGTGATGTATTACTTCTACTGAACACTTCTGTTTTCTCTTAAGTACAGTCACAGCCTCCTGGCAGTATACTTACCATGTCACCCTCTTGTTGCAAAGTACCCCGGTGATTCTCAAGTGGGTGTATTATGGATGTGGAGCTGAGTTTATAAATGTTTTATATGTTTATGAAAATAATATGAAATACAAAGTTTTGGCAGTATTATTAGAAAACTGTGTTTTGAAAATGTATTTGATTTCAAACTTGGTGGTTTTGATTAGGGCCAAGAGTTCATCCTTTTTCTGATTTCGAAACTGTATCTTCCCTTGCCTTTCAATACGTCATTCCTAGTCAGATTTTCACTGATGTTTACCTTTCTAACAGTGATAGCATGTTCATTAGCCTGAACATACCTAATTGTTTTCCTGCAGTCTGGGTTTGAGGAGAAATTCTTTGGCTTGTTCCATTTTTGTTTTGACCTCAGTACAGAGTAAAACTGAACTTGTTCCTCTCTTTCAGCTTGTCAAGAGGCAGAGTCAGATCTTGGAACATTCTCTATAGGCTTAAAAACAACTGAAGGCCCAAATGTTGTTACTGACAATTCCTTTATCTGTAACCTTTGTCTGTCATAGAAGGGACCAGTGCTTGATCCAACAAGCTAGTGGTGGAATTTTGATCAACAAAGATTAGAAAACTTACAAACGTTTTCTTTTAACATAAATGTCCTTCAGTTCCTATTTCACGTGTTATTTGCATTTTTGCTGCTTCCTTGGTTAAGTGATTGGTAGTTAACTGAAAAACATAGTTTCTTTGGAGACAATAATGGTGGAGACAAAAGGACAGATTTTTCATTTTTAGTGTTTAGAATTGTAAGTATTTGTGTGGGGGAAAAGGATATTTATTCATGAATATGTGGCTAAATTCATGATAAGTGCATATGTAAACTTGCTTAAGCCTTTGCAAGCTTTTTTCTGCTTTAGCAGGATGTCAGTTCAAATAAGGCATCCTAAAAATGATGTTTTCACTTTATTCATTGTTCCCTGGTTTATATTATTTCAAATACCTCATTCAATGCTTTAATACTCAGGATGTCCTGAATAGTACCAATAACAACACAAGCTTTCTTATCCAACTGATATAAGCTCTTCTGATGAATGCTAGAGCACTTGAGTATGAGATGGATTGTCTTCATTCTGCTAAATTCTTACTTCACAAGAAAAACAGTGATCTTGCTTATTCTCTACCATAGTCATGTTTTATAGGATTAGAGTTTATAGGAGTGCTTCTGCAGATAATTTGGGGACCTGTATCTGTTAATATATTCAGATATGACAAGATTTTGAATCTACAGAAAGGCTTGGTTCTAGATGCAAATTATATGCTTATCTGAGTAGAGGCAGATATTCACTGTGAATATCTTTTTTCTGAAAGTTGCTCTGATTATAACATAATTAAGATATAATTAGAATGAAAATGGGCATAATTCTTTCCAAATGTACTACTTTGACTTCTCTCTTTAGTAGATATTCATGCTTTATAAATTCTGGTTTGCTGCTTTTGTGGTAATATTTTGTGGTAGTAGGGCTGAGGCATTGATTCCATTTTGTTAGTGAAGTCAGCTTTTTTGACCACCTGTTTAATTTTTTAAAAAACACCTTTATGCATTTTTTGTGATCCTTCTGCCTTTGTGTAGGCCAGATCTTTCCAGGGAGTATGCATTTTTGGGAGTGGCGACCATTTTTCTGAAGTTTGCTTCTGTGAGRTGTAACCTAGTGGATTCTCAGCCCATAAATGGGATACCAGTTCATTCCTCCTTTGCAAAAAATAGGTACTAATGGAAGTGTGCTCTTTTTTCTTCTTCTTTTTTTTTTAATAAGTATACAACTTCCAAGAATGTAATTGTTTTATATGTTGAGTATAAAGTCATTCTTGTGAATAATCAGCTGGTTGATAAAGGCTAGGTTTGGTCTTTTTTATACGGTATAAACTATGAGTTCACAGTTTGAATAGTTCTTTAATATGGCTTGCTGTCTTTGTCTCCTAGAGAACTCTGCTGAAGCAGATCTATGGTTGCTGAACAGTTGCACAGTAAAAAATCCGGCTGAAGACCACTTCAGAAACTCAATTAAGTAAGTTGAAACATTTTTTTTTACTAAAGAAAGACTTATTTATCAATGAATTTTGTTTTTTTCAGTGTAAATATATACTGTGGTACATTAGTTGTAGATTTTACCTTTAGTAAACAAACGTGGATATTTCTGCAATCATTTCTGTGGTGTGGTATACTCTGGTGAGAAAAGCATAGTTCTTATTAAGCAGTTGGTGTGCCCGGCAAGTTTTTGAGGAGGGAGAAGCCAGGTATATAACCTCGCTGCTTGTAGTGCTGAAGTTACTAACAGCATCTGAGGGCTGTAACCTGGGGCAGAAACAATTTGCCCACAGTAGGTAGAACAATTTAAGTTTCCTTCTCCACTCTGCAGAGGGCTTCAGTTCCTGACTGCTAGAATTGCACTTTGATGAGACTAGCTTTTGGTTTTTTTYCTACTGTTCCACCACCCAAAAAACCTCTTTTTTCTCAGAACATTTCCAGTTAGTGTGTGTTGGCCAACAGATCTGATGACAAGATCTTTTCCATTTCAGTTGTGGCTATCTTTCTCCTTTACTAATATGCCAAAATTCATGTGGTATGGTGTGTGTCCTTTAACCAGCAGAGTGAAGTTGGTTAAGAAAGAGGGTCTAACTAAAAGCAAATGACCAAAAATATTTCCTTGAACTTTCATGTTTCTGTTGTTACTCCATTAATGAGCCTGATGTTATTTGTAGCCTTAGTTTTCTTTTTCTCCCTTTTTTTTTCCTTGCTTTTCCTTATACTCTTTCTTTTCTGACAGACTGATGCTCTGATCGTTCTCCTTTTCTTTTCTTTGCTGAGAGTTACTCTTTTCCTATAGCATGCATTGTTTGTTCTCTACTCTGTTTTTGGTATTTCCCTATTATGGAGAAGGACAACTTGTGTTTTTGTTTCTGACTATTCTTCATTATTTTCATTAAATGCAGATGAGAGAATCATATCTGGATGCTCTTTCATGGAACTTGGCTGTTTAATTTTTCAGTTCCATCTCAGAAAAGAGCAACTACTTCTGTATTTGGTTTTTGCAATAAAGGGATGATGAAGTTATGAATTTATGTTGTTAAAAAACAAAACTTTTCCTAAACACCCCTTAATTTATTAAAGCAGGAAACCGAAAGTGTGAAGTTTGGATGATACAAAGCTAATTGCCATTGTGTCCTATCACAATAGTTTGTTTGTAGCCATGGAGATTTTGTTTTTCCCAGTTGAGTAACAAATTGAACAACACTTAGCCTGTGGACTGTCAAAGCAAACATAGTTTAAGTGGAAAAATTAATACGCAGCCCAATAAGATTCTTTCAAATGAAAAATTCTTCAGGCTGAAAGTGTTGCATAGCATTATGAATATCATCATAACATGTGGGAGAATTATTTCAGTTTTGCGTATTCTTTAACCTCTGCAACAGATTCTCCTCCCTGATGTTCTTTTTGCATATGTTACTTTGACTGTAAAACCTACTAATTCAAACTAGTGGTAGTGAGTTCACACCAGTGGTTAAAGAATGACCGTCTCAGAAGCTGATTGCTCACTAATACTGCATGCCAAATAATATAGTAGAACTTAACAAGTCCTGTAGTTTCAATCTTTTTTGATTTGAGGTTCTTAAAAATACACACCCACACCCACACAAACCCTTTTCATTGGTGGTTCAGATGTTTATATAGCTAACACAAACCTATTGACAACATTATATTTGTGACTTTGTGTACTTTTTAGAGGTAGTCTGCTCCTCTCCAGCATTGACAAAATTAAAGTGGCTGAGCTGGGGTAAAGATATGGATGGCAAAGAGTTACATAAAGATCATTAGCTTTTGGATGTGAATTGAGAGCTTTTCTTGGGCAGATTTTATTCTCTGGTTAAACTTAAGGTTAGATTACAGACGGAGGTAGGCAATAGTAATAAATAATTCACAGTATAATTGAGTGAGTTGGTTCAGTGCATAGAGTTTAAAAAAAATAATATCCTTCAAAAAATGAAAGTTGATTCAAGAAAAGTGGAAAGTAAAGAATATAAAGTAAATCAGGTAGATATGAGTTGCATGATGGAAGTTACGAAGATTGAAATGACTGTGAAAAGCAAATAGTTGGACACAAAAAGAATCTCCTCTAACAAGTAAAAAGAAGTAAGGTAGAAGGAAGAAACTATCTTTAATAAAAGAGGGAGAAATGATGCAAAGAACACCATAGTGAAACACAGTTCCCATAGTGGGACTCAGTTATATTGCAATAACTCTGTTCCTCTGTTTTAATACTTTGCTAAATCATCACAGAATATCTGTTATTCCCAATTCTAGCTTACCTGAGTTTGCAAGTGCTTGTAACCTTATGGCTCAAGCTGAAAATACTTGTGATGAAAGATTTGCTTTTACCTATTTTAGGCAGAATCCTGAATTAGGATAGGAGAAGGAGGTGTTTGTCTGTTGTTTAAATGGCTGCAGTTTGTAGTTGTTATGAAATTAGAACATATGCTTCTTGGAAGCAAGTGTGTGGAGCGGCAAGGAGAGGGAGGGAGGCAAGGGAGCTAGTATGGATGTGTGATACTTGCTAGAATATTTATGCTGTTTATAAGCAATTGCTTATCTTACCACATGCTGTATATAGAAGTGATTATGTCCCTTCATACATCCTTATGATGTAAYAGGATAATATATATAGTGTTACATGCACAGAATCATAGAATAGTTGAGGATGGCAGGGACCTCTGCTGATCGTCTAGTCCAAGCCCCCCGGCTCTAAGCACAGTCGACTAGAGCAGGTTGCTCAGGGCTGTGTCCAGTCAGGTTTCGAATATCTCCAAAGATGAGACTCCATAGCTTCTTTGGGCAACCTGTTACAGTGTGTGACCACCCTTGCAATAAAAAAAAAGTGTTTTCTTATGGAATTTCCTGTCTTTCAGTTTGTGTCCGTTGTCTCTTTTCCTGTTACTGGGCACCACTGAAAAGAGTGCTAAAGTGGATGATTTCCTTAGCAGGGAAGGCATGCTATGAAAAATACTGCTCTACCCTTGCCTGCTCTTACAGTTTTTTCTTAAGTATCTGTGAATAGCTGCTGTTCCAGATAGGGTATCAGCTTATTGGTCTTAGGCCTTAGGCATTTTAATTGGCTTGCCTAAATTCAGTTAAGGCAAAAAACAGATTTTCTAGAGTCCCAAACATAAGAAAAGTTTGATGATTTCAGTAACAGTCTGAGATATACATATGATTTTCAAGATTAGGTGTGCACAATTTTTTTGTTCGTGAATTAAGCGATTCTCACGAAACAATCTGTTACACATTGTCTGGCAGTTTGCATTTTTGTGTTGTGTTATTTTTAAAATGAAGATGGACAACAGTTCTGTCCTAAGTGTAATATATGGGGAAAGAATGTTATCTTTTTGGTAAAGCTTTGATTTGTCTCACAGGGTGTCCATGCTAGCAGAAGAATACTAGAATTTTAAGTTGCAGTTCAAAAAAAGTTGTACAAATTGTCAACTAATCTTATGTGTTAGTATATTTCCTATACTATTTATATATAAAGTGTCCCTGAAAGTGCATAATTCAAGGTGTCATGTTGATCAGAATGAGTATGAGGTTTTTAAAGCCTGCAGTGACATTGTACCTTAAAGACAGCATGTGCTTTGTATGTTTTAAGTGCATTCAGGTAGGTTTGATTAACTTCACCTTACTTGCTGTCAGGCAGCACTGGAAAGGCTGTGGTAGGAGAATGAATGCCAAAAGTCTTTGTAACAGCTGTCAAAGACTTGCACTTATTTTTAAGTTTTCTGGAGGAAAAAAAAGTGACTTTTTTTTTTCGTTCTGTTTATCCTGGAGATATGACTAGACATTACGCTCTGAATAAATCTTTACGTGCCATTCTAAAAGCTGTCAAACATCTCAGAAAATATATGCAGAATTTCTGCCTGCTACCACAACTGGTGCTGTTGTTTTTATCCTGTAGCTCAGTTAATCAGAAATGAAAGATATTTTATGGAATGGGATATGTTTTCTCTTTCACATTATTACTTTTAATGGTGGCACATACTTTCTTCCATCAGTTGCTGGTCAGATACAATATAGCATGATTCCTGCCTGGATTAGTTTACTGAATAAACATAAGATAGATGATCGTGTTCCTTGTAAAAAAAGAAATCTGTAATAAAGCTTGGCTGCATATGTTTTGGATGATTGCATTCCTGGAATAAAGGCAGCAAAGAGTTTGGGATACTTTCACTAGTTGAGAGAGTTCATCCTTGTAGGATAGCCTTGCCTTGAAAATGCCTTATCCTGTTTAGACTGTTTTATGTTCTGAATTAGCTTTATGGTTGAGATAGACATGTCTAGGATATTACTCTGTTTTGAAGTACTATAGGACAGCACGCAATAACACTGAATTGACTTTAAAAATGTCTTAAATATTTGCTTTTAACATTTTATGAAGTAAACTTAATTTGCCTTAGAATTTAGAGTTAAATAAATACTTAAAGGTAACCTACAAACTATATTTAAAAAGTAATCATCCTTTTTTTGCTATTAATGTTTGGGTTTGATATCTTTACTCATGACCTGATCTCCTGTCGGTATAACAGACTTATATGAGCAAAGTGCATATGTATATAGGTGTTTTGTAAGTAAACAGTATAAGTAAATACTAAAGAACTATAAGTAAAATTTCATTAATATAATTTCTAGATAGTCTTTACTGTATTTCTTTTCTTTGGGCCATTGGCCAGTTCTGTGATGACTTGGATGCCCAAAGCATTCTTACAAATGTTTTGTCTGTTGAATTAGTCTTGGAAAATTCAGAGCTTAACTTCAGTGTTGGCCTCACTAAAGTAATAAAAAGGGTTGGTCCACCACTGATTTGCAGGCTGTGTCTCTCCTT
This sequence comes from Apteryx rowi, assembly GCF_003343035.1. Classification (NCBI taxonomy): domain Eukaryota; kingdom Metazoa; phylum Chordata; class Aves; order Apterygiformes; family Apterygidae; genus Apteryx; species Apteryx rowi. The sequence goes on along the minus strand of NW_020447852.1, from coordinate 36,536 downwards.
AGTCCATTTTTTTCTAAGGGCAAAAGGTTGTCAAGTAACATTTTCAGCTATAATTTATTGTAGTCAAGAGCAGCTTTCTTAAAATTTGGCTGTTAGCATCAGCAAGAGTAAACACTCAGGAAGTAAGTTATTAACTTTTATAAACCACAGTAAATCTGTTAAGGCTGTTTGAAGAGAATTAAGCAGTGTTCATTACTTCACTGAGAGCATGTTCTGAAGGAGTTCGCTTCCTTTAAAATAAATAAGTAAATAAAGTTACTTTGTTCTTTGGTCCCAGAAGTTCCTCTTGCTTCATGGATCTGTTGGGGATCTTGCACTTTTTCTTGAATGTTGGTCTTAGACATCTAACCCACTTCTCCTAACAGCCTCTGAAAAAAATTTCAAACAGTTTGCTCTATGTTTCTGACTAGGCACCTTGCTTGATTCTTTTCTTTGTATTGTTATAAGTTACTGGTGCGTTTAGAGACTTTGGCTTTTCCTAAGGAGTTTTCATACTGATTAAAGTATTATGCATAGGAATGCACGATCTGTCTTAGTCAAATAGCTAAAATTATGTCACTCGAAGTATGGTGTGCTTATGCTGTTGAGGAGGTGTTCACGGCTTGTCTCTTACAGAAATAAGTTTGTCCAGTATAGCTGTCATTGTGTTACTGTATATAACAGCTATAATTAATACGTAACATATTCTGTTACATGTATGTTATTGCACTCACTTTAAGGCATGCTGCAGTCTGTATTCAACCCTTTTCTTTCTAATAGGTATGAGTTGTGACAGAAATTTAAAGGCTTTTAGGAGTGAAATAGCCCTGTGATGCTTCCAGTTCTGTGTTTGCTTCAGTTTTCACAAATTCATGAGTAGATGCTATGGAGAGTCTCACTTTTATGCTAGAAGGAGCATCAAATACTGCAGAATTTATTGAAGTGGCAACTTAGCAGGGTTTTGGTCTTAAACCTCATCCCAGATGGGATTACAGAGCTCTGGGAATGGTGGTCAGAGGTTTGGGGGTCTGGGCTGTTTTCTCCTCGATCCTGCCAGTGAGGGGGAAAGATGTGAGGAGGAGTAGACAGATACTGCAAGTAAACAACTGGCTGTGCAGCTGGTGTCGGCAACAGGGTTTTGGTTTCTATGACCATGGGACCCTGTTTGAAGATTGACAACTGATTGGGAGAGATGGGATCCACCTCACTAAATGGGGCGTGTGCGTCTTTATCAACAGGCTGGCCAACCTAGTAAGGAGGGCTTTAAACTAGGAAAGACGGGGGAGGGGGAGAGTTGTAGAGACCATGCAGTCAGCAAAACAGGGCTCAAGTGGGGATATCTCCAGCAGTTGCATGCAGCTAAGAAGGTACCTACAAGACAAGACTGTGGGGAAATCTCTTGCACCCCTCCTGGGAAATCAGCATGCTGGGATACCTCTCTGAAGTGCTTGTACACAAATGCACGCAGCATGGGGAAGAAGAAGGAAGAATTAGAGATCTGGGTGCAGTTGCAGGGCCGTGATCTCATTGTGATTACAGAGACATGGTGGGATAGCTCGCATGACTGTAATGCTGCCATGGATGGCTACATGTTCTTTAGGAAGAACAGGCCAGGAAGGTGAGGTGGGGGAGCTGCCCTTTATGTGAGAGAGCAACTGGAATGTATCAAGCGCTGCCTAGAGGTGGCTGATAAGTGGGTCAAGAGCTTATGGGTAAGGATTAAATGGTACACTAACATGGCTGACACTGTTGTGGGCGTTTGCAACAGGCCACCTAATCAGCAAGAGGAAGTAGATGAGGCCTTCTACAGACAGCTGGAAGTAGCCTTACAATCACAGGCCCTGGTTCTCATGGAGGACTTGAACTACCCTGATGTCTGCTGGAGGAAGGCACAACAAGGCACAAACAATCCAGGAAGCTCCTGGAGAGCATTGATGATAACTTCCTGACTCAGGTGATAGAGGAGCCAACGAGGAGAGGTGTGCTGCTGGACCTTGTACTAACAAGCAACGAAGGCCTGGTTGGGGATGTGAAGGTTGGGGGCAGCCTTGGCTGCAGTGACCATGAGATGGTGGCGTTCAGGATCCTGTGAGGAGGGAACAGAGCAAAAAGCAGGATTGCAACCCTGGACTTCACGAAAGCAAACTTTGGCTTCTTGAGCCATATATTCAAGGATCACCTCCTCCAAGCTCAAGAGTGGTGCATCCCAATGAGCAAGAAGTTGAGCAAAGGGGGCAGGAGACTTGCATGGATGAACAAGGAGCTCCTGGCAAAACTCAAACAGAAGGAGGAGGTGTACAGAAGGTGGAAGCAGGGACAGGCCACTTGGGAGGAATATACAGACATTGTCCGAGTATGCAGGGATGCGATGAGGAAGTCCAAGGCCCATTTGGAGTCTAATCCGGCAAGGGATGTCAAGGACAGCAAGAAGGGCTTCTCTCAATACATCAGCAACAAAAGGAAGACTAGGGAAGATGTCTGCTACTCAATGGGCGGGCACCCTGATGCTGAAGGATACAGAGAAGGCAGAGGTACTGAATGCCTTCAGTCTTTACTGCTAAGACCAGCCCTCAGGAATCCCAGACCCTGGAGGCCAGGGAGAAAGTCTGCAGGAAGGAAGTTTATCCCTTGGTCGAGAAGGGTTAGAGATCATTAGGCAAACTTGACATCCCCAAGTCCGTGGGCCCTGATGGGATGCACCCACGAGTGCTGAGGGAGCTGGCAGACGTCATTGCTAGGCCACTCTCAATTATCTTTGAAAGGACATGGTGATCAGGAGAGGTGCCTGAGGACTGGAATAAAGCCAATGTCACCCCAGTCTTCAAAAAGGGCAAGAAGGAGGACCCAGGAAACTACAGGCTAGGCAGCCTCACCTTGATCCCCACCTGGAAAGGTGATGGAGCAGCTCATCCTGGAGGCCATCTCCATGCATGTGAAGGATAAGGAGATGATCAGTAGTCAGCATGGCTTCACCAAGGGGAAATCATGCCTAACCAATCTGATAGCCTTCTCTGATGGAATGACTGGCTGGGTGGATGAGGGGAGAGCAATGGATGTTGTCTCCCTTGACTTTAGCAAGGCTTTTGACACTGTCTCCCATAGCATCCTCATAGACAAGCTCAGGAAGTGTGGGTTAGATGAGTGGACAGTGAGGTGGATTGAGAACTGGCTGAATGGCAGAGCTCAGAGGGTTGTGATCAGCAGTGCAGAGTCTAGTTGGAGGCCTGTAGCTAACAGTGTCCCCCCAGGATCAATACTGGGTCCATTATTGTTCAACTTCTTCATCAATGACCTGGATGAAGGGACAGAGTGCACCCTCAGCAAGTTTGCTGACGATACAAAACTGGGAGGAGTGGCTGATACGCCAGAGGGCTGTGCTGCCATTCAGAGAGACCTGGACAGGCTGGAGAGGTGCAGAGGGGAACCTCATGAAGTTCAACAAAGGGAAGTGCAGGGTCCTGCACCTGGGGAGGAATAACCCCATGCAGCAGTACAGGTTGGGGGTTGACCTGCTGAAACGCAGCTCTGCCGAGAAGGACCTGGGAGTGCTGGTGGACACCCAAGTTGACCATGAGGCAGCAGTGTGCCCTTGTGGCCAAGAAGGCCAATGGTGTCCTGGGCTGCATCAGGAAGAGTGTTGCCAGCAGGTCGAGGGAGGTGATCCTCCCCCTCTACTCAGCCCTGGTGAGGCCACATCTGGAGTACTGCATCCAGTTCTGGGCTCCCCAGTACAAGAGGGATGTGGCACTACTGGAGCAAGTCCAGCGAAGGGCTACGGAGATGGTTAGGGGACTGGAGCATCTCTCTTATGAGGAAAGGCTGAGAGAGCTGGGCCTGTTCAGCCTGGAGAAGAGAAGGCTGAGGGGGGATCTTATCAACATGTGTATAAGTATCTTAAGGGAGGGTGTCGAGAGGATGGAGCTAGACTCTTCTCAGTGGTGCCTGGTGACAGGACGCGAGGCAACAGGCCCAAACTGAAACACAGGAAGGTCTGTCTGAACATGAGGAAAAACCTTTTTTATTTATTTTTGATTTATTTATTTTTTTTACTATGAGGGTGACAGAGCGCTGGCACAGGTTGCCCAGAGAGGTTGTGGAGTCTCCTTCCTTGGAGATATTCAAAAGCCATCTGGACACAGTCCTGGGCAACATGCTCAAGATGACCCTGCTTGAGCAGGGGGGTTGGACTAGCTGATCTCCAGAGATCCCTTCCAACCTCAGCCTTCTGTGATTCAGTGAAATATTTGTATTTTGTCCTTTCATGGTTGTTGCTTAATATGTTTTCATTTTGGAACATAGGTTTTTGTTAGTGGCTTTTTTTTAAAAAATCATCCCTTTAAGTTTTCCTAACAGTACATGGAGAAACCAGGCTTAAAAGATTAGGAAAGGTGATTCTTGCTAGTTTTTATGTATTTCAGTCTCTCACAGAAATATAGCCCTGGAAAGAAGTTCTTGGACTTATAGCAAGTTTCAGAGCATATTTTTTTCTAAGATTTCTGAGTTTTGTTTTTAAAGTAGATGAATACTTTGTCTTTATCAGAAAGCTACTTTTGAACTTGTTTGCCTTACTGCCTAAGAACCCTTGGTTTGGTCCTGTTGATGAGGACTGCTACATTACATTTATTTATTTATTTATTTATTTATTTWTTAATTTATTTTTGTGTCAGCACCATCTCTTAGCTTAATCAATATCATTCTTGGGATTACAGTCTTTTCCCTTTCTTCCCCTTTCTAACCATTTGGCTTTCATTTTGCTGACTTCTCCTGTAAACTAGATTCCTCTTTTTTTTTGTTTGTTTGTTTTTGTTTTTATGTGTTTTTTTTTTTCCTCTCTTGTATGGTGGCATTGATTCGTGCATCTTTAAAGGTGTTTGACGCACCCTGGGAATGTTTCTGCCCTTCTGGGTATGAGGGGGTGCTGCACCATACTGACAGCCAGCATTCATTCTGGAACTGAAGACATAAGGTGCTGCTTTTCTTCTTTAGTCATATCCACTAATGAGTTTCCAGCTTAGATCACTTTAAAAAGTTCAGTGATTTATTCATTGCTTTTAGTCATCATATGCATGTCCTTGCATTTTTTTGGTTGAATTCTGACATGATTAATAAATGGTATTGACAAAAGTAGGTGTTTCAGGCTAAGGTTTCTAATATGCAGAAATTTTATTGGCATACTGTTTACCCCTCAGCCTCATTTTGCTTCCTGATCAAAATCATGGAACAAGTCCTCTTGAAAAATACTTCTGAGTGCATGAAGGAGAAGGTGACTGGGAACAGTCAGCATGGGTTGACCAAGGGTAAATCATGCCTGACATCTTGATTTTTAGACAAGGGGAGAGCAGCAGATGTCATTTATGTAAACTTTTGCAAGGCTTTGATACTGTCTCCCACAATAATTTTGTGTCCAAGTTAGGATGTTAGGGGCTGTTGGGAGGATGTCCAGATAAGTATAAAAACTGGGTGGATGACTGAGCTCAGAGGGTTATAGTTCATGGCAGGTACACTATCTGCAGGCTGGTAAGTGGGAGTACCACAGGGGTCTATCCGGAGACCTGTCCTGTTTAAAATCTTTATCAATGAGGCCATTGATAACAAGTGGGAACTGGAAGAGGCAATGCTCATAGAGTTTGCAGATGACACCAAACTGGGGAAAGCAACTGATGTGCTTGAAGGCAGAGCTGCTGTTTAGAGGGGTCTAGACAGTCTGGAGGAATGGGCCAAAAGGAAGTATATGAAATTCAGTAAGGACAAATGCAAAGCCCTGTACCTGGGAAGGAGGAGCCCCTTGCAGTGATACAGGCTGGGACTGAGGGGCTGGGGAGCAGCTTTGCAAAAAAGGCCCTGGGGGATCCTGGTGGGCGGTGGGCTGAGCGTGAGCCAGCAGTGTGCCCTGGCAGTAAGAAAAGAGCCACAGCTTCCTGGGCTGTACAAACAAGAGCACATCCAGTAGATTGGGAGAAGTAATTATTCCCCTTTACTCAAGACTCATTAGACGACATCTAGATTACTGCATCCAGTTTTGAGCTCTCAGTACAAGAAACATATCAGTAACCTGGAGTGAATTCAATGTAGGGCCACAAGATGGTTGGGACTGGAGCACTTGACCTGTGAGGAGAGACTGAAGACCAGGGCTTATTCAGTCTGGAGAAGAGACAGCTTTGGGGGACCTAACAGCAGCCCCCCAGTGCCTATGGGGAGGTTATCGAGAAGACTGATCCAGGCTCTTTACAGTGGTCCATAGTTGGAGGACAAGCGACAACAGGCACAAATTTAAACAAGAGACATTCAGACTGGCTATAAGGAGAATCCTTTTCTTCATGAGCACAGTCAAACAGTGAAATGGGTTGCCTCCATCCTTGGCGGTTTTCAAGACCCGGCTGGACCTGGATCCTGGGCGACCTGGTCTGATCCCATAGTTGACCCTGCTTTTTTGAGCAGGATGTTGGACTAGAGATCTCCTGAGGTTTCTTCAAACTGGAATTATTTTATTATGCAGTGAACTCTCATGGGCTTTCTGAAGCATGTCTTACAATATTGCTCTTTCTTTCCTCTCTATGGAGTTAACATTACTTTAAATATGTACCGCCCTTTGGTCTCTTAGGCACCAGCTTCAGCAAAGCATGACTTAAAATTTTGGGGGGGATGCAGCACAGCTACTAAGAAGAATATCTTTCTTTACTCTTTGGCTTTCAAGTGTGTGCTAATGCCTTTTTGTGGGGATTGTTGCTTTCTTGATGATAGTCTCCACTGAGAAACACATTAAAGAATTCCATTAATTAAGTTTTAGAATAGATCTTGGTATTGAGACTGTATGCCGTATCTGTAGCTGGTATTTGTCTGCTTCAAGGTGAAAAACATTTTTTCTTTGTAAATTCTTAAACTGGGTTTTGATTTTTTTTTTTTTTTGAGTCTCAATTTTTTTAAGGCTCTCTGAATCCAACGGTTTAAGTGGAAGAGTAAAAGGCTTCAGTATGTGTGGATGTTACAGAATTTCTGTTCTTTTAGTGTAATTGTTGATGCTAAGTGTGGAAGGAGGTTAGTCTTTAAGAAATACAAATGCTTGAGAAGGGATAACAGATGCAAATAACTTTCTGTTGCCTGTCATATTTACAAGTGAAAATAACCCTCGAAGAAGGCTTTTTTTTGTTTATTTGTTGACATTTGGAGATGTAATTTATATGATACACCTAGGCAAATCTAACTATTACTTCTGTGATCAAAAAAACAGAATTCCCCACTAAATGAGAATGGTTTTGCCACTTTCTTTAAAGAAACTTTAAGCCTTTTGCATTTGCTAATGCATTTCCAGCATAAAAGTAGATTGTGATTTACACTTGTTTATACTGTGTATACAGTGAATCTTAAACAGCAAAGTACCTCTGGAAGAGGAAACATAAGTATTTCAAAGATATTTATTTTATAGATCCTGTTAACATAAGAAGATCATTTCCACTGCATTTCTGAGATGTGTGATAGTCTTGCTGTTTATTACATTTTATAGAGATAGTTTGCTGCCAAGAAATGTCTGTGACTGTGAAGAATACTTAACAGGGCAGCTCTAAGAATTGTAATTAGGAGTACTGCCATTTTCTGTTT
>NW_020447852.1:0-28777 GCF_003343035.1 Apteryx rowi | reverse complement strand
TTGAAAAATCTATTGTTTTCATAAGAGATTCATATGTTTACGCATTGAGGAAAAGCTTATATTCAAGATGTATGCTGTATTCTCTGTGTGAGGAAAAACTTCTTCCCCAGCTAATAGGAGTTACTTAGTTTTGAGGGGAGTTTATAAATCTGTTCACTAGATTTTTTTTTTATTTTTTTTTTCTGCCCCAAGAACAGCTGGAGGGTGATTACTGCACTGTGACTTCATGAGAGCCTTGCCTGGGATATGTTTATGCACAAGGCTTACATTCTTACAGCTGTGAGACCTGTAAAGATGTCAACAGTCCCACGTAATTAGCCAAAAATAGTTTTGAAATTAGTTTCATAGTGTAACATAGCTCATAATTCCCTTCTTTAAAAAACAAACAAAACAAAAACACAAAACAAAACCCCTCTGTAATCTTTGGTATAATACGTGTATGAATTAGCTAGTCAAAAACATTGAGTACTTGCCTTGAGTTTAATGGATGGATTATTTTGAGGTTCAGATTTTTCCTCTTACAAAAACTTCTAGAAAGAAGAGTTTTCTACTTCAGCATTTGAGACTTCTTTCTGTGGATAGCTATGCTCATCCATATTGCAAAACACTTCAATTGATTTTATTTTTATGTTCATTTTACTAGTTACATTTATTAACTTAATACCAATTTCACCATCGTATAGTTGGTTAAGCTTTACTATGAAGCATAAAATAGGTGTCACGCTTTCTAGCTTACGAATGCTGCAGAAGGTATTTTTATGCTTAGAACAAAAATTTCATTTAACTGGAAGACTTCATTAAGAACTTATTGATCTGGAACCTTTAAAATATACTATAGGGAAATTTGCAGTTGAGGTGTTTTGGAGAGTGTTCATGTGAAAGACAAATAAGAGCAGGGTACTTCTCAGGCCAGGTGAAACAAGGCACTGAGAGATTGCAGTAAACGGTGTCTCTGATTGTAGTTACAAGGTGTATAATTATTTCTCACTTTAAATTTTCTCACATGATCTTAATGAAGAGCAAAATATTTAGAACATGAATTCTATGAAGAGTGTATAGCTAAATTTGTAGTACCTGCTATATATTTAAGGTCTTATACAGAGATTATTGCAGCTCAAAAGCAAACTGATTCAAAACAAGGCTGCTCCGCAGTGCCTAGAATCACTAAAATGATTTTACAAGTAAATAAGAACTGTCCACTGATGAACAGGAGACTGGAGCCATATGTTAGAATGTATCTAAAGAAAGTAACTCTGGAGGACAGACTTTTTAATGTATTTTTTAACTTTGAGAATATTGTCATCTGAGCTTTTTTCATCTTTGTTAGGTGGAAGACAGTTTTGGGTGAAGGATTCTGTGAATTTAAAACTATTTGTTTTAGTGATATTTTTCCATCTCATTTTAGAGTTTTCCTTTTTTTTTTCTTACACCCGTCTYTACTGAAAAAGAGAATGTAAAAAACTGCTTGAGGTAATGTTATAAAATGTAGAGAATACCTTAAAAGCAGACTATATTGAACCAAGTGTTTTCCCATTGTGTGGTGTTTAGAAGATAAAAGGGTTGTGGACTGTTTCTGGCTGAATGACTGTATTTTGCAAAGGAGATCTGCAGAAGCCTGGGTTCTACACTTATGTGAACTTTAGTTTAATATTTAACAAGGTAAAAAACAGGACCCGTTATAATCAAATTTTAAACAGTATTCTGGAAATCTTTTGGACTTTAACGTGAACACTTTGGGGATGATTTTAAATACTGAGTGTTGTTGATGAGGTAATGAGCTTTGAGAGCTTGAATAGCACAGGGGCCTTAGTTCTACACTGTATATTAAGCCTTGAATGCTTTAGGAGGCTACATTAGCTTTTAGATATTCTTTAGGCCTCCAGACAGATTGTTAGGGACCAATGTATTTTTGTTTGATATTTTAAAAAAGAAAATACTACTAGGACATGAGAGGACAACCCTGTTTCATGACCTCATGTATCTTTATTTGAACTTTTGAATTGAGCTGCTGGTATAGGTTCTTAGCTATGTAGGCTCTTGGAGCACTAGTGTGTTACAAACATTGTTTACAGACATTGAAAATCAGAGAAGTTTATTACTGTGCATATAAGATAAACTTCTCTTTGCAGAGAAATGCAAATCTGTTACATTTCAGTGCTATGGGTAAACAAGGCAGTACAGGCCTCTGGGTGTTTTATGCAGTAGCACTTCTACCTGTCCCCTCATCAGCTAAAATGAGGACAGAACTATATTCATTCTTTTCTTTAATGTTTTAGAACAGGAACTTACATGAATACATAGCCATTTGAAGGCTGTTTTAAGAGCAGCATTTTAAGAAAATGATCAACACTAAAAAAGTAAAATAATTCTCCTGTAGGCTGAATGCTGTTATTTTTTCAAATCAAAAGATGAGACTTTTCTTCCTTTCCCTTTTCCCATAGTTGGTAGAATAGCATAATTTTAGGAATCTTCTCCAACCAAACAGATTTAACATTCATCAAAAGTAAGYTGGAGGCTTTCTCCCTGTTTCTCATGTTTCCATATGGTTGTTTCTAGGATATGAAGTTCTTGTTGGTCTTTTAGTGCTGGCTGCTCCTGATTTCCTAGACCAGGGTTAGATTTAATAGAAACAATCAAGAAGATTGAAGCACCATTTTGGGCTATAAGTTTCAGGTTTGTTTTGTTACTTAATCAAAGAAGACTTCCAAGAAGAGGCTTTTTAAGGGAGGGAGAAGGTTGGGCAAAACTGTGCTTGTCCTCACATTATTGGCATTTACACACAATGCATGTTAAAACCTGTTAGGAAGTGTCTCATCTGTTTGAGCAGGATGAAGTGATCTGTCTTTACCAAAAAGACCTTGATCTCAGTGTGCTAGTGCTAAATTTCTGATGCTTTTGTTAGAGGTTCCCCCACCCCCCAATTAAACTCTCACTCCAGATTAGCAGATTAACCTCTGATTTGCCTTCACTGATCAGAATGTTTTCTGTTTGTGGTTCAAAAACAGGCTACTAAATGGAAAAAAACAAATCTTGTTTGTCTGGGACATGGTCTAGAAAAGAATAAAATCTGCCTTTGCATGTGTTAATGCAAGTAATGTAAATGATGGAATAGAATTAGCATATTAATAATTTGCAATTCAGTATAGTCACAGATAGAAAATGCTCATGCTGATTTTGCTTAAGCAAAGAGAACTGTTAATAATTCTTTAAGAACTTTTGGTTTATACATTAAGATAATGGAGGATTACTGAAAAAGGAAGCAGTTTGAGATGTAGCTTGCTCCTTTTTACTTCAAACAGTAGGATAGACGTACTTTCTTTTCCTCTGAAAAATATCTGAGATTTGTCCAAGCAGAATGAGGCCAGTAATAGATTACTCTAACCAGCGTTTCTAGATTGCAGTTCATTTGGCAATGTGCGGTTCGGTGTTCTTCCTGCCTCTTCCACCTGACATTCATTACCATTCAGTTGTGGGCTTTTTCTATTTTTCTTCTCTCATGGGGGCTACCTGAATCAATTGGTGCTATCACTGAACACTGCATAAGAGATTAAGACATTTTAGATTTATCTCAAACATAAAAGCATTGCTGAAAAAGGGCATAATACTGCCTGAGATCCGTGGAAGTGATATGGGACAGAATTGGGATTGAGCTTTATTGGTTTGGTTTGCTTGCATACAGGAACTACAATTAAAAGAGGTTAAAAAGGCTTTGGCACTGCTCGCTTTCTTGGTTTTCTGCATGTGTATCTAGTAGATAAGAATATTTTCAACAAGCTGCTGAAGAAGAGAACGGCAATTTGATTTTGTTTCCCCCTTAAAAAGGATTTTTGGTTCCAGCAAGGCTAACGTTTTACTTTTCAATGGGACAAGTGTTGTACTAAGTTTAAAATAAAAATTTCTGCACTACATGACCACCATTTTAAAAGTTTCTCCACTTGCTACTAGGACTTTTACACTGAAAGTACGCTACTGAGAGTTGTCATTAAGTTGTGGAAAAATCTTTTTTTTGCCTGTATGAATATAAAAAAAGTATATAGTCGAATAGGTTTAGAATATTAAAATTTGTGGTTCAGTAATTTGAAGATCAAGAAAGTTGTTGTTAGGTGGGGTTGTTTTTTGTTTCTTTGTTTGTTTGTCTGTTTTTTTTTTTCTTTCCAGGAGCTATTCCTTGCTAGTTTTAAGATATGTTATATGAGCTTTCTAAAAATCAGTGTTTTGCATATTATGTGACACTTTTTCAATGCTAACAGGTGTTTTGTTTTACTGTTTCAAGCCAGATGAGTTGAGCAGAAAAGGTTAATGTCTTGAGTGCTTGAAGCAGGTGGTTGATAGCTTTGAATATTTATCTAATTGAATGCATGCTGGCTGTTGTCCTAGCAGGCCTGAGCTTTAGTAGGCACAGAGCACAGGAAAGCATGCAGAGACTTGCTGTAGCAGGATTAATGCAGAAGTCAACATGATCTAAACTTGTCCTTACTGACAAGTGTGTTTTTTGTTTGTTTTTGTTTCAGAAGACCATCTACTAATACTCAATGAGTGTTTGTCCTAAAACAGAAAATGCTTGCTTGGGTGTGCTTAAGTAGGAAAAGCATCCTCTTTCATACTTCCACAAGTGTCATGGGGCTGTGTTAGAAGCTAACCTGGGAAGGGCAAAAATATATTGGGGAGTTTTATTTTGTCTTTTACTCAACAAAATCCTTGATGCTTACACTGTATTTTATTGTAATTTGCGAGTCATTGTCTGCTGCACATCTTTAATAAATGCTATGGTATAATGAGATTTATTTTGGCATATTTAGTCAAGGAATGTTGGGATATTGTCAGTGAAATACTGCAGTAGGTGTTGGGCATTGAATACCTCAGCCTCTGTCTTGACCCTCCCTTGGTGCACACTTCTCACATAAGGGACATGAACATCCTCTAATGATGATAGAAGTTATGATGGAAAACATTAATACTTCTTTTGAATTTTAACTTTTCATCCAACATTTCATCTAGTAAACTTTAATTAACTTTTCTGAAGAAAAAAATAAAAGCACAGGCTAACAGTAAGAAAGAACTGATCATGGAATTGTTTCACTCCAAATATGGGTTTGCATTTGAACTCTTTTCTAAAAGATAATGTCTGATAACTACTTTTAGCAGGATGAACAATAAACTTTTTTCATGTATTGTTCTTACAGCTCACAGCACGATGGAAACGGACCCTCGTTAGTGCCCCTAGCTACCAGCTATCATACAAATTCTAAATAACAAACTGTATACACATTTACCCAAAATAGAAAAAGGCTATTGTCTTTCTTCTCTGTATTGTAGTTTTTTAGTATGATCTCAAGGGAAATTTAGTATTGAAGATGCAGAAGCTCATTCTTTTTAAAAAAAAAACAGTGTTAAAACTGTTGAAAAGGCAGCAGAATTAACTGTAGAAGCAGTTTGTGATTACTACTTCTCATAATGGATAGCAATGGATTTTTTTCATAAAAAAAAATTAACATGCCCCCAGTTTTTATTTCGTCTTTCCTGTGTGTTTTTTTTTCATAAGAACAATAGCCTTAATGTAGCCTGTTTCTGTAACAGACTTTTAACTTGCTTGCACTTGTGTTATACCACGTCTCAAACAAGAAAATTTTGTCTGTCTGTGGAGCTGTTGACTGTGATACCTATAATTAAAAAAAAAAAAAAAAAGTCACATTTTATTGAGTCAAAAAAGGTGCAACCATATTTGTATCCTAACTACAATTAAAACTTCTCTTTCAGGTTATTCTAGAAAATATATGTGTCATGCTTAACTTGAAGCCTGAATCCAGGTGTGTAACTTCTTTATTCAAGGAAAGCAGCAGAAAATGAAAGCTTGACTTCAGGTTGTTCTTAATTTCAGGCCCTGTCACGTAGAGCTTTATAATCTGGACTTCTTGAAGCTACTGTTCCTAAGACTTCCTCTTTGTGTACTTTATCGCTTGTTATTAGTAGAAGGTCTCCTGTTTAGCTGGTATTGGGCGCATTTGCTAGCTTAGTTAAGTGAACTGTGTTGGAGGTAACCAGCACAGACATTTGATACAGGGAGCTCTGAGGGTAAAGGCCATAAAATTTAAGGATTTGTGAAATGTAAATTATGATAGCTGAGTTTTTACATGGGAAATGGAAACTATCATTATTTTTATTTATATGCATGTGAAAGTCATGTGGCCTCTTACGGTCCTTTTGCACTTAATTGCATTTGTGGTCAGTTAATTAGATTGTATATGCATGTAATATACCTTTACTCAAACATTCTAGAGAACAGGTTAAATATGTGATTTTTCATAAGGATTATTTTGATTTTCCTTCTACTATTCAGCAGAATTGCTTCTGACTTAGTCTTAAACTAATATAAATCCAATATTTAGTAAAACTTAGGTTTCAGAATGTAATAACTTAATAGGATTCACCATTTATTGTCAGTCAGCATGCTGAAATATATCTTTTGAAATATGGATAAATGCAGTCTCAATATGGATGTTATAAAAAAGAATGTGGGTTGAGGTGCTAATCGATAGTTCGCAAACACAGCCAGTTATTCAAGAAAGGGCCTAATTCACCTTGCTGTCAGTTCTGTAGCATGTCTGATTTTACTAAGGTGTTCTGCCAGTTCATAAGCTACAATTGAAACGGAGCATGGAGGGAAGGCATGAGGGGAAAAAGTCAACGTTGTCTCTAAATGTTATTTTCATGGAAGCTAAAAAGATTCCTAGGATTTATTATGGAAATACTATGCAGTCATGAAGGTAGGCGCTTCTTGTCATAAATTAAATTCTGATCTCTAAAGATCCAGAAGACAAGAAGACCATACTGTAGGCATTAAGGAAAAACCCCAAATCTGTCAGTCTCATGTCTAATGTTGTGAACATTTTTATTATTATTATTATTATTATTTTTTTTAATAACGTAGTATTTGAATTGACAGCTTAATTTTTACTGGCTTTATTTCTTTGTTCCACTAACTGATGTGCTCGTGAGGTAGGGGATTATTTGCTTCAGATTTGAAATATATTGGTTTTCAGTGTTTATGGCATAATATGAATTAAATACAGTGTTAAAATCTCTTAGGCAACGTGTTTTCTAAGTCAACAGTTCTTAGTTTTGTAACAACCAGTACATGTTCTTCAGCTTGTGGTTTCCATTTCTGTTTCAAAAAAGATATCAGTTAAACATGTTTGTTGCAAAATTTTTAAGTTAAGCTGTTGTGAAATGCTACTGAACTTTTTACAGTTACTGGAGGAAGAACGTTTAATTGAAATAAGCCAGGTATTGCATACTCTGTGGCTGTCATCCTTCACTGATGTAGTGGTGAAGATGCAGAGTGCCTTGATTGAATTTCTTGTGACTATTGCTCAGAAACCACATGCTAAGATGACATTGTCATGTTCTAAGAAAATTGTGAGCGTGTTTTTATTGAATAGATGAGCTGTAACTGACTTCCTTTAATATCTGAAATTATATTACTTACATAATGAGGTTTCCAGCTGGAGTCCATTGCTTGGTGCAACATTTCCATGTGAGGAGAGGAAAAAACAGATCAAGTTGCCCCATTTCTCTTCTCTTCCCCCAGCCTGTGCTGTAAATGCTCTGGCAGGGCAGCTGTGCGCTCGCCTTCGCTGTCTGCCCAGGATCCTGCATTGCTCTCTGACTGCAGGAGCAGATGACAGGTGGCAGGTTAGAGAGTGCAGCTTTATTTTATCTTTGCAAAATGTCTTTCGAGTAGCTTTAGTTTTGAATGATGTAACATCTTCCTTTCCTGCCCTTATCTTTCCCAATAGGGACAAGCCATGGGAGTCGCACAGCTTTTGTGCTCTTTTGTTAACCTTTGCTGACTCTGAGGARGATCTGGGGTATCTGGTCCAGATGCTTGAAACAGAATTAGGAAATGATTACAGCAATGTGTATGGGTCTTGTTTACTTCTTCAGTGCTGATTTGTTGCACTTTTCTCTGTATTTTTTCCTGGTTTCTAGTTTTAATATGTTTACAGTAGGGAGAGACAAACCTTCTCAATATGATGATTTTTTTTTTCCTACTTTGCCATACTTGACTTATAATGAGAACCTTCTAGTATGTTTTAAGGTTATCTTTTTGCAGTATCGAGATCTGAAGTTGCACAACAAGATGTTATGTTACTGGCCCATAGTAAATTTGTTATTTGTGTGTGTGGTTTTTTTGTTTTTTTTTCTTTTTTTTATTAAGGAATCACAGCTTATCTCTTGCAATCACTTGGACACACTGAGACATTGATGCAACTGATAAAATCAGTGAAGGCTGTTGGCCATCTTTATTCAGCTACATGTAGATTCAGTTTCTATTTCTCTGCAGGAATAGGCAGTGTAGAGTTTGTTTTCCTTTTAGAGACTGTGTTCATTTACTTTGCACTGTTGGCATATGGATGCTGCCTGCCCTTACATTGAGTACTTTTTATAGTTAAGGACAGACCGTGTGCCCTGCATGTCTTTGTGCTTGCCATAATGCCGCCAAAACATTTTTGTTCTTCATTTTGAGTTGTCTGTGGCAATTATATACTAGTTAGGTGGTATTAGAGTTGTGTTGAGCTCTCTTACTATCTCCAGTGCTTGGTAGTCACTGTAACTTCCATCCCAGGGCAAAAGATATGAAAAGGAGTAAAACAGTGGTGCATCCCTTCATTTCTTGCCTGTGTACAGGGAATATGTTCTTGCCAAGAGATATCACAGATTCTCCAGCTTGACTTTACAGACTGTCTTTGCTTACATGTATAAGACTACCTGTATGTGCACAGTATGTCCCTTAAAAGCCTAGGTGCTGTATAGACAAAGAGCTTTATTTTTTCTTAAGAAGCTGTGCAGTGATATTGTACTTTGGACAGGCTAGTTTTAGGTTACTAATACAGCTCTGGTAACAAATCTTGAGAGAGGAATTAGGTGTGGCAGCATACGTGAAAGCTTAGTTTCTATTCTATTCCCTTAGTCTGTTCCTGAAGTTTTACTACTTCTTCTCTCGCTGTACACACCCAGGTATAAACAAGTGAGCTCTGGAAGGTACCTTATCAGGGAAAAAGAAGTTATAGTTTTGTGATTAGTACTGCCAATGACTTGTTCTGAAATTCCTATGAAATTAAAATGTCAGTTACTTTGTTTGCCCTGTTCCATACCAATGACTAGTCAGATGGTACTGCCATAGATTTGTACGTTTCCCAAGAAACGTCATTCACTTTGTGCTTTAAATTGCAAAGATTTGGATAAGTTTAGAGTAGTTAGATCTTAAAACTCTTAACTTATCCATGGGCTGGAGCCTGTATGTATAAGAATTGTAGACTTGGTCTGTAAAAAGAAAAATATATTTTGATATGTGAATGCATACAGAACAGGGACATGACAAGTCAGGATTGCAAGCTGATCTTTCAGACTCTTAGCATATTCCTCTCAGTGTTTGCTTTTAAGAGATGGGAGCGATTGGTTTTGAATTGAATGAACCTGAAAAAGAAGTTCAGAGTATTTGCAGAACCTCTCTTTAGATATATAATTCCACTTTATTTTTGAATAATACACCTGAGCTGCTCTAAGAAACAATGCAGTACTGTAGCAATAGTGCAGCAAAGCTTAATGACAGATCTTATAAGAGAAAGTGATTTTATTTTAAAACAAAACATTCCACTCAAACAGTTTCATACTTGCAAGCAAAATGACACCTGTCCAAGTGTTGTGTCCAACATTCAGGTGCCATGATGTGTGTTTTGCAATGGTCTGGTTAGAATTCATGGGATGATATGAAGAACACCTCCTTGGTTCTTAGGTTGCTGACCATCTGCTCGTTTTCAATGTGCCCTTTGCATCCTGTAGAGTAGCTCACAGATTAAGACCTTTTTTTTTTTTTCTTTCCTGTGCCATCTCTCCAAGCATTAGGATCAACTCAGTCTTTTGTCTTCTTATCCATCCGGTGTGTCTTAAAGCTTCAACTGTGTTCTCCATCTTTCCGCCATCATCTCTTAGTGACTTGAGTTTTTGTTTTAGTGTGGGTGTAGACTGTGCTTTATCATAGGCTGTCCCTTGTTTTCCCAGCCTGGTAKCCTGAGAAGCTGCATATAGTTGTGCTGTGATCCTGATAACCTGCTAATTTGTGTGCCTGCCCCTTCTGAAGCTTCAACACCTATGCAATCCCATGCATACACTATTCATACTAGTCTTAACATTTTTATTGCAAATTTCAACAACAGATTGTAGTAAGTAGATACTTGACTAAGAATTGGTATGTTTTAATTTTAATATTATAAATGTTTTTTTCATAACTATTTAAAACCTGTGTATTATTTTAAATATGTGTTTTGTGAATTAAATAGTCATTTTCTATAATGTAGGCTACTTCTGAGGCAGAAAGTAGAGATCAATTAATTCACTGCAGTTACCCAGCCAAGACCATTGTTGGTGTTTGTGGAATATCTTCATTTTTGAATTTTACTGTAACTGATCCTCCAACTTCCTAGAATTTAGGTAAAATAAGAGAGAACTTTCTATTTTGTCAGTTGAGTTAGTACTGGCTGAAGGCACTTATCTTGCAAGTTAAATTCTTCAGAGCTGTGTTTTAGAAGAGAAACTGTTATCGGGAAGTTGTACAGAGTCCGTGGCCTTTGCACATTAGTTATTACTTTTGAAGAGTCAGTAAGTCAGTGGAAGCTTACTTTCAGCCTTCCCTATCATCCTGTTTACCTTTAATGATAAACTACTGCTACTGCTGTGAGATTAATTTCAGAATAACATTCTGGTATTTTCTCATTCTTTTCCAAAAATGTCAATAAGCTTGTTATTTTTGGTCAGGAGTAATGAGTAATGCCTTCAATCAAATCCCATTGGGTTTGCCTTTGAGGCATGTATTATTAAGCTTTGCTTTCTGTCTTCTCCATCTAACACTTAGAAATCCAAGGAAAAAAAAGTAAATTTTAGACTTATTTGTATTTACTTGAAATTTTGTGTCTGCTGATGAGTGTCATAGTTTTGAAATTAAAGGTACCTCTGGGACTTCTTTCATGATATCCCATGTAGGTCTCAGGTCACTAGCTGCTATCTCTTCTTCTGCTTAGGCAGGCTTTTAAGCTTCCATCCTGTATGTTTCCCCTGCTGTGGTTCAAATCAACATCAGTAAGGCTATTTTTCAGCATGTCTTTGCAGGTGGAAAGAATAGTGTGTTATTACCCGGGATTACCAAACTTGAGCATGGTAGCAGTGAAGATGAGCATGCTCGTGTGCCTAGGTCACAGTAACAGTTCAAAAATTGTAGGAGACAGATACTGAAATTAAGCAGCTATCTTCAATTAAAACAGCTCTCCACATCTGCAGATGAACAGCTCCACATCTGCTTTTAAATCTCTTGCTGAGCTGTTTCACAAGGCCATGCTCTCTTTCCTGTATAACCTGTCCTTATGATTGAACAGAGGCCTGAGAATGTGTGAAGTTAAATGGCAACCATATGTAGATGTTATTAAATATCCTAATGTGGTTTCTAATATTTTGTTTCTCAGCGTTCACAAGGTTTTAGCAAGATACTGTGCAGTGGGTAGTGGGGAGGCTTGGTTAAATCTGGTTTGTAGAGAATGGATATCATGGATGATAAACAAGAGAATTCTTAAATACCTTAGGGCCATAGCTTTCTCTGTTGTTTAAACAAATTGCTTTGCTTTGCTTTACTTTAYGTTCCTGAAACTATTCAACTGTTTCTTTAAAATGTATTGTGAACAAACTTCTATTTATTTATCCTTTTGATAGTTGACATACTTACGTTAAATTATTTTGTTCATAGATATGAGCCTCCATGCAGATTGCTAAGTTAAATACATGCAACTTGAATGTACAAGTCAAGTTATTTATCAGTCATTTCTATGATCTTTTGTCCATTTTGCTTATTTGGGCTAGTTAAGTCCTAAGGAGCCCACCTCCTGCTCCATTTTGTGCGTTGTGCAATGGCTAGCAAGAGTAGTCTCTCTTCATCATGATTTAAATCAGCCAGCTATACCACAATTCTAGGTAGTGCTGGACATTGTGACTATCCAAATTCCCCATTGTTATTATAGGTGCGTAAAATAGTAGTTCTTCATGTAGTTGGTTAAGTAGCCTCATTTATTCAGTACTTTACTCTGCGCATAAGCACAGACTGATTGTGATGATCTGTGCATTCATGATATCCATAGTTATCTACTGAGAAATACTGTGTTTAGCAATAAAAGTGGAAACTTAAACAAAAGAACATACTCTTCTGGACCATAATATGGCAATCAAAATAATTAACATTACATAAAGTGCTGGAATTCCATGTATTTATTTATTTATTTATTTTTAACAAACAAACATAAAAAGAAAAACAAGGGTCCTGATTATTGAAAATCTTTACAGGCTAACTTTATGCTACTCCGGAGAGTGTTGTTAGGCCTCTCTTTGAGATCAATTTTTTTTTTATATTTATCAAAAGTGATATCGCTAAGAACTAAGGAATTATGTTCTTAAACAGGTGGTATTCTCCTCCCCCCCCCCCCACCTCTTGCAGCTGTGGAGCCTTATTCCATGGGAGTTGCATGATCATAATTCTGACTGTAATCAGTATGAAATGTAAAGTTTTATTTTGAACATGGCTTTCCCCTTCAATAATGAATCATTATTGAGGAGAGAATTAAAGTAATTGCCCATTGTGCCTTGAGGATTTATCTGACTGCCTTACAAAACTATGTTTTGAGGTGATAGGAGTCACTGCAGTAAAAAACAACCCCCCCCCCMAAAAAAAAAACAAACAAACACAGATATGTCARCGGTTATGATTATCATTTTGTTATGCCAATTTCCAGAGGAAGTCATGTATGAATCATAAATTACGGGTTAGTTGAATACTCAAAATGTTTTTCCATAAACATATGCACAGTTTCTGTTGTTCAGGGGTTACCAAATTGGAAGATATTATAAAATTAATATCCTTGCTCAGTTCTCAAAATTGAAAAAAAAAATCTTCTTACTCAAAAAGGGGGGTAGGGGAATATTGGTAAAGGTATATAAAATTCACTAGAAAGTACTAAAACCATGTCCTGCAGCTGAATCAAAGTTGTTAATGTTTGTTCATCTGAACTTTGATATTATTAATGTTTGAAAGCCACTAATGAGATTTCTTGCCATTTAACTGCCTCCGTCCTATTTGTTCATTTATCAAAAAAAAAAAAAAATACCAAGTAATGTATAGATGTTTTGCAATAAAGACGTGAAAAATTACAGAATTCTTAGCTTTTATGAAAGACTTTAAAAAAATCCTGATTCAGTCACCTATTAGGAGGCCTGCTAAGTTTGATAGGAGATCAGTTCCTGATTTAAGTGGTCTCAAGGGCTAAATCTCTGATTTATGTAACAACTTTATTTCCAGAGCTTAGAACTCAACTCCAATCTCAAGATAAAATTTCTCAAAAGACATAATCTTAAAAGTTTCAGCACAGACATTTTATGTTCTTATGGCTGTTATTAATTCAGAAACATTAGCCAAAGCAGTCTAAACTGTCTTGTCAGATTAAAAGCAGAAATTATTCCTGGTTTGTGGAAGGTGAAATAAGCACCCTTGTTAATCAACATTTAGCTCATGCCAACATGTTAGATGTCAGGTGATCACAGGGAACAGATTAATGTAGGAGATGTCAGATCCCTATTGCTTGCAGAGTTCTTTACTGACATTGAGYTATTTTAATTAAAAAAGCAGTTTTGAAACATGGATTTTAAAAGAAATATTAAGCAGATTGCAGTAATGTCTTCTGTTGGCACTAATTATTTTGAAAAGTATCACATTTTATTTTAAAGCTCATGTCCTTCACTTCCTTCTGTTATTTGCCAAAAAAGTGCAATTTCCAAGTTTTTCACACATGGTAATCTTAGAGGAGGATAGACTTTCTTCTGCTTCATCCAGAATGCAGTAAATTTATAAACATCTGTGGAGTTCCTTGAGGGTCGGTCTCTACATTCAAACAGATGATGGATATCGGAATGAAAGCCCCTTCCTACCCCAATGGATTGGTGAAAGATATATTTTGTATCAGTGAAGTTTCCAAATATGACATGCTCTAAGTATCACAGATGCATCTAATTGGGAGCAGGTAATTTTCTTGCAACTGTTCCCATAAGTTGTGTTTCAGATGCAAGTTTTACCAGTAAATGAACTCTAGCTAAATATTTAACAGATTTATTAAAAAAAATAAAATGTGGACAAACATTTTAATAAAATGTTTATTTTATATGCATATTTCATGTCTTTTATGTCATAAGAAAGTTATTTAAGCCATTTGAAAGCTGGCACATAAAAATATTACCTAAAAATAGGGTAGCAAATTCAAAATAGGAGTGTTAATGGCTGCTTTGTTAGTACAGAATGACTGAGGGGGAGAGAAAAAACAAATGAAAATAATTTTGTTTTATTCTTGAAGTGTTTTATTGTAGCACAAGTATTTCATCTGCACTCCATTGAACTAATGGCTTCATTTAAATTATGTGAGCCCCTAGCCCATCAAAAATATCTCTGATGGTTTCGGATGTTGCTGCTTGTGTACTGGACATTATTGCTTCTACAGCAGAAGTAGTAGAACAAAAAGTGTCCGCCCCCCAGACGCTTCGCTGTGACGTTAGGTGTTTTAGCTTAAACTCCCCTGTAAGCTATGATGCTGGGAGATGGTCTCTGGATAGAGGGAATTAAGGTGTATGCACGTTACGTTGTGCCGACTTGGCTGGGAAGATGGTGCCTTCCAATGGGGGGAGCAGTGGTAACGTGCAACCCTCCTTCAGCTCAATCTGCTCAACTGTGCTCATGCCCTCAGGCTGCATGCTTTGGTGTCAGGATGTGAAAACATTACACTATTTAGACTGGACTGAGTGATATGCCTGGATAATGTGAACTGTTTTGTGATGAACTACTGGGTAGCGTGCTAAGAATATAACTAAAATAAATGTGATGATTTGCATATCATTTTCATCCAAATATAAGGTAACATATTCTGCATTTTCAATCTAAATTGTCAGATCTGGTCCATGTTGTGAACAGCAGAGGAATTCCTGTTGTCAGAAAAAAGCTGAAATGATCCTGTGTTGGATAATGTAGCAACCTCTGCAATGTGTGGCCCTGATGCAGTGTATAATTAAAGGAAAGTTGGAGTGTGTCTGGGTTCATGCTAAGACCCAGCAATCTTTAATGTCCTTATTAAATTTTATTAAGGTTTTCCTCAATTCTTTTGAACAGTTCTTTAGTCCTCCATAAAACCCAACAGAATAAATTGAAGGGGAAAAAAATATTTGTAGAGTGAAGGGCTAAGTTCACCTTGTGAGGCTTCAGATCTCAAGTTCTAGGTAGTCTAATAATCTCAAACCTAAAGCTTTGATCAGTAACTATCTCTGCAGAGGTTTGACTTTGTGTCAGTGCCAGTTACTTTCTTGTGTGTGTGTAAATATACAGTATTACTGAATTTGCAAAATCAAGCACTCAGAAGAGAGGCATTAAGGTGAAGAATGCCTATGCAGCCTTTTCTTTTCTTTTCTTATCTTATCTTATCTTATCTTATCTTATCTTTTGGTTGCTTTTAATAAATTATTACATACTGTTTTTTTCCAGAAGGTGACTGCTTCATTCAGTATACAGCACAGTGATGAACAGCGCTTTGATACAGTTTTCATTGTATGTTCTGGGGTACTGTTAATTAACACTTCTTAAAACTTGCAAACCCTGCTCCAAGGGCAGATTTATTAATTTCCTTATGGCTTTTCTGTGCTTCTCATCACTAAAATATGCAAACATTTTACACAGATTAATTTATTTTCACAGAATTCTGTGTGGTCAGAGCTTCATGGTCTTCCATTTTTCTTAATTACAGTTGAGACTTAGAAAGTGGGAACGGAGTCAAAAGTATCCGCAGGCTGGGGCACCTGTTACGTGTCTCAGAAGGGTTTGATCCTTCTGGAAACTTAGCTATGGCTGTAAATTTCCATGTTCAGTGCCTGCTGGAGTTTGCTACTTCTGCAAATCAGATACACAATATGAGGGTATTCCCAAAGAAAGAAAGATGCAATTAAATCTGATTAAATAACTTCACTAGAACTACAGAGGAATTCTGGAGCAGAAACATCCTTCAAAAGAGTGTGTGGGTTTGGGAGTTTGGTTTGTTTGGTCTCTTTTTTTTTTCTTCTTCTTCTTCTTTTTTCTTTTTTTAGTATAGTCAGCTATCTTCACTAGGAGACCATTTTCTCTTTCTGTAGTCACCTGCAACATATAATATCGAGCTCTTGTTGTGACTGAGTCAAAAGATCATAGAGATTACAGTTTCCTTCATTAGACAAACAGGGCAGGTACATCCTGTGTGCTGACTGAGAGTGGAGTCCTGTGAAAATGTGAGAGTCTGTAATTGTGTAGATGTGCATTGTGAACAGACTTTAAGAAGGAAATATTAATGTGTAGGAACAACCTCACCTTTGGCATTTTTACATTTTAAATGCTTGACTTTGCAATTTTTACATGTGCTTTAACCACACTTTAGTGTGCACCATTTTCTAGGTTAGAAAACTAGGCAAGAGCACTTAGTTACGTGTACCATGCTGGTGCTGTTGTGCATCATTGGAACCTCCTTCCCAGGCTCCTAAGCCAGTTGCAATTTTTCTTATTTTCAGGACTTCCCTATTCTCTGGTTCACCTCCATGCTGCATTCAGATTGTACAAATTCATCTGTTGCTTGAATAGTGAGATTCATTGCAAGCAGGGGAGGCAGAGGCTCTCCTCTCTCTATTTTGGGTACTTGGGATGCAGTTTGCTGCACCCTGGAGTTGCACTTACAGGGAAACTTGTCCTCTCTGGACATGCTCAGTGCGGTCAGAATTTCTGAAAATCATAGTAAAATCAATGTCTTCAGCTGAGCTAAATCAACTGCAGTTGTTAGATGCCCGTAACTTGGCCAAATTTGAGCCTTTTTTCACTGGGTTGGCAGAACACCCTTTTCTGACGTGATAATCTGTTCCATTGCCTGTCTTGGAAATTTGGCTATTAAAAAAAAAAAAGGTCTTCATAACTTCTTGAAAATCTTTGGCAAACACTGTATTATCTTATTCTTGGAAGAGAGTTATGCTTTCTGGAGAGTTATGATTTCTTGTTGAAGTTTCCGAAATTGATTAGATACTTTGGCAATTTCAACCTAAGTGTGTGGGTGTGCGTGTTGGGGGGTGGGGGTGGTGAGGTGAAAAATAAGTTGTTAGCCCACTGTTAGAATAAGCTTGTCTAACTACCAATAACCAGGACTTTTTGTAAGCAGATGAAAAATTCAGCAGTTGAATAGTACCTGACTTTAGTTTGGCATTTATAAAATCTTTTAAAATGGTGGCTGAAAACCCAGGTATTTCTACAAGGAAAAATGTTGAAGTGCATAGTAATGTCTGTCCAGTGGTTTTGATACAGGGAAACAAACAAAGAAAAAAAATCTCTTCTTAAATGATTCAGGCTCAATAAAATAAACTGAAAGGCAAATTACAGAAAAGAGTAAATTTCCTGTGAATGCTTTGCTAACGGTTGGCTTAGGCTTATCGTATTTGGTGAGCTTCAAGCTTATTTAGGCAAATTGCAGAAGGTGTCTCTGAGCAAAAAGCAGTTAGATATGAAGGATGTGTCATTCTAGGCAGTACCTACTTAGCAGATGTAACGCTGAGTAGTGCAGGGACTTGAAACATTCCCTCAAGCCTCCTTTCTTGCCTTCCACCTCCGCCCCAGGTGAATTCTGAACCAAACTGCTTGACAGGTGGTGTAGGACCATAATCATAGTGTTATATTTTCCTGCAGATGGAGATGTAGTTATCAGATACACTTTATTTACCAAATGTTAATGGTTTCTTAAGGAAATCATTCTGTGCCTTCTGGCCTGGAGTTTCATAACTGAGTCAACTTGTTAAAGCTCAGCAAATTGGATTTTTAAACACTGGCTTGGTTATGACTAATTAATAGGCTGACTAATTCATGTTGCTCAGTAACAACCATAACCACAGTGACTGTAAGTATGCATGCAGAGCTAATTGTTGTGGGTCCTCATGGTTTACAAAATGGTTAAGAAAGCCTTGATAGTTTTTCTTTTCTCCCTGAGCTTTTTAAACCATTGCATTATTTTAAGAATGACATAGATAAAAACTCAAAATGATATTGCTGCAACTTTTTAAACTGAACTGACAATTCTGGCTCAGTTTTAATCAGAAAGATTGCCTACTTCTTTATGCACTTATTCCATTARTTATAAGTACAACATTTAATGCATTTTTGTCTTTTTCTGCTTCATTTACATGTATGTGTAGAAGGCTCACTGAACTCAAACAATGAAAGAAAATCTATCTCATCTTTCAGAAGTTAAACTTTAAACAGAGAAGGTTAACTATTTACAGACTGGGAGAAACAAAGGAGGTTTTCTTAGCTTTGCACCTGTCAAATGCTGCAAATAATTACTATTCTAAAGCAAAACCCAAAACGTTAGCTGTACAGCAGCTGCCAAGCTTGGCGTGTCAGATATATTCAGATACCTGGGCCAGGCAGTTGGAGGAACATGGAGTTTTTGGTGTGCAAAGTTGAGATTTGTTTTATCAGATGGAAACCATGGGATGCAGGTGTGTGGTTTTTGCTGTAGAGTGGAGCCAAACACGTTACAAGAAGGATTTGCACTCAAAAGTGGGGTAGTGAAGGAGGTTCTGTCCTCACTGTAATTTGAATTGTACGTTGCTCAAAGCATTTTTCCAGCTGTCTCGGCTGGTCTAATAAAAGACACTCTCCCCTCACAGACCCCTCCTTGTTTTTGACTTTAGGTCAAAGGTGTAGTCTCCCACCACAGTAATGAAGTGAACAGGGCAGCCTTCTCTGTGTACTGAATGCTCTTACTGCACCGTCCCACAATTTTGGTTATACGTGTAATAAATACTAGCCAAAAATTAGTAATTTTGATTTTATGGTTTTGAGCACTTCACGTCTGGCTGTTTGATACTTGAGTTTAAATATAAAATTTAACATAATAATCAGCTAGTCTTAATCATTCATACTTGTAACAGTATAGGACCTTCCAACTGTGTGCATTTAGGCAAATATATATGTGCTATATACTGTAAATGCTACCTGCTTTGCTAGTCTGTTAATTAATAGTGACAGTCTGGTCACTCCTCTGTAGCTAAATTGTTCTTTAATAAAGGCACATGGTTCTAATGCGTGTATCCATTTACCTAGGTCAGT
The DNA here is from genome assembly GCF_003343035.1 of Apteryx rowi. Taxonomy (NCBI): domain Eukaryota; kingdom Metazoa; phylum Chordata; class Aves; order Apterygiformes; family Apterygidae; genus Apteryx; species Apteryx rowi. The sequence continues at coordinate 9,537 of NW_020447852.1, read as the reverse complement.
GGGGTTCCCTGGGGTTGCGGCTGGGGCTGATACCATTTAACATCTTTATCACTGACAATGGATGATGGGGTGGAGAGCATCCTTACCAGGTCTTCAAATGACACCACACTGGGGGACTGTTTGGTAAGTCAGCAGGCTGTGATTCAAGGGGACCTCAGCAAGCTGGAGGAATGGCTCAACAGAACCTCGTGGAATTCAGTGAAGACAAGCGCACCTTGGACAGAATAACCCCATGCAACAGTATGGGCTGGGAACTGACTGTCTGTGGAGCAGCTTTGTGGAAAAACAAACAAACAAACAAACTGGGAGTCAGCAGTGGGCCCTTGCGACAGTAAAGGCCAACTGCATGTGAGGCTGCATTAGCAGACATGTTGCCAGCAAGCTGATGGAAGTGATTATTCCCTTCATTGCCATTTGTGAGACTGCAGCTGGAAAATTTTACCCAGTTTTGGACTCCTGAAGACAAAACAGATCTCAACGAAGTGGAGGGAGTTGAGCAATGGCCACCAAGATAATTAGAAGGCTGGAGATGATGTTGTAGAAGGAGAAGATGGGAGATTTGAGTTTGTTCAGCCTGGAGAAGGCTAAGGGAAGATCTTTGCTGTCTTCACTGCCTCATGAGTAGCTATAGAGAAAATGAACCAGAATTTTCTCAGAGGAGCACAGTGATAGGACAAGAGATGGTAATCTTGAAGCAAGATCTTGTTGCTGCAGTGTGGACAGTGGAAACAATGAAACAGGTTACCCAGAGAGGCTGCAAAATCTCCATCCTTGGAGATACTCAAAACTCAGCTGGGCAACTTTAAGTATCTAACTTCAAAGTTAGCCTCACTTTAAGCAGGGATTTGAACAAAATGGCCCCTAGAGACCCCTTCCAACCTAAATTTTTGTATGATTCTCTATAGTTTGCTTGTTAATGGAGAATTCTTTAAGACCTCCTTTATAGGACTGTATTAACATTTCCTGTGCTATTGAACATAAAAACTTGGTTTCTGAGGCCAGGAGAATATGTGCCAATCTAGCTTTGGAGTATGTGCATTTGATGTGTCCTTTCAGGCTATTTGGGGGGGAATAACATAGTTGACTGTGAACAGGAGAGGGGATTTTGTCTTGTTTTAGCTTTTCTAGTGTTAAAAAGCGGAGACAAGAAGAACTGGTTTGGAAAACAATGCTCTTATGAGCAGAAATACTCTCTATGGCAAACTGATTGTTTGCTCACACTTCTTGTCTAAAGTGCTGCTGTGCCCTTGTTTATTTTTGTTTAAAAGTCCAGGTGTTTGTAAATATTGCCCTTTTCTTAGGAAGGGAGGGTGGCAGGTAGAGGCATATCCCCTTTCAAAATGCCAGTGCTGTAATTACAGAATAGGGCCAGGGTGCAGTGTTGGTAGTGCTGGCTAGGAGGCACTCCTAGTGAAAGAAGTTAAGCAAAAAGCAAGGAGTAGGATCAGTAAACAATATAATTGTTAGCTGTTCTGAGACATTTTCTTCCTAGAAGTATAATTTCTAAAATGGAATTATGTAATCCTTTCTAAATAACCAGGAATTTCAAAGAACAATTTGTCAACTAACTACTGCTTTTTGAGGTTTTTGTATCTTAAATGTTTAAGTGCTTTCCATCCCTATTTCAGGAAGAGACAGTAGTAGCTCTACGGGTGGCCAAATGAAGTATACAATACGTCTCTAACCTTTTCTAGCTTATTTCTGCCTACAGGGCAGGGAGTTTTTTCTAAAATGTTCCCTCTTCTGCAGGAATCATTGTGCCATCCTGTCTTTCAAGGATTTTGGTCTGGAGTTGCCAACAGGCTGCCCAGTAATTAAAAAAAAAAAAGAAAAAGAAAAAAGAGAGAGAAGGTTTAGCCTCTAGAGATATTTCTGGTTTGCCTGGTATTCCTTTGAATACTCTCTTGTTCCTTTTGAGTTTGTCTACTCCTGTTATCCTTTATTCCTGCAGATTACTCCTGTAATCTTTCTGGAAAAAAGGAAATTTCCTCTGAACAGGAACATGATGCTTGTCTGCATCAACTGTCTGAAATCCCGTCTCAGTAGGACTTGAGGCTATCCAGTTAGTCTCTTTTTCTTCCCACTCTCTGTGGGGATGATGCTTGACAGAAATTATGAAAAATGATGAACTATTTTTCATTTAAGTTCCTTTTTATAGGATGGTAATCTTCTAATGCGTGTATTGTTCTAATAGATCCTTAACCTCACTTGAGAATCTGCTTTTTCTTCCTGGTGCTGCCAAACTGTTTGTAGTTAGGATTCAGATCTGAAAGACAGAGGGAAAAGGTTAGCAGACAGAGTGAGAGCCTAGTGTTAGCCCATTAAGTGAGAGAGGTGAATGCTGTTGAGCTGCAATTAACCAAGTCTTAGTAAATGAGAGATTGAAATTCCTTTTTTTTCTTTTCTTTTTTGAAAGTCAGTTATTCCAACACTTCAAATTTTCCAGCAACTTTTCAGATAAGGGGCTGTAGTGTTACATTTAATCCTTGTATATCTCAAAAGCCATTCAATATTGTCTCAAGTTAATGTCTAGAATAAAGTCTAATGTCTAGAATATAGTCAACTATTAGTATTGAATCCTCTGTTATGGATTGATGTTAAGGTAGGGGTTTACCCAAGAACAGCTTTCATCTCTATATCTGTTAATTCTCAATTTTTGGTATTAAAAATAAGACTTAAAAGGAAGAAAGTTGGTGTGTACTGGTGTATTCAGCCCTCAAGGACAGGCAGCTGATCTGATCTGACATGCACTTAATGATTTAAATGCAGCGAGCGACTGACAAGCTTGACCTGAGGCTGAAAAATGAAAGCTGGCCTCCCACCTCCGTTGCCTTGTAACCACCATGCACCTACAGCTGGGCTCTGTGCTGCGCTGGGGAGGGAGCACATCCAGGCTCCGCTCTGCGGGCTCCCCCCCGCAGCGCAGCAGGGATGCCAGGCGCTTGGGCCGAGGAACGTCCGGCGAGGCCGCAAACTGTGCTAGCTGCACTGTCCCTTTCTTTTTCCCCGTCCTGACTAAATATTGGTAAAGGCACTATTAAATTTCTCACTTTTTTTCCCCTTTATCTTTGTGCATGAAAATACTTTTCTATAACATTTCTGGGCATTTGTTCAATTTCTTAAAGCATATTTCCAAAATACAGCTTAAAACCCTTTTTTCCTCAGAATCTAATAAAGATGAAGTTCATACGCACCTCAAGCTACAATCCAGGCAACCATTTTAAACTCCATATTTTGTAAGCTAGTGGCCTCCCATTTGTGTCAAATTAGCATGTTTCTAGACTTACAACTCCAAAGGGTAAAAGACAATATTTAGTTGAATCTGCACAGGTGTGCAAACATGAGATTTGCTTTCTCTGTTTGCTGCAATCTGAATCCGTCACTCCCTGAGGTATTTATTTTCACTGGAAAACTACATTGTAGTATAACATGTATAATGCTACTTTAAATATCACATAATAAGTAGGCTGTCTTATTGCTGCAAGAAAAAGAGATTTTTTTTTCACCATAGGGGCTAACTTTTGCTAACAAACTGAAAGACCCTTCCCACCCCATGCAGGAATACAGGGCTGATAAAAAGCTATATTTAATAAACAGTAGTGCACACCTCCTTGCAATGGGAATTTTGTTTTACTATCACTACCCAGATTAGTGATCTTGGGGAAAGTTTATCCTTGTTACAGCTTAAGAAATAAAAGAATTGCGTAGTTCACTTGTGCGGCTAACCTGTGTTAGTTGCTRCACACTGGCTATGCTGAGTGTATAACTACATTGTTGGTAAGTGTTGCTATTAGCTTCACGGAGGTTTAACCATTCTACTTTTCTACATTCAATTGGCAAAACTGAGATGAATGTAAGAAAAACCCTGGGCACATTCATGCTAGTGGCTGCTGGCAGGCCTGCCTGTGCCTTGCCTCCTGGTAGCTCAGCCTGCGAAGCAGCGGCCCCACAGGCTCGCGGCGGCAGGCTCCCTTCACCAGCGCTTCTTGCCCCTCTGTTTAGGTGCTCTGTGTCTGTCTGACTCCCAGACTGAACCTTGTGGAGGAGAGCACTAGGTCTTTTGCCCATGTGCTTAGTTTGGATTGCTGAAATATGGCCCTTTTGTTCCCACATGTCCCTTGCAATCCTATTTTTAAAGACTCTCCTATACAATTTCTCCCAATTGTCAGAAATTATTGTGTAGATAACAGTCATAGATGTACCGTGCAATATGGAGGTATTAATACTGAATTTCTTGACAAGAAAAAAATGGGCATTGAGTAATCTGTCTCTTCTTTTCTTGAAGAAAGATAAAATGTGCTGTTTGAGTTGAAATAAGAATGGTCTTTTCTTGGACTTGGCTTGTGTGTCCAGTCAGATGAGTGTTATATGTCTTAATGCAGCAAACACTTTATACTGTTCAGTTTTGTTACATTACACTGTTAAAAATGCATGTGTCTGAATAGTGTGTGTCTGAATGCCAAAACTGGGATACAAATTTCTTACTGACTAATATAACATTTGAAATTTATATAAATATTTTATCTGGAACAGGTGAGGAATTGAAGAACATAATCTGGCACAGCACAGTGATTCATTATTTCAGTAGTACTTATGCATTGTGTATTACTATTCATTAAATATGAAATAGATTATTTAACTTTTTAATTATCTTTCTGATTTGATGCCTTTTCTACTGTGATAAGTASCTGCTACAGTAAGTGGAATGAGAATTACTATTAATATTTTAATAGTGAAGCAACAGGTTGAAGACACCAGAAATGATACAGAATGCTGGTAACATGCAGATGCGCTAAGAATATCTAAAATCACATGGTTTCAGAAAGAGAACATGTGATTTTACATATTCTTTGTGCATCTGCATGTGAAGTGAGTTTGTCTGCTCTCAGATTACTAGAATTATTTTAGGAAAAAATATATGAATGTATTTTCAGGGATGTAAAAAGAGTTCAAATTTCTGCCTCTGGTTTTCCATCCTTTAGCCCTTTCTTCTAAGCAGTAAACTTTTTCGTTCATGTTCATAATTTTGCAGATAGTGAAGACAGTGGTGCTGCTTTAAAAAAAAATAAAAATCTAGAAAGCAAAACCTAAAACCAGACAGTACCTTGCATAAATAGGGATTGCGATTATTTTTAAGCATTAGTGTTTGTATATCCGATTTTTGTCGCATCAATTCAACCGTGTGATATCAGTTAAAAAAAAAAAATTACAGAGAAAATACTAGCCATAACAAAGTGAATTCAAAATGGTATTTCAAATTTGAAAGAAAAACCAGCCTGAAGCTGGACGATGCTTCCTGAGTCGTTGTTTGAGAACTCCCCAGAATGTCTGGCTAATACCAATCCTGTAATGCAGAGGGCAGAGTGGACGAGTAAGCTGCCACTATCTCCCTTTAACTACCAGGCTGTCGCATGTGTATTTTAGGTGCAAGTGTGTTAGAATTGGATTGCCAGTGAACAACGCATTGAAATAATGGAGCATTAACTTTTTTTTTTGTGGTTCTCTCTGTTTGGTGAGACTAGCATAATTGTAGCCAATGAATGCTTTTTGTCACTTCAGGTGAACCAACTAGCAAAAAACCAAATGATGTATAGCAAAGAATGCAAGCCATAAAATTCCTTTCCTATTTAAGATTAAATGTAGTTGCTTTGACTTCTCAGACAGATAAGGCAATAAACATGTAAAACTAGTTAAAAAATACTGTATTTTACCATGCGAGGCATATGTTGTGCTTTGTAGCTTAACTATAAATTCAAGTAACTTGCTTTTCTCTGCAATTAGTGTTTCTTGAGTTTCTCGTCTGAAACGGCAAGCACTGGATTTTCTCCCAGTCGCTGTTATCAGCTCCTGCTTTAAAGTTTGCATGAAAAGAGGAAAACAAACCGCTGTCCAAGAATGCCGCAGCTGCCCGGCTGGCTGCTTTGCGCGCCGGGCTCAGGTGAGGCGCTGGGGCAGGCCTCACAGAATTAGTTGATGCTGTTATATAAAGAAGCAACTGAAAGATGGTCTTACTAGCAATAGTCCTATGTCCGTTTGTCATAAAAGTTTGAGCCATCTGTTGCTAGCAAAATTACCCCAATCTACCACCTGGTGTTTCATTGAGCCTAAGGATTTATTCCAGATAAGCACTGGTTTACTTAATAAATATTGAAAGGAAAAATGGAGTACAGGGGAGAAAAAGAGGCAAGGGTTTTCCTCTCGGTTTTACTGAGTGCTGAATAATACCATTTGGATCATTGTTGTCTCCTTGTGTGGTTCATGTCATTAAAAACAATTTTCTTTTCATTTTGAAAATTGAATATGAAGCGTAACATTAAACAAATAGAACATTATACTACAATTGGTGTAAAGTTCTGAGCAGTGTATGATTTAATTTGGAGTTGCAGATGGCCACCTGCTGCACTTTTGTTCTTATGGCAATCTGGCAAGTGGCTATGCTGTTTTGGTGCTTTTATTTGTCGGGTATATTTGGAACCATCTGAGAGAGCTACCAACTGTCAAACTCAGCACAGACTGATGGAGTATTTGGCTACTAGCTGCCTGAAAGCAAAAAAACACCCTTTAAAAAAGTTTTTTTTTTTTTTTTTTTTTTTTTATTTTTTATTCCATTATAAAAACTCCTGTCTCCACTACAAAAGGAATTTTCATTATGCCTAAGAAGGGATTAGCTAAGTAGTTAAAATATATATATATATATATATTTTTTTTTTTTAAGTAATCACAATATGCTTTACTGTGCTAATACCACTGACAGATAAACTGTAACTTCATTAGAGGCTTATTTCCTTTTGCAAATCTTTAAAATGAAAAGGACTATACTACTCTTGGGACACAGGATTCCTAATGCTGTGCCAGCACCTGCTTCTTATACTTGCTGTAATACTTTTGTATTGGTTATAGGGAGATACAGAAATAGCCACTTCCAATTTATAGGTGTCAGAGGTAGCCAAGCTGTGGGCAAGACATGGCTCATGATAGTGGTTCCCCCCCATCAGAATATTTTGGATATGTTCTTCAGAGAAAGCGAGTGGCACTGAGTTCTCCATGAAGTCATTTGGATTTTGCTGAGGACTGAAACAGTCAATCTAGAGCTTGAGTTAAGGTTCTGTTAGATGGCAGCTGGGGTCTGCTGGTGCAGACCCTCAGGTTCCTGGCAGTTTATTCTTTCACAGGCAAGTTTTGGTGCTCCCAGTTATATGCTCAAGTAAAATGAGCATGGGAATTATCTTGAAGTTAATAGATCTGTAATTTATTTACTATTACATTTTGTTTATTTTTCTGCATCTAATCAGTATGCTTTTTGGGTTGAGGACTTGTTAGAAAGTCAATGGGTGGGAAGGAACAACTGATTGTGTGATTTGCTGTAAACTTTATCAGAAACCACTAGATGTAGAGTAGTCTTTTGTAGTATGTTTTATTTAAATTTATTATAAGAATGGGAAAGAACATTTATTGCAAAATAAGCACTGGAAGAAAAATACAAACACTTGAAATCTTCACGTTGCAATAACTATCACCATTAGTAGGCACCTAATGTTCTGGTTTAGAAATAAGTTCGCAGTATTTTGTAGCCCGTATTCAAATCCTGATAATTTGAAATGCATCTTCTTCATTTAGGCTTCTTTTTAGTTACAAAAGCAATGTGATTTTTACTTTAGAGGTTTATATCCTTTTCCAGGGAAGTGCAGTCAGAAAGGAGGAGGGCAGTACAGTACACACCACTATTGCAATTTAAGAATTTTTATGCACTTGCCTGTTGTGTTTTTAAAAAGTTCATTATTGACTGATTCCTGTAATTTTAAAACCAGTAGCAAAACTAGTGTTTTTTTGTGGTAGTTCTTGCTTATAGGGTCCAAAATAAGGTACTTAAGAACAATCATGTGCTGAGCAGATGTCAAAAATGCATTCCTGTATCAGCTTGTTAAATGACAGATACTTGGCCCTTTGTATTCCTGTTTTCAAATTTATTTGGCACATCCTGGAATCTGCTTAATTTGAGTCAGTTCTGTCTGCATTGAGCTGGTAGACATTTAAATAGCCTTCAGCTCTGATATGTGTATGTATTCCATAAAGACATAATATTTTAGGCTTATATGTGATATCAAAGTATTTTATAAGTCATGGTTTAAAAGTTTGGATGTACTGCATTTGTTAGTTTAAGCTTTAGGTCAGATTTTATCCCTTGCCTGTCCCCCAGCTGCGTCCCCAATTCTCTGGCTTGATGAAAGCAGTGAGTGAAGTGGTGAAAATTCTTTGCTTTTGGAAAATACTGACATCTTGTAAGCACTTGTGTTAGGTTAAATCCACTTAGACTCAAAATCAATAGTGCTTTTGTCTTGGCAAATTCTTAGGAATAAAATGATTTTCACTGGAGTGGTGTATATATATGAACACTGTATATATGATATGTGCTCAGCACTTTTCAGGCAAGTTACCCTTAGAATCTGCGGTCCTTGGTTGAGTAAATTTATCTAAAAACACTTTGGGGAGCATTCATAGTAATCTAAGAAGAGAGTTAAGCAACACAGCTAGTCTCAGCTAAACTTCTTTTGGTGTGTAAACATTGTAATAAGTTTCATGGAGCTTCTGCCATGTGTGGAATTGGGAAGGACCCTGTGCCGTTGTGCTTTGTGAGCACTGCCCCGAGTTTTACCCCAGGTAGTTGCTAGTTCTTCCATCTCAAATCCCTTGAACTTGAGGTCTGATCTTGGGGATATGAGTTTGCCAGCTTGACTGGAGCCAGACGAGTAGATATTTTCCAATTAATGACTCCTCCATTGTTCCCTTATGAATTTTTGGTGTTTTCTGTGGAAGAGAAAATATCTCTTGCCACTGTGTTCTTTCCTAGAAGATTCATTTGATTTAACCCTGCATAGTTAAATCAGTCATGTCAGGTAAACTGAAATCCAGGTTAGTTAGAAAACAAACTCACTCTTAAATGCAGAGCTTCATTTGCTCTTCACACTGTATCAGAAACTGCGTATTAAGGAAAATTGCTTTACTCATCACTTTGGATGTTTGCCAGTACTCTTTCCAAGATTGAGGGTTTGTGCAGCACTTAGGTAGTGAAAGTCTGAATGTGGTTCGTCTTATGTTTGGCAGTTTTTTGGCTCTGGTGGCTTCGGTGTTGTAACATACTTAAAGGGAATGCTTTACCCACTGAACTGGAAAACTTGTAGCCAGTCTGTCTTGTTTCCCACCATGCAAGGCCCGCAAAACATTGACAATAGAGCATGGATAATGGTCTGGATTTTGGAACTCAGCTTTGGTTTTATTGTATAAGTGACTTTGAGCAAGTCACTTCTTACTGTTTTGGTTTGTAAAATCATGATTAAGAGGGTGGTGCACCTTTTGGATATTGTGGAGGAAAAAGGATGAGCAGGGAGGCACTGCGGGGCGGAACATGGGAAGGTTGTAACGGGCGGAGCACTGCTGCCGGAAAAGAAGGCGGGGCTTTACAGCATTATAAAAGAGCAGGACACGCTTCATTAAACGCCATTTTGCCACTCCTCATATTGGTGTCTGTGTGGTGATGGT
>NW_020447851.1:23171-25752 GCF_003343035.1 Apteryx rowi | reverse complement strand
GGGGCGGGTGCAGCGCGCTGTGCGTCGTGAGTGCAGGGAGCTGTGGGGCGGGTGCACGGTGCCCGTTCGCCCTGGCAGTGCCGTGGGGCAGGCCGGACGGTGCTGCACCCCGTGGGGCGGGGGGCACCGCTGCTCTCTGGGGCGCGCGGAGGGGCTGGGCGTGGGCCGGGGCTGGCTGGTGCGGTGGGGCGCGCTCATGGCCGAGCTGTGCTGGAGTGCAGTGCGACGTGGGTGGGTGGCCCGTGGGGTGCTGTGGGGCAGACGAGGTGGGTGCCATGGATGCTGTGGGACAGGCAAAGTAGGTTCTGGGGATGCTGTGGGGCAGGGCGGGTGGGTGCAAAGGGGTGCCGTGGGGCAGGCGGGGGGTACTGGGGGTGCTGTGGGGCAGGTGAGGTGGATGCTGGCAGTGCCGTGGGTCAGGTGAGGTGGATGCTGGCGGTGCCATGGGGCAGGCAAGGGGGTGCTGGCAGTGCCATGGGGCAGGTGGTGGGTGCCATGGGGCAGGAAGGGGGTGCTGTGGGGCAGGTGAGGTGAATGCTGGCGGTGCCATGGGGCAGGTGGGGGGTGCTGTGGGGCGGGGGGGTGTTTGGCGTGGGGGGCACCCATGGCGCCGTCCCAGCACTGGTGTCCGGGACCAGGGTGCTGCAGCGCCCAGACGCTGCGGGGACGGGCTCAGCCGGGGGCTGCGGGGTTGTGTGGGGTGCAGAGCTTGGCGGCGTGGGGCAGGCGTGGGGCAGGCGCCACTGTGGGCACCCAGGGACTGTGTATGTGGCTGGAGGGGGCTGGGGACCCCTGTCCCGGCCTGCCCCAGAGCGTGTGGGGCCAGGCGCTGCTGCGGGGGCTGCGGGTGCCCTGGGGGTTCTGCACGCCCAGCGTGTGGGGCAGGCGTGGGGGGCCAGGGGATGTGGGGCTGGGAGCTGACCGGGGCTGCCCTGACTGCTGTGGGGCTGTGGGGCAGTGTGGGTCTGACCGTGTCCCCCCGTCCCCCCCCCGGCAGGCCGAGCGCCGTGGGGCAGCGTGGGTCTGACCGTGTCCCCCCGTTCCCCCCCCGGCAGGCCGAGCGCCGTGGGGCCGCGGGGGCGCCGCCATGGCGAAGCGGGAGCCCAGCGCCAGCCCCGTGGTGCGGCAGATTGACAAGCAGTTCCTGGTGTGCAGCATCTGCCTCGACCGCTACCGCAACCCCAAGGTGCTGCCCTGCCTGCACACCTTCTGCGAGAGGTGAGACCGGGGCCCCGGCGCCCCGCGGCGCCCCCGCTGTGCCCCACTGCACCCCTGCTGCGCCCCACTGCATTCCTGCTGTGCCCCACTGCGCCCCACTGCACCCCTGCTGTGCCTGCTGCACCCCTGCAGCACTCCACTGCACCCCTGCTGCGCCTCACTGCATTCCTGCAGCGCCCCATTGCACCCCTGCTGTGCCTCACTGCACATCCCCCCACTGCACACCTTCTGTGAGAGCTGATCCAGGGACCTGCAGTACCTTGCTGCATCCCCACTGCATCCACATTGCACCCCACTGCATCCCCACAGCACCCTGCTGCGCCCCCGCTGCGCCCCACAACATCCCTGCTGTGCCCCACAGCATCCCAGCTGCCCCCCCCCACATCCACACCAGGCCACACTGCACTGCCCCACTGCACACCTTCTGTGGGAGGTGAGCACCCAGGGTCCCACTGCACCCTACTGTGCCCACGCTGTGCCTCACTGCATCCCTTCTCTACACACCTGCAGGGGGTGACCTGGGGCTGCTGTGCCCTGCTGCACCCCGCTGCATCCACACTGCACCCCACGGCATCCCCACTGCATCCACGCTGTGCTGCCCTGCACCCCCCACACCTATTGTGCCCCACTGCATCCACACTGCACCCCACGGCATCCACACTGCATCCACGCTGTGCTGCCCTGCACCCCCCACACCTATTGGGCCCCACTGCATCCACACTGCACCTCACTGCATCCACACTGCATCCACGCTGTGCTGCCCTGCACCCCCCACACCTATTGGGCCCCACTGCATCCACACTGCACCCCACGGCATCCACACTGCACCTCATGGCATCCATGCTGTGCTGTTCTGCACCCCCCACACCTATTGTGCCCCACTGCATCCACACTGCATTCATCACAGCCCCCACCCCCAACACCTTCTGCAAGAGGGGAGGCAGAGCCTCACTGCATCCCCCACTGCATCCTCCTGCAACAGGTTAGCTGGAGCCCCACTGCACCCCCCCACATCCTCCCCCCCCCACACACACACTGTGTGAGGGGATCTGAGGCCKCACTGCATCCCTGCCACCTTCTGAGATGCGAGCCAGGGCCCCACTGCACCCTGCCGCCTCCCCCCTGCACCCCCCGGGCCCCACTGCACCGCCCTGCACCTCCTCTGCGAGAGGTGAACCGGGGGGCTGCGGTGCCCTGGGGGCCACGTGGGGGGCCCCGTGTGGGGCCGGGGGCTGCAGTGCCCTGGGGCTGCATGTGTGGGGCTTTGTGTGGGGCTGGGGGCTGCAGTGCCCTGGGGCCATGTGTGGGGCAGGTGTGGGGCGGGGGGCTGTGTCCGCAGCGGGGGGCCGCGCCGCGGTACTGA
>NW_020447851.1:20551-21435 GCF_003343035.1 Apteryx rowi | reverse complement strand
CGGCACCGCCGCGCGGGGACATCCGGGGGCCGTGGCCGCTGCCCCGCGCTGACCGCCCGCCCGCTCCGCAGGCTCCCGCAGCTGGCGGCGGCCATCGGGCTGGTGACGGAGATCAGCAAGCAGCTGGTGGACCGCAAGAACGAGGCCGTGTCCGAGATCAGCAGCACCTTCGAGGAGCTGGAGAAGGCTCTGCAGCAGCGGAAGGGCTTGCTGGTGCGGGACCTGGAGGCGACCTGCGGGGCCAAGCAGAAGGTAACGCGCCCCACGCGCCGGGATCCCCCCCCTCCTGCGCGCGGCGAGCCCACGGCTCGGCTGGGCCCCGGCGAGCGAAGTCGGCGGTGCCCAGCTCTTCCCAAAAAAGGCAAACGCGTCCCGGGCTGTGTAAACAGCACGTCCCGGCGAGGCCGGCGCAGCAGCGCTCCCGTGCACGCGGCYGGGCTGCGCCGCGGCACTGCCTGGCACTGCGCCTGCGGGCACCGCGCCGCCAGGCACCAGCAGCGGGTCCGGAGCAGGGCGGCAYTGAGCACCCTCGGGCCGAGGGGAGGAGGGAGCCCAGCCTGCCCCGCTGCCCCTGCCCCATCCCGGCGGGTGCTGCGCATCCCCCCTGCCCCAGCCTGGCATGTGCTGTGGGTGCCCCAGCCCCGTCTTGGCAGATGCTGCAGGTCCCCTCTGCCCCATCCTGGCGGGTGCCGCACATGACTCCCATCGCGGCAGGTGCTGTGGGTGCCCCAGCCYGGCGGGTGCCGCACATGACTACATCACGGCGGGTGCTGCAGGTGCCCCAGCCCAGCGGGTGCTGCATGTGACTCCATCCTGGCAGTTGCTGCACATGACTCCATCGCGGCAGGTGCCCCAGCCCAGCAGGTGCTGCGGGTGCCCCATCC
>NW_020447851.1:9099-20511 GCF_003343035.1 Apteryx rowi | reverse complement strand
GGCGGGTGCCACACATGACTCCATCGCGGCAGGTGCTGCGGGTGCCCCAGCCCGGCGGGTGCCACACATGACTCCATTGCAGCGGGTGCCGCGGGTGCCCCATCCCGGCAGGTGCCAGCGGTGACCTCTCCTGTCTCGGCAGGTGCTGCAGGCGCAGCTGGACGCCCTGTGCCAGGGCCAGGAGAACATCCTCAGCAGCTGCGCCTTCACGGAGCAGGCGCTGCACCACGGCACGGAGACGGAGGTGCTGCTGGTGAAGAAGCAGATGAGCGAGCGGCTGAGCGAGCTGGCCAGCCAGGAGTTCCCCGAGCACCCGCACGAGAACGACCAGCTCGACTACGTGGTGGAGACCGACGGCGTCCGCAAGTCCATCCTCAACCTGGGCGTGCTCATCACCACCAGCGCCACGGCGCACAAGACGGTGGCCACGGGCGAGGGGCTGCGGCACGCCGTGGTGGGGCAGCCCTCCTCGCTCAGCGTCACCACCAAGGACAAGGACGGGGAGCTGGTGCGCAGCGGCAGCGCCAGCCTGCGCTTCCAGGTGACGGCGCCGGACGGCAGCGCCGCCGAGTCCGAGGTGCTGGACAACAAGAACGGCACCTACGAGCTGCTGTACACGCCGCGCGCCGAGGGCGACTTCCTGCTCTCCATCCTGCTCTACGGGCAGCCCATCCGCGGCAGCCCCTTCCGCGTCCGYGCCGTCAAGGCCTCCGACGTGCCCCCGTCGCCCGATGACGTCAAGCGCCGCGTGAAGTCGCCCAGCAGCGGGCACATCCGGCAGAAGGCCGTGCGGCGCCCGTCCAGCATGTACAGCAGCGGCAAGAAGAAGGAGAACCCCATCGAGGACGAGCTCATCTTCCGCGTGGGTGAGCCGGCGCGGGGCGGCCGCGGGGCCRGGGGTGGAGGGGGGACACGCGGCGCGCGATGGGGCCCCTCACCCGTGTCCGCCTGCAGGAAGCCGCGGTCGGGAGAAGGGGGAGTTCACCAACCTCCAGGGCATCTCCACCTCCAGCACGGGCCGCATCGTGGTGGCCGACAGCAATAACCAGTGCGTGCAGGTAGGAGCCGGCCGGGCGCTGCCCCCGGGCCCCTGCGGGACGGGTTTCGCCCCCGGCTCGCGTCCGGCCCCGCTCACCCGAGCCCCCGCTCGGGCCTCCAGGTGTTTTCCAACGAGGGCCAGTTCCGGCTGCGGTTCGGCGTGCGGGGCCGCTCCCCTGGCCAGCTCCAGCGCCCCACGGGCGTCACCGTGGACATGAACGGGGACATCATCATCGCAGACTACGACAACCGCTGGGTCAGCATCTTCTCCCCCGAGGGCAAGTTCAAGGTGAGCGGGCGGCACGGCCGGGGCGGCCGGCACGGAGGCTCCGGGCGCTGCCTGACGCCCGTCTCCCACCCGCAGACCAAGATCGGCGCCGGGCGGCTGATGGGCCCCAAGGGCGTAGCCGTGGACCGCAACGGCCACATCATCGTGGTGGACAACAAAGCCTGCTGCGTCTTCATCTTCCAGTCCAACGGCAAGCTCGTCACCAAGTTCGGGAGCCGTGGCACGGCTGAGCGGCAGTTTGCAGGTACACTCGATGGTAATACACCAACTGGCAAGTCCCCTGTTCCTTACTGCATGCCTTTGGCTTCCCGCTGGGCCGGGGCCGGGGCTGGGTGAGTACCGTGCGCCTCGCCGTTGCCGGCTGGAGCGCCGTGCCGCGCCAGGGCGCCTGGGGTCTGGGCTGCGACGGGAGGGGTGCCGCGCTGCCTCGGGCTCAGGGATCGCGCCGCTTCCCCAGCCCGGTGCACGACTGTCTGCCTGGTGCAGGACCGTCTGCCCAACGTGGGACTGTCTGCCTGGTGTGGGACCGTCTGCCCGGTGCAGGACTGCCTGTTGCAGGACTGTCTGCCCAGCGCAGGACTGTCTGTCCGGTGCAGGACTGCCCAGTGCACAACCGTCTGCCCGGTGCATGACTGTCTGCCCAGTGCATGACTGTGTGCCCAATGCAGGACTGTCTGTCTGGTGCAGGACTGTCTGTCCGGTGCGTGACCATCTGCCTGGTGCAGAACTCTCTGCCTGGTGCATGACTGTGTGCCCGATGCAGGACTGTCTGTCCAGTGTGGGACTGCCTGGTGCAGGACCGTCTGCCCGGTGCAGGACTGTCTGTCTGGTGCAGGACTGCCCGGTGCAGGACCGTCTGCCCGGTGCAAGACTGTGTGCCCGATGCAGGACTATCTGTCCGGTGTGGGACTGCTCGGTACAGGACCGTCTGCCTGGTGCAGGACCGTGTGCCCGGTGCAGGACTGTCTGCCCGGTGCAGGACTGTCTGTCCAGTGTGGGACTGCCCGGTGCAGGACCGCCTGCCTGGTGCAGGACCGTGTGCCCGGTGCAGGACTGTGTGCCCGGCGTGGGCTGGCCCTCCGCGGCCCCCAGCTGGCCCGGGGGCGGGCGGTCACTGCGTGCACTAACGCCCTCGCGCCTGGGCTCACCGGCTGCTGGCGTGACACTAACCCGCACTAACCGGGYGTGCGGGGGTCGGGACTGTCCGGTGGCACCGCTTGCCCCGGCGCGGGACACCGGGGCCGTCCCCGTCCCCAGCTCAGCACCTCTCTTCCCCAGGGCCCCATTTCGTGGCGGTCAACAACAAGAACGAGATTGTGGTGACCGACTTCCACAACCACTCCGTGAAGGTGAGCGTGGTGGCGGCGGCCCCGTTCCCGGCGTCCCGCGGCCGGGGGCCCGTGGGTGCCCTGCTGTGCCAGGACCCCCGGTGCGCACCGGCCCCGCGCCTCCCCCTGGGAGCTGCCCCACGCCGTGCCGTGCCGTGCCGTGCCGTGCCGTGCCGTGCTGTGCCGTGCCATGCCGCACCGTGCCGTGCCGTGCTGACTGCTCCCTCCTGCAGGTGTACAATGCGGACGGCGAGTTCCTCTTCAAGTTTGGGTCGCACGGCGAGGGGAACGGGCAGTTCAATGCCCCCACCGGCGTGGCCGTGGATGCCAACGGCAACATTATCGTGGCCGACTGGGGCAACAGCCGCATTCAGGTACGAGCACGGGCCCTTGCTCTCCCGCCGTCGCGCCCGGCCGGGCTGCACCGGCCGTCGCAGCGCGAGGGCAGCCCCACCGGCAGCCCCGCCGCCCCAGCGCGCTCCCCCAGCCCTCCTGGGGCGAGACCCAGCCCCAGCCCCGTCCGGCAGCCGGTCCCGCGGGCGGCCGGTGCGCAGAGCTGGTCCTGGGCAGGGACGGGRATTTGTGGCACCAACCGCTGCTCTAGACGTGTGCAAAGGGCAGGCTGGGCTGAGCAGGGACGGAGCTGAGCAGGACGAGGTCCCTGTGCCCGTGGGGGCGGCCGGGGTGGCCAGGACGGGGTCCGTGCACCCATGGAGACGGCTGGGGCAGGGACGGGGTCCGTGCACCCATGGGGGCGGCCAGGAGGGGGTCTGTGCACCCTGGGGGCGGCCAGGACAAGGATGGGGTCCATGCGCCCATGGGGTGCCCAGGAAGGGGATGGGGTCTGTGCACCTAGGGGGGTGGCCAAGATGGGGACAGGGTCCGTGCACCCTGGGGACAGCCAGGACAAGGATGGGGTCCATGCACCCATGGGGGCGGCCAGGACGGTGATGGGGTCCGTGAACTCTGGGGCAGCTGGGGTCCGTGGGGACGGTGCCGTGCCGGGCCGGTGGCAGCGAGGAGGGGGCAGCGGTGGCAGGGGGAACGGCGGCTCTCTCAGTCCCTGTCTCCGCAGGTCTTCGACAGCTCGGGCTCCTTCCTCTCCTACATCAACACGGCCGCCGACCCGCTGTACGGGCCGCAGGGCCTGGCGCTCACCTCGGACGGACACGTGGTGGTGGCCGACTCCGGCAATCACTGTTTCAAGGCCTATCGCTACCTGCAGTAGCCGCRGGGCCCGGGCTGCGCGCGGGGCGGCCCCGGTGCCCCCGTGCCGGACGGGCCTGCCTGGCCTCGGCCCCGGCGCCACGCACCCGTGGGGGCTGCGGAGCTGGGCCGGCAGCTCCAGCGGCCCATGGTCGCGGCTCTCCAAGCCGGCAGCTCCAGCATCCTGTGATCGTGGATCTCCAAGCCAGCAGCTCTGGTATCCCGTGGTCATGGCTCTCCGGGCCGGCAGCTCCGGTGTCCTGTGGTCGCGGATCTCCAAGCCAGCAGCTCCGGCATCCTGTGGTCACGGCTCTCCGAGCTGGCAGCTCCGCCATCCCATGGTCACGGATCTCCAGGCCAGCAGCTCCGGTGCCCTGTGGTCGCTGCTCCTGGGCTGGCAGCTCCGGCGTCCCATGGTCACGGCTCCCAGGCCGCCAGCTCCGCCAGCTCCGGCAGCCCGCGGTCGCCGGTCCCCGGCCAGCGGGCGCCCTGTGCCGTGGGGCAGGGCAGCCCGGGAGGGAGCGGCGCCGGGCTCGGGGGGCTCTGCCTGCCCTGCCGCTCGCCTCCTGCCCGGCGTGGGGCTGCTGTGGGGGGGGCGCCCCCCCGGCGCTGCACCCCTCGCCCGGGCCTTCGTTGCACTTTACCCCTGCGTTGGGGGCGGCCGGGCCCAGAGCGGGGGCGAGGACGGGTCCGGCTGCGGCGCGGGGCGCCTGGCCCCAGCCCCGGGTGCAGGGGAGGCGGGGGGGGCCGCGGGGCCGGGGACGTGCTGGCTGCTGCCACGGCAGAGACCCCCCGCGCGGGGGTCCTGGGGGCAGGCGTGGGGTGCTGGGGACCCAGTGGGCACGCGTGCCCAGGGCATGGGGCAGGCGTGCGGAGTGGGGGGGCGCCCGGCACCCCAGGGCTCCTGGCCGCGCGGAGGATGCTGCCGCCGGCACAGCTCGCGCCGCCCCGCTTGCCCGGCCCCGCGGCCCCGCTCCCCCCAGCTTCGAGCCCAGCCTGGGCGCCTGCCCCTGCCCCACGGCGGGGCCGCGCCGGCCCGCTGCCATGCGCTAACAAACTGTATGTACAAAATAAAGTATTCTGAAAGTACCTGCGCCCCGCGGCTCCTCTGGCCCGTGGGAGCGGGACGCGGCTGCTGCCCGGTGCCCGCTGCGGCCAGGGCTCGTCGCCACGAGCGGCGCGTGCTGCTGACGCGCGTGCTTGGCAGCGCCAGGCGCCAGGCGGTCCTGGCTCGATCCTGGCTCTCGGAGGGCAGTGGCTCCCCGGCGAGCGCCGCCGGCCTTGGCCGCGGGACGGGCTGGTGGCAGGACGTGCTCGCGGCTTTCCGGGGGYTCCTGTCCCTGCCACCTGCGCAGGAAGCGTCCTGCATCGCAGCACCGCCGTGCCGCAGAGCCTCCGGGCCCTGCCAGGCTCAGCCCACGCTGCTGCTGGTGTCAGCTGTAGGACGTGCCCGCTCTGCTGCTGAGCCCCCGCACATTGCTGAGCGCGGGCACGATGCTGAGCACTGGCACGATGCTGAGCACGGGCACGATGCTGAGCACGGGCACGATGCTGAGCCCCGGCATGATGCTGAGCCCAGGCACAATGCTGAGCCCCAGCACATTGCTGAGCGCGGGCACGATGCTGAGCCCAGGCACGATGCTGAGCCCCAGCACATTGCTGAGCTCCAGCACATTGCTGAGCCCGGGCACACTGCTGAGCACTGGCACGATGCTGAGCCTGGGCACAATGCTGAGCCTGACATGATGTTGAGCCCTGGCACGTTACTGAGCACTGGCACATTGTTGAGCCCCAGCATTATGCTGAGCCCTGGTCATGATGCTGACCCCCAGCACATTGCTGAGCCCTGGCACACTGCTGAGTCCTGGCACACTGGCACGATGCTGAGCCCAGGCATGATGCTGAGCCCCGGTCATGATGCTGAGCCCTGTCACATTGCTGAGCCGTGGGCACAATGCTGAGCCCCAGCACATTGCTGAGCCCCGGCACGATGCTGAGCCCCGGCACGATGCTGAGCCCTGGCTCCCCGGTGAGCCTGGCTGTGCTGCCGGCAGCAGAGGGGCTCCGGCAGCTCTCCTGCACTTCCCGGCCCGGAGGTGCGGCAGGACCGCGTCCAGGGGCTGTGCACGGGGAGGGCTCCAGCCACACCGCTGCACAAGGCGGGCGCGGGGCGTCTCGCTCCGCTCAGAGCCGTTGGGGCATCGCGTGCACGGCCCGGCCCGTCACGGCCCGTCACGGCAGGCGGCAGGGCGAGCCGACCGGGACACTGCGGCCAAACCCTCCGGAGGCTGCAGCCGGCGCTGCCCGGAGCTCAGCAGCGGCGCAGCCCAGGTCGCATCCCACCAGGCGCCGGCTGCAGCCGGGACGGTGCCGACTCGGCGGGGCTCGGTGCCTGGTCTGGCTGCGGACCCCGGGGAAACGAGGAGCGGAGCCGGCGGCAAAGCGCTGCAGGGCGGCGGCAGCCACGGCACCTTCCCCTTGCGTCTGGCCGGTCCCGGGATGGGGCGAGAAGGGTGGAAGGCTGTCCAGGCCCGGCGGCTGGGCCGGCACTGCGCCCGGGGGGGGGGGAGCTGAGTGCCCGGGAACGCTGCAGCCCATCGCTGCACAGCCTGGTCTGTGCTGGGACGGGGCGCCCCGGACCGGGGTGGGATGGTCCATGCCGGCCCCGGGGAGCTGGACGGGGTCAGGCTGGTCCGCGCCGTCCCAGCAGCTGGATGGGGCCAGGCTGGTCCGCGCCATCCCAGCAGCTGGATGGGGCCAGGCTGGTCCGCGCCATCCCAGCAGCTGGATGGGGCCAGATGAAGGTGAGACGAGGGTGACGATCCTGGTAAGGCACCTCCCCGTGGGAGCTGGCCCGCATGGCCGCTCAGAAGTATACTGGCCTCCAAGACTGCACAGAGAGGGGACCCATGCAACCCCCCCCCCCCGGGGGGTCAAACTTTCCCCAGCCGCAGCTCATACCGTCTTGCCAAGGACTTAGAAAGGGTCTCACGGCCATCGGGAATGACATGGTTACAGTGCATAGACGACATCCTTATCGTGGCCGATACCGAAGAAGCAGTGGTCCATGCCACGGACACCATCAAGAGCCATTTCCGCACTCTGGGAGGGGGGGATATTCCCCCTGAGAAGCAGCAAGGACCGAGTAAAGAAGTCCARTTCCTGGGGGTGATCTGGCGGGGTGGCCGGAGGACGGTTCCTCCAGATGTCCTTACCCGGTTCAGAAAATCCTCCATCCCCTTCCCATGGCAAAGAATTAAAGCAAGCGTGAGGGACGTTGGGGTTCTGGCAAAAGCGTATTCCAGGTTTTAGTCAATCGCCAGACCATTGTATAATTTATTAAAGAAGTGACTGGAGACGGGGGCCAGAGCACGAAGAAGCCCTCAGAGTCTTAATTCGCTCAGTTCAGCAATACCAAACTATGGGTCCAGGGTTTCCATCTGGGCCTGATGAGTTGCATTTTGGGATCAGCGATGCGGGATATCCATGGGGACTGTGGCAAAGGCCCCAGAGGGCGGATCCCTCATTCCCCTTGCCTTTGGGGGGGCCAAACACGGAGGGGAGCCACAGACCGGTAACCTGAAACCCTGAGAAAGGGCTACTTGCAGTTTATCAAGCCCTGTTGGATATGGAGTCCATCACCGGAGACGATGTGGAYACTACGGTCCGGACCCCGTTTCCCCTCCTGTGGGGAATTCGGGAGGATGCCTCCCTTCCTCAGGGCGTAACCACGCATCCCACTGTGCAGAAGTGGATATTTTATCTATCTAGCCCATCGGACGTGGCCCGGCAGCGCCGCTGCCTGCCCTGCCAGACTGTCAGAAATTCCCACGGCGTGGCAGGCCCCGGGACCTGCAGATCCCTCAGCTTTCCCAGCACCCAATGCCCCAGACCCTGACGGCATTTTGGCTCATAAGGACATGCGGAAGTCGGTCTGGTTCACGGACGGTAGTGCTATTCGGGAGCGAGGAAACCGGAGGGGCCGAGCTGCAGGAATTAGGGCAGACGGACAGGAACGGTTTCGGATTGATCTGGAGGGACCAGCTCAGGCAGCTGAGCTAACTGCGGCTGTAGAGACTTTCAGTGGAGGAACCTGCTAYGTGTACAGAGACTCGCRCGCTGTCTGGGCCGGAGCTGCTCGGTGGCTCCCGCGCTGGGAGCGCAAGAAGTGGAAAACAGGAGAAACTGCAGTGTGGGGGAAGAAACTGGGGGAGCATTTACGGGAATTAGCCCGAGATAATGGTYGGAGTTTAGCTGTGGGTCATGTAAATGCGCAGCAAGATACTGATACCCCTGCAGCTGGTTTAAATACCACCGCAGACCAGTCAGCCAAGACCAGGCGTTTGCTGCTGGATGCAGGAATGCGGACTGACACGCAGGTAATACACAACTTGCTAACGTGGCTTCGCGTGAAAGTGGGGCCCTCTGGTCCTGAAGACCTTTACGACAAAGGTCGACAGCGAGGGTGGCCCGGGAAGGTGCAGCAGCGCAGGCATGTAGTAGTGGGTTGCAGTATTATTATATATTTTTTGCAGTATTACGGTTACGAGGGTGTAAAACTGGGAGCAAGGTAGCGTTCCAGCAACTCCGGCAAGCGAAAGGACTATGGGAAACGTGGCAAGTAGATTTTTATCGGGCCCTTACCCCGATCCCCACAGGGATGGCAATACGTATTGGTGGGGGTGGAGATGATATCAGGATTAACGAGAGTCCATCCATGCAGAAAACAAAACGGGGAATCCGTCCTGGAAGGTTTACAGCGCTGGTTCGCAGCGTTACCGTGGCCARGAGAGATCCCACCAGATGACGGGGCACCTTTTAAGAATAAAACCACTGTATGATTGTTCATGGATGAAGGCATTTGGTGGGTGTATCATCCGTCCTGCTGTCCCCAGGCTAACGGGATAGTCAAACATGCCAACGGATTATTGAAGGCCCAGCGTAAGGCCCGATGTGCCCGAAATGATGATACCAAGTTAGGACGCGGAGGATGTCGTGCACATCTGTGGGAAGCAGCGTGTGCCTGCAACAGTTCTTTCTCCCACTGGGGACATCCGACTGAGAGWGCTTTTTCCTCTGTCCCTCACGGGAAGAGGAGAAGCCGATTCAGGTTCGCAGGAACGCAGGAGATGTGATTTGTGCCAAGTTACCCAATGATAAACACATCGCTGTTACTCTCACCCGCCCCCTTGGGGGACGGGCTTGGACCGGTTATACCGTCCAGGGCCGGTGTCATRTCACGCTTGCGAGATATCTTACCCAACTGAGCCAAAGAAATTGTGTTTTCTTTACAGGTGGAAAATGCCACCACGTCCCTGGAAGAACGYGCCCTCCACGCCAACATGGAGATAAAAGTTCTCACCGGAGTTCTTCTCGGAATCCTGGTTTTTGGAATGGGAGGAAGCTTAGCCCTGCGAGACCTACATCGACACGGCCTTCGCCGGTATGGGTGACATGTGTGGTCGCCAGCCACTTCTACTGTTGTTTTCTTTTCCTTTTCCCCAGTAATACTGCTGATCCCTGGATAAACTCTGCATAGTCCGGATCACCCAGCCACTGAGAATGCTGCTGCTCCTCTTGTACGCAGCATCTCCCAAGCCCTCGAGGTGTCTGGCTGGGTTTTGTGTATGAGTGATGTTAGCTCAGCAGAAGATTTAGCAGTTCCCCTTGCCGCTGCTGAGACAAATGCTGCTGCTTGGGATGACCTTGAAGTTTTCCCCTCCACAGGTGGAGCCAATCACGCCCTTGCCCCACGGGATACACGGGCCCCCTTTCCCGGGGTGGACCATTTGCCCTTAGCTGCCCCCTTGTCAGACGCGACCTTCTGTTTGGAAGTAACTTGCCAACACAACTGAACCACGTACAACAGTCCAGAGAACTTCCAAATTTTGGGGTTCCAGAAAGGCTGCGCCCTCACTGCAAGAGTGGATTATTTTTACACCACCCCTGATAATATCTTGTATCTTAACGCCTCTGATTTTGTTCTTGCCTATTGCAATGRGGGAACCCGACCCCGCTTTCAGAAGTGCTGTCGGGAAGTGGAGCAGTGGGCAGCGTACCCTTGATCCCATGTTGTAAATTTTTGGTATACCGTTCCTTGGTACATCCAGATGAATAYTAGTCAGTGCTTGGATACCTCTAATAACTTTGCTGGTCCACACGATGATGCACATGTCTGACCCTATATTTGGGAGCTCGGCATTGCCCTTATTCCCCTGTGTTTTGTAGATAAACTTYGTACTTTTATTAACGTCTCTTATTATGAGYGTCCCGACGATGATGCCGACTTCTTCCCATGCAAAGAGCAGAAGTGTCCTGCTGCTGTTCGTGACCTCCCTCAAGCCTTGGGGTGGCTCCGTGGGGACACCGCACGGGCAAGACTTCCTCTTCAGTTCCAAGGACGGTGCACGCTAGGATGTGTCCTCCCTCTCCCAGGAGCCTTGCTGACAACTAGTGACATGAATAACTCCTATTCTGCAACGCGTCGACGCCGTTCACGGCCTGCTTTCCAGAGGTGGGCACCGAACAGCCTAAGGGCCCTGATGCCGCCTGTTGGATAGCTCAAGCCTAAAGCAGAGTTGTTTGCTCTGGCCGCAGCGCTAGGACTCCACGTGAACAGTACCACGGATGCTGCCTCTTCCCTAYGCGTGGCACTTCATGCCGACTCACAGATGACCTTAGAGAACCAGTTAGGCCTTGACCTCCTGCTTGCCACATCTGGAGGTCTCTGCCAACACTTAGGCCTAGAAGGAGCAGACCGCTGCTTTTATGTCCYGCACAGCTGGCGTAGCGTCGCCAACGTCCTAGAGCAGATGCRGCGTGCTGCCACCGTTGCAAGAGGAGCGCGCCAGCGGTGCTTGGCAGGGACACTTGCTGCCGGGCTCGGTGGGTGGTGGGCACGGACTGTTCAATGGATGTTGTACGGGCTGTTCCCACCGATTATTGTTGTGTTTGTCATTAAGTCGTTAGTGCGACAATTAGTTAAAACCATACTAGGCTATCGCTTGATCACCCCAGCCGAAACAATTGAATCGGTTAACGTGTTAGATGATGCTAACTTTTGATAAGCCACGGACGTTTTTGCTGTTAAGACGGTTCCAAAGCCACCCGAGGGTTACTTTTCTCCCGATCCGAGTGAGCGAGCACCAGCAACGGCTCCTGCTCAGACCAGCCCAGGTGACGGCGTTCAAGGGCCAGGGCTGGGCGGAGTGAGGACACCCACCTGCGGACCCACCAAACCCCAGGCTGGGCAATCTAAGCGGCCGTCTTCCGGCATTCCCCCAAGGTGGGCACGGCACGGCACGGCACGGCACGGCACGGCACGTACTGCCATGCCGTGGGAAAATCCCCGCCGCCGGCGCAGGCTGTAGGAGACCTCCTCGCGCTCCGGCAGGCTGAGGTCTTCGCCAGAGCCACGGTGAGTGCGAAGCCCCGACCGGCTGGAGGGACGTGGGGACGCCCCACGGAAGCCGGGGCCGAGGCGAGGCGACGGGGACCAAAGAGGAGGAGAGCGGACGCCTCGTGGTGATGTAGTTCGGTGCTAGAGACCTG
>NW_020447851.1:7318-8581 GCF_003343035.1 Apteryx rowi | reverse complement strand
GGGGTCTGACCCCCCCCATCCACGTCCCTGCCCCCCATGGGGGTCTGAGCCCCATCCACGTCCCTGCCCCCCATGGGGGTGGGCGTGGGGTGCGGGCCGGGGTTCAGGCGTGGGGCTAGGGCCGGGTGACCCCGTGCCGTGGCCCGTCCCCGCGTGCCCCCCGGCGGGGCGGGCGAAGGTCGCGGGGCGGCGCGGGTTGAGCAACGCGGTTGTGCAACGGCCCCTCTGCCCCATATAGGGCCGGCGGCGGCGGCGGCGGCAGCAGCCCCACCATGCGCCGCCCCACGGCTGCCCTCTGCCTCGCCTGCGCCCTCGCCCTGGCCTGCGCCCGGCCCCTGTGAGTGGCTGCCGGGGGGGGATGTGGGGCAGGCGGGGGGGGGATGTGGGGCAGGGGGCTGCATGCCGGCGTGGGGCCCATGCCCTGCCCCATGCCCGACCCCACGGTGCTGCCTGTTCCCAGGACCCACAGGAAACCTGGGGTGGTCGGAGTGGGGCCCCCCCATGGGGCTGAGCCCCCCAGCAATGACACCGGTGAGAGCACACAGGGGGGGCACGGGGGGTGTGGGGCACAGAGGGGTGTGTGGGGCGCCCAGGTGTGTGTGTGTGTGCCATGGGGAGCTGTGGGGTGCCTGTGGGGTGCTGTGGGGCATAGTGGGGTTCCGCCGGGTGCGGTGGGTGCCGTGGGGCGCTGCAGGGTGCCATGGGTTGCTGTGGATGACATGGGGCACTGTGGGGTCGCATGGGYGCTGTGGGGCACTGTGGGGCATTGTGGGGCGCTGTGGGCACCATGGGGCACTGTGGGTGCCCTGGGGTGCTGTGGATGCTGTGGGGTGGCGTGGGCGCTGTGGGGCACTGCGGGTGCCATGGGTAGCATGGGGCGCTGTGGGGTGCCATGGGGAACTGTGGGTGCTGTGAGGCATCATGGGCGCTGTGGGGCACTGTGGGTGTCGTGGGTGGCGTGGGCGCTGTGGGGCACTGTGGGGCACTGTGGGTGCCATGGGTAGCATGGGGCGCTGTGGGGTGCCGTGGGGCACTGTGGGTGTCGTGGGTGCTGTGGGGCACCATGGGGTACTGTGGGGTGCTATGGGGTGCTGTGGGGTGCCATGGGGCACTGTGGGCGCCGTGGGTGGTGTGGGGCACCATTGGGCACCGTGGGGCGCTGTGGGGTGCTGTGGGGCAGCCCCCGTGGCGCTGACCCCGCGGCGGCAGAGCTGTCGGAGCTGTGCGGGGACGAGGGCGGCCTCGACGCGGTGACGCTCAGCG
>NW_020447851.1:4183-5491 GCF_003343035.1 Apteryx rowi | reverse complement strand
TGCCGTGCCGTGCCGTCCGCGCGCGCGCAGGGGACACGGTGTACTCCTTCGACCTGGAGCTGCGGGTGGCCAAGGAGCGCTCGTGGCCCGCGGTGGGGCCCTGCGCCGCCGCCCTGCGCTGGCTGGAGCGCTACTACTGCCTGCGGGGCACCGGCTTCCAGCGCTTCGACCCCGTCACCGGCGAGGTGCCCCCCGGCTACCCCCGCGACGTCCGCGACTACTTCGTACCCTGCCCCGGCCGAGGTGAGGGCCTGGGCGCCACCCCGGGGACCCACACCCTGGGGGCCCATCCCGGGGACCCACATCCCTGGGACCTGCGCCCTGAGGATGCATCCCAGGGACCCACATCCTGGGGACCCGTCCCAAAGACCCATATCCCGGGGACCTGCACTCTGGGGACCTGTCCCAGGGACCCACATCCCGGGGACCTGCGCCCTGAGGATGCATCCCAGGGACCCACATCCCGGGGACCCGTCCCAAAGACCCACAACCCAGGGACCTGCACCCTGGAGACCCATCCCAGAGACCCACATCCTGGGGACTTGCACCCTGAGGATGCATCCCAGGGACCCACATCCCAGGGACTTGTCCCAAAGACCCATATCCCAGGGATGTGCACTCTGGGGACCCATATCCTGGGGACCCATTCCGAAGACCCACATCCTGGGGACCTGCACTCTGGGGACCCATCCCAGGGACCTGCATCCCAGGGACTTGCACCCTGAGGATGCATCCCAGGGACCTGCATCCTGGGGACTTGCACCCTGGCGATGCATCCCAGGGGAACGCAGCCTGGAGACCTGCACCTGGGGAACCTGTCCTGGGGAACCTGCCCCAGATTGCCCACCCCGGAACCGTGGACCCTGAGGACCCCCTCCCAGGGACCCACATCCTGGGGATCTGCACCCTGGGGTCCCATCCCAGGGACTCCATCCCACAGGGAGCCCCACGTGCCGGGGCTGCCAGCCCCACAGCAGCCCAGGGGACCCCGGCCCTGCAGCAGGGACCCAGCTGGCTGCCCTGGGGTCCGACCCCTCCAGCCCCTGGCTGTCCCCCGTGGGTACAATCCCCCCAAACCCCCGGCCGGTCCGATCCCCGTGCCCAGCGCTGCGGCTCTCCGGCAGGCCACGGGTACAGCGGCCCCGGGAAYGAGTCGCGGGCGGCCGCCGGCGACCGCTGCAGCGAGCTCCCCTTCGACGCCTTCGCCTCCGATGACTCTGGCCGCGTCTACGCCTTCCGCGGTGAGGGGGCGGCCGTGGGCCGTGGGGCAGCGGGCGGCTGGGGGCCCTGGGGCTGGGCAGTGCCGTG
>NW_020447851.1:0-2241 GCF_003343035.1 Apteryx rowi | reverse complement strand
GGCAGGGCCGGACGGCACTGGCACGGCCACCGCAGCGTCCTCGTGTGGTGACGTGTCCGCGTCCAGCAGCCCCAGCCCCGCCAGTGGCCGTCCTGTGCCACCGCAGCTCGTGGCGCTGTGCCGTGCCCGCAGCCAGGCCTCGGCGCAGCAGCACTGCTGCTGCAGGGCCCCAGCGGGCTCCAGGAGCTGCCTCAAGAGCCCCGTGCTGGGGCCTCAAGGCCACCGGGCTGTGCGTGGCCTATGGCCTGCTCTGCAGGGCCTTGCACTGCATGGCCCTGGCGCTGCACCTCCACTGCCCGTACACTGCATCCACCCTGCACGGCCTTGCACTGCACGGCCCTAGTGCCGCACCTGCCCTGCACTTCCACTGCATCTGCTCTGCACGGCCTTGCACTGCACAGTGCCAGGGCTGCACCTCCTCTGCCTGTACACTGCATCCATCCTGCACGGCCTTGCACTGCACAGCCCCCATGCTACACTTGCCCTGCACTTCCACTGCATCTGCCCTGCACAGCCTTGCACTGCATGGCCCCCGCGCTGCACCTCCACTGCCCTTACTCTGCATCCACCCTGCACGGCCTTGCACTGCACAGCCCCAGTGCTATGCCTCCGCTGCCCTTACACTGTGTCTGTGCTGCATGGCCTTGCACTGCATGGTCCCTGCGCTACATCTACACYGCAGTCACACTGCACCTGCCCTGCCCTTGCACGTCACCTCCCTGCCCCACACAGCCCAGCGCCCCCAGCCCTGCCACTCAGAGGACCCCAGTGGGTGTGGGTACCTGGTGGGTGCGGGGCAGTGGGGTAGGAGCCCAGTGGGTGCAGGTGTGTCCTGGTCATGCTGGGCTCTACTGTACTGTGCCATGCTGTGCCATGCCGTGCCGCAGACACCGGCCCATGCTACACCGTACTGCRTTGTGTCATATTGCAACAGGCTGTACCATGCTGTACCGTAATGTGCCGAGCTGCACCGTGCTCTGCCGTACTGTGCTGTGCCATAACATGCTGTACCACACTGTACCGTTCCCTACTGTCCCATCCTGTGCTATACTGCTCCGTGCTGTAACATGCCGTGCTGCGCTGTGCTGCAATGATGTGTGCCGTACGGTTCCATCCTGTGCCATGCTGTGCCGCACTGCCCTGTGTTGCGCTGTGCTGCTTCACGCCATGCCATAACGCACTCTCCTGTGCCGTGCTGTGCTGTTCCCCGCCGTGCCTTTCCATGCCATGCCATACCACACTGTCCTGTGCCATGCTGTGCCGCTCCGTACAACGCTGCGGTGTCCTGTGCTGTACCAACCCATTCTGTGCCATTCCGTGCTGTTCGGTGCCCTGTCTGTCCTTGCTGCACTGTGCCATGCCGTGCTGTGCCATGCCATTCTGTGCTGTACCGTGCAGCTCTGTGCCGCTCCGTGCCATATGTTACTATATTGTATGTTACTGCACTGTGCTGTGCCTTACGTTACTGCACCACCCTTTTCTGCTCTGTGCCATTCCACTCCRGCCTGCGCTGTGCCATACTGCCTTCTTCTGGCCATACCGTGCCATTGAGTGCCACGCCGTGCCATACCACGCTGTATGACGCTGTGCTGCTCCGCACCGTTCGGCACCATACCATGCTGTCCCRCCCTGTACTGCGCTACACCCTGCCAGGCTGTGCTGGTCTGCACCATCGTGTGCTGCACCGTGCTGCTCTGTGCCGTACTGCACTGTGCTGCGCCGTCACATACCGTACTGTTCAGTGCCRTGCCACGCTGTGCTGTACTGTACCGTGCTGTACTGTTAGGTACTGTACCGTTCGGTGCCATGTTGTTCTGTGCTGTACTATACTGTACTGTGCCGTGCTGTGCCGTACTGTGCTGCTCAGTGCTGTGTTGCTCTGCTCTGCTGTACTGTTACGCACCGTACGCTTCAGTGCTGCTCTGTGCCACACTGCAGCRTGTGCTGTGCTGTTACATACCATACCATTTGGTGCTGCTCCGCACCGTGCTGTGCCGTACACACTGTGCTGCGCTGTTCCGTAGTAGCCTGTTCTGTGCTGCTCCATGCCGCACCACACGGCACTGTGATGTGTGCATGTGGTATTGCACCCTTCCGCCCCGCTCCGTGCCCTCCTGCGCCGTGCTGGGCTGTTACGCGCTGCCCCCTTCTGCCCCGCTCCGTGCCCTTCTGCGCCGCGCTGGGCCATTACGCGCTGCCCCCTTCCGCCCCGCTCCGTGCCCTCCTGCGCCGTGCTGGGCC
>NW_020447850.1:0-26871 GCF_003343035.1 Apteryx rowi | reverse complement strand
CAGCCTGAGACCTGTAGAGCTGCATCTACTGTCAGAGGGTCGGTCTGGGTCGCAGCCTCTGACACAGCAACTCCAACAGCCACTGGGGAACGTGCAGTGCGGCGTGTCACGACCATACTTGAGGAAATGTACACCACAGGGAGCAGAAACRAAGGTCCCTTCTGCGCAAATTGATTCATTCTAGCCTTATGCCTCAAGTGCAATGAGTAACTAATTGTCTTAAAGGAATGGATCTAACATTGGTTGGATCAACTGAGCAATGCAATAAACCTATTATTCTCCTCTTTGCTCAATTTATATTAAATACATAGAAACAATGAAGGAGATTTCATAACACTCTATGTTAGGCTGTTTCAGTGTTTCATCATCTAAACAATTAGAAAGTTTTTGTTTTGTTTTGTTTTTTCCTAAAAGTCAGCCTACATCAACCTATCTCCAATCTCATCAGACCTAGTAGAATGGAATAGCTATTTTGCTTGTCCTACATAGGACGTTTCTGTCACTAAAGCTCTGGATCTCCTTTAACTAATATAATTTTTTTGTGATGGAAACACATACCTGGCTCTTATTTAATTTCAGAGACATTGTAACCCTTAGATTCTTTTCTTTATTCCTGTTGCTTACCTAAATAAGTCTCATTTTGTATGAGTGCATTTAAATATTCTCTTTGAACTGTAGATCTTTACACATGCTTTCATTTAATTTGCTCTTGTTGATTTCTAACTTTTTCTCCAATTAGCCAAGATCATTTTGATTTATGATCATACTCTCCAAGGAGCTAGCAGAACTTATTCTTTGCAGTCTTCTGTAAATACAGTATTTTGTCGTCTAAACTGTTGAAACTCTTAAATGGAACTGAGCCTAGGATGTACCCTGCACCCTGAAGTGAGATCTCTTTCCATTTTGACAGGGAAATATTGACAGATCTCTTTGGGAGGTACTGTTCATCTTTGTTGTGCATAAGCCAGTCAAT
Organism: Apteryx rowi; assembly: GCF_003343035.1. NCBI lineage: Eukaryota > Metazoa > Chordata > Aves > Apterygiformes > Apterygidae > Apteryx > Apteryx rowi. The sequence continues at coordinate 25,898 of NW_020447850.1, read as the reverse complement.
TTGTTGTACAAATGTCACCTGTAATTTACATCTAGACCAGTATTTCTTTAGCTTGTGCACAAGCCAAGGCCATATAGAATAATGCCAAAAGGCTTGCAAGATTGAAGATGTGACAGCCACTACAATCAAAGAAAGGGCCTGGGTAAGTTTGACATCACCTGCTTTTGTCAAATCAATGTTAATTCTTTTGTCTTACTTTACTATCTTTAGATATTGATGATTTAATACTTTAGCCCAGAGTCTTTCCAGAAAGGTATAGAAAATAATTCCTGAAATCTTTGGTCTTCATTTTCCCTTCTACTAAAGGTAGTTACTGTGTTTGCTTTCCTTTAGTCCTTCAGAACCACACTAAAGATAAAGAGAGTGCTTCAGCAAAGCATTCAAAGGCAAGTTTCATAAGGTCCTGACAATTGAAACACATGGTCTTATCTGCATAATTTTCAACCTCTTCTTTTTATTTGGCCTGTGTTTCTATCTAGTTAAATAGCTGGTCACAATTCAGTGTTTTCATGAAACGTAAAAAAAATAGAAGGCATTGAATGTTTCAGTTTTGTCTGCCTCATCTACTATTTGCTCTCTTTCCCATTTAGCAATGGAGTTGTACTTCCCTTTGTTTTCCTTTTATTTATAATGCATTTATAGAACCTTTTGTTGTTGCCTTTTGTATTCCTCACTAACTGAAACTCATTTTGTATCTTAGCCTTTCTAGTTTTATCCCTACACACCTGTATATTTTGTTTGCAAGCATATGAGTTCAGATTCAATCATTATTTTCTCCTTGAATCTTACCTGTTTTTTATTGTTGTTTTGCACTGTAATTCCAGGAGATCCATTTGAAAGTTTGTACTTTCTAGGTAGTATTTATCCAGAGGAACCTCATCTTATGCATTTTGCATAGAAATGTACTGAGATAATAAGAAATAGTTATCATTTATTTCTTGAGTCACACTTGTTTTTCTTTCCTCCTTATCGTTATTCTTGTTTGATATTTCTAGCTCTTATCTATAGCATTCTGGAAGTTGCATGCATTACTAATACAGTAACTCCAAATATTTCTTTGTTATTTTTCATGGCTGTCTTATTTTTATCAGATACAGTGTAAGTGAACAGAGAGGCTCCCTGAAAGTAACAAGGACTAAAGATACATGTCCCTTCCTTTAGCTTGGTCAGTGGAAAATTCTCCTTTATTAGAATTTCAGTAATGAAATTCTTTCTGAAAACTTCTCCTRTTTTCAACAGAAATGAGAAAGCACCATGGGACCTTTTTTTCCTTACAGAGTGTCTTTTTTGTAGGTAGTAATTATTACCACTGGAATGGTAATTTTTATATTATAATATATTAATATATTTTGAAATTTTCATTACACTGTATTTCACTAGAATGAAAAAACACTGCATTGGTCCCTATTATGTTCTTCAGCTCTCAAAGGGGTGCACACTTCACAGGCAAGAAAACAGTAGCATAAAACAATCAGTGTGAACAGAGACAGTGTAGTCAATGCTTCTTCCAGGAGCAAACTTCATAGTAGGACAGGGAAGCAGGTAAGACAGGAAGTTTTTTACTGGCAGTTTTATCATTCAAGTTGATTTTTTTTTTTTTTTTCGCTGTTGGGTGCAGATTAATCCCAAAAGTTTTATCAAATAAAATACGCAAACCCTGGTTTGAAGCCATTACTTAATAGGCAAAGGCAGTACACTGAAGACAAATGTGATTCGCTATATAAAAGTTTCTTGCTTTTTCTTAACTGAGTTCAGCACAATCATTTAATGCTCTTCTTGCTGTTTTTTGATATAATTTACACTACATTTCCAAAAAAATATTGCACACACCATACTCAATCTGATTAATGAACACTATAAATATATATATTTTTTCTTAATAGTTTCTCAGGAGTAAAATACTGCAATTTTTGTCCCTTTGAGGGTGTCCCATGATAAGTGTAGCATTTGTTCTGTCCAGAAGCCTATGTATGGCAAAAAATGTGCTAATAAAATGAATCAGTATTTAATAAGCCAAACTATCAAGAAAATACAGTTCCTTTTTCCTCACTGTCATATAGAATAATTGATTTAAAGAAAATAGGAATGATCCTACTAAGTCAAGCCAATCTAGTTGGTAGCATATCTTCAAAACCCTGGAAGAGCATACTCTTTTCTTGTGAAAGCAATGATTTGTGGCTGCTATTTACAATCTTCCCACAAATCACTTTCCTGTAATCCAAGGTTTAAAACTTCTGATTCTTTTCATTATGGAAAAAACTTGCTGCCTTGTGGAAAAATCCAGAAAAAATGGACACAAGGACAGCACAGAGTTCTATAAGGCTAAGATCATAAAGAAGTGGATGAGTCACGTTTTTAAGTGACTAAGATTAGACATTTTAAATGCTTCTAAACGTAAATCTCTGCTTCTCCTGGAAGCCAAAAGGTTAGCTGTCTAGAAATGGAGGCAAACAAAACCAGTCATTTTTAATGTCTTGCCCTTTTTTCTTTTGTGATTCCTTCTGTCTTTCCATTTTCTTTCATGTCTATTTTTATTTTTTTTCCCATTAGGAAAAGGTCATCATGATGTAGCTAACAATATTTCATGGAAGAAGTTATAAACCGGTTGCAATAATCAGTTCTCAGTTCTGCTTTTTCTTCATATATATACTCATTTGCTCTGACATGTGAATGACATGAGGAAGTTAAGCAGGACACACATAGATGCTACATGTACTTTCATTTGTAGTCTTAAGTTGAGAATAGGTGAGTTGTTCTTGGGACCTATTAAACCATCTGATACATCAAAAAAAGTCAAGCCATAGCTTCTGCACAACACATAATGGCGATAATTATACATTAAGTTTTACACAGGCTCATATGGATAAGAATTTAATAAATGTGAAATCCACCAAGGTGATAATTTGAGAAAGTTTCATAAGGGTCGATTTCCTCTTTGATCTGCAAACACAAAATCAAAATGAGAACATTAGGAAGCATCGCTTTTAAGTAATTTGCTTCTCTGATAGCAGGTCTGTAAGTAGACTTAGTAGGGAAAAAAGATAAATTAAATATTAAGGCAAATGTTCTCTTCTTGAATATTTATATAGCTTATTTTACTATTCTCCTGTCACTGCTGGTATCAGAGAATTAGACATCTCAGAATGCTGTAAATGTTTGTCCTATAAAATAGAGGTCATTTTATCTAAAAGCCTGCTGCCCAAGAATGCCAAAGCAATACAGTCAGACTCTTTTTAGTGATCACTACAATGGAGATCATTCAGCCGTTTAGTCCAAAACAGACTTTCTGAACATGTCAGTTTGTATTTTTGCTCTAAACTTACTTGCAGTGTAAGGATTCAGTAACTCATTGGAAATCTCCCCCCCCCCCCTTTTGGTTTGAGAAGCAGCTATTTTGTCAGGTTCTTGAACTTCTTAGAAATGCATGTAAAGGAAGGACACAGGCCCTTACTTTGCTTTTATCTGCTCTTTGCTGAGGAAGTTCTTGACAAATATGCTGCAGAAAAGTACCAGATAGTGCAAATGGAAGTTTCCATTCATTTACCAACCCCTGTGTTAAAATTCCAACAATACATCGCATGCTTCATTCTACCTATTAAAAAAAAAAAAAAAAAAAGGATTGTGCCTTGTGTCCTCTTCTGCTATCAACTGATATATACAGATCATGTCATATTCAGGAAAGTTTTTGTTAAAATATCAAAACAAAATAAATGATATTTTGTTTCCCATGTAGAGCTGACCTTTTAAGAAAGTTCTAATTGCTATAGATAAGAACTTCCAGATAAATAACTTTACTATTTACAGTTTTTGTGATATATACTGGTTTTCCCTTTTCCAATTAGAATCTAAGTAGATGGATTCTGTGTACTCAAGTTCTCTTCTCACATCAGTAAGTAGACTGATTAACTTTTCATATAGTGAGAAGACCTAAATCATTTAAGCATTAAGCTTACAAGAGATTTCATGGAGAAGAATCTGAGGAGTCTCAAACATATATATAATACAAGCCCAACTCATCCATAGTGCACTGGAGAGTGAAAATGGGAAGAGAGGGATAACATTCAAGAAACCTTGCGAGCTGGTCAGTGAAGGAGGAGGACCTACTACTTTTAAGAAACTGGAAGTGAGATTGTGAAGAGCTGGGTATTTCTGGAGATTAATTTTGACTCACCAAGAGTTTAAGTGACCAGCCTGGGAAATGCACCTGAAAGACTTTGTGTGGCAGTGATGACAGCAAAATAAATATTGACATAGCTCTCTTCTAAAGAGTTTTCTGTGTCTTTCTTTGTCACTTCCATGAGAGGGTCACCTTATGCTGTCTCACCAGGTGCTGTTTGATAGCAGACAGCTTCTAGGTGATTCTTGGAATAAGATATAGCTAAGCTAGCAGGCCTACTGGAGAGTCCAAGTTTAAAACCCAGACTCCTTAATAAACTATTGATATATAGTCCATGTATTCCAGCATCAGTAGCCTGCTCTCCCCAAGCGTAGCATCCTACATGCATGCTAATTAGGAGGCTGCAGTCAACAGGAGTCTCATTATGTGAGACAGACTATAGAAAAAGCAACAGAAGTCAAGCTACTCAACAACCTGACATTGCTTGAAGAGCTGTTTTATCTCCCTTCAAAACACCACCCCTCCCCCTGCAACACATTCCCCAGTGGATCTCTGCCCTGTGGGCTACCATTTAGGTCATTAGGTGAGATGTATTAGAATAGGCTACATTAAATAGATTTTAAGTTACTGTAATTAATGATTTATATAATTATTCAGCATTAGTTACTGTAACCGTGGTTTTTGTTAATGTTCTTTACTAGCTTTGAAGATAGGCTGATTTGGTCAGAGCTTGATGTGAACTTGGCTTTCCCATTAGTGAGAATGAAAAGAACATAATCTGAACAACATGATGCTTCAGACGGGGTCATCTCTTTCAGATCTGCTCTATGAAACAGCAAAAAAAAGATTCTGGAAAAAAAAACCTCCTTTATATATACTTTGTCAGTATATATATCAGTAAATACTTCAGCAGGATTTTGCTTTTTCAGTCCATCAGTCTTCATAGGTTTTCTGTGTTAGATCAAACTCCGCTCAATACCCTCTGAGCCCTGGCGAAATCATCTCAAGTCTGAGGCTTGGCTGCATATCTATTCCTCAGTCTTGTAGTAGACTCACAGTCTCTACGCTTGCTGCAGCTTTCCTGATTCCTGCCTCTCTCTCCTACTCAGCCATTTTTGTTCCTGCTCTCCACTACATTCTCCCAGGTATGTATACTCAGTTGCTCTAGGGAAGTAGCAATCCCTAAGACCAAAAGATTACACCTGTCTCTGTGTATGAGAGCCAAAATGACTGAAATCTACTGCCCTTCTCTGTAATACTCAATTACAGCCTTTTTAACAGAACATGCTGTAACAAGATGATACTATAGTGGAAAGACACAAACAACATGTCATACTAACCATCACAAAGTCACTTTGATCAAGTTCCTAATGAAGAGGTAAGACATTGAACTCTAGGTAAGACATTTTATAATTTTAAGTGAATGACTGGGAGGCAAAAGAGCTTAGTGGTATAGGAGATTCTTCTGTCTGCTACAAAGTTTCACATTTTCAAGACAAATAGAGAAGAGAGGAGAGTCATCAAGATAATACATTCTGCTTAGTGAGTATCACCAGAGAATAAAGTTCAGGACATCCCTCCTGAACTCCAAAGGAAATAAAATTTGCTTTTGTGTGCTTCTATTTGGAAAGAGAGGTATAAGTAAAATGAAAAATAACACTAGGAAAGGATAATTGGAAATGCCAATATTTAAACACTGGAGAGAACTGAAGCTRCTAATATTGCCATTGTTTTTCCACCTCCAACTAATATTGGATAGTATCTTGCATAGTATAGGATGAAACACAGATATTTGGCTGTAATTAAGAAAGATTAATATGCTGTTATCAATAAGACAAGATTTGAATAATAATAAAACTTGACTGCCCGCCTCCTTTCTTTTCCATTGTTTAGCACTCCTGTAGAATTATTTGGAAAATAAAAAAGAGACACATGCCTATATGTGACCAGTTACTAGCTTCAAAAGATATAGATATTTATCATGGCCTAATATTGCTGGGTATGTTATGTGTTCTTCCTCATTTATTTAGATATACTTCAAAAATTCTTGAGTAATCCAGTCTCTAGTAGAGTAAATATGGCTAGTCTTTAGAAGATGCAAAATCCACATTAAAACTAGCTTCATATTTATTTAACTGTGTGGTAAAGAGACCACATGAATATTTCCAACTATTTTCTGATGCAAGGGTGAAAAGAAACATGCGTGTCACAGCACAGACCAAAATACCATGCTTAACTTTGGCAATTATGACCCATTTTCTCAGGCTGAATTTGGCACACAAGATCAACAGCTTTCTTATTTTCAGTGTGCAAGAAGAAAATGCTTAATCATAATGAAGTAGGGAAGATTTCCAATTCTGATTTTGATCTGAGTATCAGGAGACCCCTTAGAACTTAGGTTTAAATGAGAAAACCTTAATTTTTTAGGCTTAGAAAATAATTTGACAATAAATGATTCCTACTGGAGGCTTCAATGCAGTGATAATTATAGCCCACAATTTTCTGAGGAAAGAATTTGAATCAGTCCATATCTAAAGCTTTCAAGTGTGTCATTATTTTGACTTTTGCCCTTCAGTTTGCAAGTGTCTTTTTGTATCTTATTTTTTCCAAACCATTTGCTTTTATTTTAGTTCTTATTTTAGTTCATGTAGTTTTGTTAATACAAGAAAGATAAGCAAGCCAATATTACCAAAATCTGGATCTGTAATACAAGATAGAACACCTGATCTGAGATACTGACACCCCCTCAAGAGGGTGTTATTATTTATTTAAAGATATTTAAGGGTTTGTGAAATGGGTATTAGCTGGTATCATGGTAGCAGCAATTGTGAAGATACCTTTCAGATCCCACTGGGCATTCCTGCTTCTGCTGACACTCATATCCAGTCAGCATTAGCTGTGATTTTTGTAGCTTGCAACTTTGATAGATTTTAGGAGAGAAACTGACCATTAAAGAGTTGACTGCTATATTTCCTTTGTTCTGTGTTGCACACTTTCTATAAATATTTTGTACCTTCCATCCGTACAAAGTTTTTACAATGAGCCACCTGATGGAAATGGTTATTTACTTATATTGTGTTCATTAGTGATGAAAGTTCAAGCAAATGCCTAATAAAGTCACTTTAAACTTTGCACTCAGAATCTTCACTTAATGTTTTTGTACTGTTAATTTAAAGTTTGTTTACATGATTCCAGGAGATAGCATATTGTTACTCATCAAATTTGAGATCTTCATGGATATAGTCCATCAGCAGATCTCATTCTAACCTACTTTTTGTAGTAGCTGTGGCTTATAAAAACTTCTCAGTTCTGACAAGAACAGATTGAATTTATTAGGAAAATTCTTAATTCTACTACTTTTCACTCCAAGACTTACAGCTGAGTTTCGTGCAAATTGTGTTGCTTATAAAGAATTATACTCATCTCGTCTAGGAACAGAATAATTTCATATGACCAATCCCACCTGCTGAACATCTCCATTCTGGAGTTAGGAATATGAAATATCCATGCTAAAACTGACACAATATATTGAGTTTTAAGGGCTTTTTTAATCATAGAATATTATTTAAATAAAGTCAGATGTTAAATAACTTGGAATACATTGTATTATTTTACTGGTGTCCTTCAGCAAAAAGCAGAGAGATGAGTTTGTCCAAAAAATATATGCACTTTAGCTTTACTGAGTGTAAACTTAATGAGTAGGTAATTTTAAGGGTTTTAAGGGAAAATGGCAAAAAAACTAAATTCACAAACAACACGTTTTGGTGTTTGATTCTGTAAAGTACTGAGTAGCCTGGCTCCAGTCAAGCAAATCCCAAAGAATGCTTATATTTAAGTTTAAGCACATGCTTAAGCATTTGCTGGAGAAGAGAGAGAAAGCTCAGTAGTTTGTAGGATTGAGGCTCTAATGGGTAATTCCAGATAAATTAATTCATCAGTGAAAGCTGGTCAGATTAGTTTCTGGAGCTTAAGCGTTTATTTTCTACTGCTCCATTTCCCAGCTCTCTCTCAGAGGAGAGCTGAGGAGATTTACTGGAGCTTCTCTTTAAAATATCAAGTTGTGGCTGAGCAGCTGAGCAATGCATTTCCTCAAAGCGTGCAATCACTACCTCCACAGAGAACAGAAGCACTTGTCTGGATCATTTGCAGTTCAACTTAAACTGGCCTGTGCTTCATTACCAAGAGTTTTTCAAATTATTTGGGCTTTAGATTAAGAATGCCTCTACCTACCTGAGAATGGGCTTAGGTCTGAATTGTTTTCCTCCCTTCCAAGCATTTTGTAATGGGATCCTAAGGACTAGAAGCTAGTTCCAAAGCATTTTACAATAAATGTGCCAGAGATGAGTGATTATTGAATCGATCTCATAGTAGTTAGCGTAATGATGTGTAATTACTTAATTTAATCTACTAGTTCATCATAAAGGAAATTTCTCTATACTATAAAAAATGTCATTTATTAATCTTTTCATGTAACAGTAAAGAGATTGGGATGTAACTTCTCCTCACTAAGAAATCAAGAGTCCAGCCTTTGACAGCAACTCACTTTTCACTGACGTATGTCCACATAAGCACAGAAGAATCATTTGAGAATACCTGTAATAAGCTGCCATCTGTCCATGAAGCAGGAAAAGTCTTTATTTAACTTCAATTTAGAGACAGACTCAATCTCCTTGTGCCCACACAAACTTTGTGGGGTGAAATAGGAGGTGGTGTCAAAAATATCACATATAGTGAAGAGGTACTGTTAAAATGTAAATCCCCCTGTATCTGGAGTTGTCCCTGTGGTACTCAACACTGTACTACTTGTTTTGATGTGTGGATAAATCCAATTCTTTATAGATATATGCTTTCATGAGCATAAGGATGAGAAATAACCTTTATGAAGCAGGATAAACTAAACTTTAAAAACAGAATGGTGTGGGGAGATTGTCTTCTCAAGTTGTCTTAGTGCTAGCAAGCTCTTAGTGTAAATGTGTTTGGCCTAAAACCAACTCGTTACAGAAATCTTCCTGGCTAATGCTATAGACCTAGTTAATTTCTGCTGGAACACCATTGTTTACAAAGAAAAGCACAGTCTATTAAACACCTTCAGATAGCTGCAGCTAAGTACAGCCGTTTTGAATTTGGAAATGAAGGTGGAGCAAATTGCACAAGGGATTAGCGTTGTGTTTTCTTAAATGTTTTTCAGCAAAGACAATGTTCTCATGATAAGATTGCTGCTCTGAAACTCTTGTGTTGTCCTGTTCAATTTCTTGTCACATCAGCCACGCAGTATTGTGTTATGGAAGGGAACCTTACACAGCTTGACAGGCGCAGCCAGATGTGCTATGTCACATCATGATATTTCAGCCAAGGAAATTTGAGAAGAGGCTGTTTTGAAAGATAAGTGATCAACAAAATCTGTTTACATTTTAACAATAAAAGGAAAATGGATTTTAAAGCCCCTCTTATCAAGAAACAAGTAAAGTGTATGTATTTAAACACAACTTAAATTTTTCAGTCTCTTAAGAACAAAACCAATAAATATCTGCTGGTTGTTGGGCTGTTTTTTATCACTATCACTTACAGCAAAACAGAATATTTGTTTTGAAAAGTGTCTGTTGCCTGAGATCTTGCATAGGCCCTGCCCTGCCCTTCCCTTCCCTTCCCCTCCCTTCCCATCCCTTCTTTTCTTTCTTCCTCACTTCTCTTGCTTTCTTGCTTTTTCTTTCTTTTTCTCTTTTCCTTTTCCTTTTCCTTTTCTTTTACTTTTTCTTTTTTCTTTTTCCTTTTCTTTTTTCTTTTTTCCTTTTCCTTTTCTTATTCTTATTGCTTTCTTTTTTCTTTCTTTTTCTTTCTTTTTCTTTTTTCTTTTTCTCTCTCTTTGCCTGCCTGCCTTCTGTTTCTCTTTCTTCCTCTCTCTCTGTTCTTCTGTTTCTTTCTTCTTCCCTTTTTCTCTCTCTCTTGCTCTGTCAGCTCTTTGCACATTGATTGCAACAGAAAATGAAGACTGTGTAGTGACTTTACTAGAGAGAGAATGCAAATGCATTCCATTCCCCTCGTGCAGGTCTTTGTGTCTTTTGAGAAATACTCAGTTTTGTGCTAGAAATCTTCTAAACCAAGGGCAGTGGAGAGGTGTGCCAGGCTGCATTTGTCTTGCTCAAATTAGAAGTTAAGTGTGCAACTGGAATATCAACAGAAACAAGGAGATGCTATTTTTCAAATATTTCATATGTTCCCAATAATGTCAATAGTGGTGTCTCATCCCCATGCAAGGGGCTCCTGCTGAGTTTGAGGATGGAGGACCTGGAATCAGCTTTCTCTCCCTCCCCAATGCCTTCCTCAAGGTGCTTCAGCTCTTGTGCTCATACAGGCCCAACAATTGTGCATCATTTCAAATCTCTCCAAGCCCTATCTTTGACTTTTGCAATTTTAATTGTTGAACCATTTTATATATGTCACTAAGTGGCTCTGTAATGTGAAAATACGGAAAGCTTATTTAAAAAAAAAGCATTAAAGATAAGAGGATTCTCAATTCCTTATTGAGGGCTCTGATTTTCAGAGGGCAGTGAGTGCTCGTACACTTTTCCTATTCATATAAGTCTGAGCTTAGTAGGCAGAGCACCAAAACTCACAGTCACATCAGCAAATCTCTATGGGTGTTTTTATTACTGCTGATAATAATTTTATGTTTGACTCTTTATAGTCCAGCTGAAATTCTTCTTCCTTTTCCTGTCTCCTAAGCAACACAAACAAATGCATTTGATTTCCTACATTTTTTTTTAGTTGTGATGAACCAAATTAGATGTATGGTAAGCTTCTTGGAATCAAACCTGTCTAAGCATCATCTAGTCAGAGACTATGATAAGAGTTTGAAAAGGAAGCTGAAATAGCAGTTTAAATGCCCCTGAATTTTAACTCTTAGCATCCAAGTTCTTAAAATCTGCTTTCCATTTTTGAAATAGCTTTCCTTATACAACGTAAATTACCATTTTGACCACTTGCTCCTAAAAATGAAAGATGGTAGCTCACATGTTCCCCTTGAAAGTCAGTTTTTTAGTGAGGAAATATTCTCTCTGGCATGTTAAATTCTGTCTAATACATGAGCACTACTATCTTTCACTGGAGGATCATTAGAAAGACAGACAATCTTTCATTCTCTTTGCTGGAGGAAAGGTGCAATGAAATGATACCATGAAAGCTGATAATCCACTCATGTTTACACTTTAGATATTTCCCACAGAGTGCTCTGAAACAAGGGACACAACTGATGATCTGACAAATGCTGTCCTTTCATATGAATTCCCTGGGTACATTTGGACCAATGTATCAGAGAATTTTACTCCCACTATTCATTTCAGTAATTAGATTTGGAGTGAGCTGCACCACATGCATGTTTATGGTAATCCCTATTAACCCAAACAGTGATCTGCTTCCCTTCTCCCTCCTCTCTCCTCTCTCCCCAGTTGAATTTACTGCATACTGCTTCAGCATCCACCGAAAAAAAGGAAGGAAAAAAAGAAACCACAAATGCCTAAGCCTGTCACCTGACAGAAACAAAATTCCTTGTACTTTCCTGATTTCAAAGACAAAAAGAAATGTTAGTCAACAAAATTTGGAGAACAAAAGGAAAGATAGAGAACAATGATGTCATGATGAAATGAGAGAGAGAGGAACACACACAGATAAAATTTTCATGGGGAATTTTGGAACAAAATGTATTTAAAAAAAAGAAAAAAGCAAGACATTTGGCTGGAAATTTCATTAAATGACTCTTAAAGGAAGAGATGTACAGATTTAAAGGATAGTGGAATATGAGGGAAAGAAATAGATATTCCTTCATATATTTAAGTTCTTGGCATCTTTATCTTGATTTGTAACAGGAGAGCTATTAAAATATAGCATAGCTTTGGGACTGAGTCTGCAGAAATTTCAGCTTAAACTCTTTTCACATTTGCAAGACAGAAATTTAATACAAAGTAAGTATACACTAATCTTTCCCAAACAGACTTGTTAATATTTCATCATGATGGATAATATATATTTTTCCTCCCTCCCTCCCTAACACTTATAGTTAAATATACTGGTGACCTTATTCCAACTTAAACAAGTTTCCCTCCTGAAAACCTCACGTTCACTTAATAAAAATTCTGTCTCAAAGAGATTCAAGTATCTTGTAATATTATTGATTTGGATTAAGAATTTCCACATTTACCATGTATTTTATATATATATATGCTACATTTTAATTTCATTAATTATAAGAATAGATACATAGTTTATAACATTAACACAGACAAATACATATATAAGTGTACATTGCGCATTCTGTTGTACATTGGTGTCATAATAAACAACCCCTTTTCCAGGATTTATCATTTGAACTAACACATTTCTGTATGTTATAAATCATACCTTCACTTCCATTGTATACACATGAGCAATACAAATGCAAATATCCCATCAAAATACTTCACTTATATGCTTAAGAATAAGTAAGTTGTTCACTGTTTTCATCAACTTGGATTGTATTTTCCCTCTTGATCTGGTAGCAGCTGAACAATTGATCATTCCTGTGAGAAAAACAGTTAATCTTTGTGAACTAGTATTAGGCCTTGAGCTAATTTCATACAGGCCTAAGAATACGCATCAGATAGTAATGACTGTCACTCATTACTAACTTGGGTCAGATTACCAGTTAGCTAAAGAGAAAAGTTTGCATATCTTTCTGACAGCTCCCTGATTCATTGAGTTAGTCATAAACAATGTGTTTTTAGCTGGTTGAGGAAAAACCTCCAGTAAAGTGCATATTTTTGCTGTCAATAGATCAGGTAATATAATGACCCCTGTAATCAGTTGTTGTTTTCATTAGCTGAGATTTTTGACATTTTAGTTCTACCGATGAAATTTCACAGTCTATTATCTTTATTAGGACCTGAAAGTCATGATCCTGTTCAAAAATCTTATCTTTTTTGGCTAGATTTAAGTGAACTGAGAAGTAAAATGTCCAGCTGCTTAGATTACCACTCCAATCCTCTCATGAATTTTTAAAGGTAGGGATTTTCCAGGAACCAACATCAAATAAAGGATCAAATGCCTTCTACTATAGAATACAAATGTGTTGTTCAAAATCCCTAGAAATTACACACTTTGAGAACCATCTGGACCCACATGTTATGCAGAAGAGGAGAAACACAAAAGAAGTCCCAATTAATTTTAATGTAGAATGCAAAGACTTGTAATTAAATGCAGTTTTATTAAATTAGCATTGTTTCTAGCTCAAATCTTCAAGAGTAGTATCACAAACTAGACTTCTCAACAATATATATTTTTTCCTGTTTTGAAAATTTACTGGATATGTTGATAAGAGTAAACTTATTAGGTTTGACATTGATTTATTTCTTGAACATCCATTCTGAGAAATACACTGCATTAGTTTAGTAATTCCTTCACTAAAATGTCTTCCTCCTAACGATTTATAATTTTTTATCTTTATCTTTATATATATAAATATATATACTGTTTCTGACAATTTAAACAAATCTGCTTGTTGTCGTAAAAAGCAGAATAAGATTTTTTTTATTAGCATTCATTTAGTAAATTTTTGCCTATAAGATTTAGAGTTTTAATTTTGATCTGGGTCACTAGCAAGTGAAAACCTATTTTTTTTTCTTTTAAATGAGTTGACAGACACAGAGATCTACATTTCCAGACATACTCAGTGATTCATTTTACTACAAGTATAGAAGAGTCAAAGTGGTTACATTTTTCTGAAAATGTTATCCATTACTCTTTTTAAAACTTACCACCCTTCAAGGGTCACAAGTTGTTCACACATTTCTGTGTCAGATCATTTAGACAGAAGGCTAAGATTTAAATGAGAGACAGCTTTAGTTAAAAGAATTTATAATTTAATCTGTACAAAGAGATAGCATGTGACCATACTGTAAGGACCAACATGGAGCCCAAGTAGTGAATGGACTATGTACTGCTCTCCCTGCACAGGATTGATTTTCTCCCAGAATTACTTGCCAGCTAATACGAGGGCTACATTTGCTCTCAGTGTGGTATATTTACTGCATGTAGAAACCATCTGATTAGAAGAGTCTTGCTCTGATGCATAGTCCAAAATGCAGAAAGAAAACAGCAGATGCACAGATTTTCCATTGCAGATGTAAGAAAAAAACAGACAGATGAAAAACTCTGAAAAAAAAAAACGAAGAGTAACCTGGAAAAATGAAAAGATCTAAAAAGATGATTCATCAGAGAGAGCAGAGCACCAGGATTTCCTATGATAAAGCCATAGGAAAGCAATAAAATTAATGATTCATTGCCTAGTTGGTTAGGAAGCCACCTACTTTGGAGTTAGTCTGTTAGGGTAATAAAGATGAGTCAATATCACCAATAGTTAGAGTGTCAAAAAGAATGAAAATATATCAGTAGGCAGGAGAATCATAGAAAGACAGCAACAGAGGGGGTCATAAGCAGTTATGTTCTCCTTCCAGCTACCTCTACACAGGATGTGTTATGTATGACATATATTAATCCCCAAAGGTGTTGGTCTGTTCTGTTCTTAACAGTCTTTAATGTTAAAGACTCCACAAGCTCTTCAGGCGAACTGTCCTAGTACTTCATTATCCTTTACCACTAAAAAATTTTTCTGATATCTATCCTAAACTGTTGTTGCTGTAATTTAAGCCAATTATTCATAGTCCTATCCACCAATGTATGGAGAACAGATTTTTTTTCTTTATCACTGTACCAACCTTTCAAAATCTTGTTAGACACATCGTCTGGTGACAAACTACGTAAAACTACCTCAAGCTCAGGAAGTCTCTCAGATGAAAACAGTTCAAGGTTGTGAAGGTTTTGGATGTATCATCTATTCTCCTCTTGTACTTACTTTCTTTGGACCTCTGTTTCTGACTGTTACTGGAAACATGATAATAGGCAAGGTGGACCTTTGAGCTTGATTTATTCTTTTCCATTCTGATTTTATGTTACTTTGAATATGTTATTGTATTCCCTCTCAACCTACTTTTCTTTAGGTTTAATAACTTCATTTCTTTCAGAAGGTCATACTGTGTAGAAGATCATTCTCTTTGCTGTCTTGTAGGCGTACCGATTGGCTCACCTCTTCCTTTAAACATGGGTCTCAGAACATAACTCTACTGAGTTCAGTGCTCTGAGTAGAGTGGAAGGATTTCTCCTCTTATTTGGTAGACTCTCCTCCTATTTATTCACTCCAACATTCACATAGCAGCATGCTAGTACTCTCTCGTATTTAATTTGTGATCCACAAAGCACAGATCCTTTGCTGAAGAAATGCTACCAGCCTGTATGCTATCAGCAGTCGATTATCTTACACTTGTCTTCATAGAATTTCATTCTATTCTTTTCAGATCATCTCTCACATTTGTTGAATCTCTTTTAATTCTAACACTGTCTCCAACATAACACCATTCAGCTTTGTGTCATTTGCAAATGTAATAAGGACATCGTGTGTTCCATCAGCAAGGTTGCTGATGAAAATACTGAAGAGTATCCTGATCTTCAGAATGCTACTTGATACATGTGTATATACAGGCAGTTAACCACTGAAAACTATTTTTTGGATTGAGCCATCCAACCAGTTTTGCAGCAACAATATAGTAGTTTCATCAAGAATCTGTTTTCCCAGCTTGCTTATTAAAATGTTTTATGAGACATGATTTACTATATTAAAGTGACAGAATTTCTGTCACTTCTCCTCTGTCCGTATCGGCTGTTCCTTTATCATACAGAGATATTAGGTTTGCTAAACTCAATTTGTTCTTGACTGCTGCTCATCTCCTTCCTATCATCCATGAATTTCCAAATAATCCCTTTGATTATCTTTTCTATCTTTTTCAGAAGTGAAGTTGACTGGCCTCAGTTCCTTCTCCTCATCCCTTTTTAACATCAATGCTACGACATTCACCAAAGCTCCAAATCATCTTTCTCAAAAAATAGTTTGATTCTGAAACTGCTTCAGCTGTTTTTTCACTTTTCCTAGGAAGATGCCACAAAAACTTGATCCCTCTGAATCTCTGAAGATTTTGAAGAATTTCATGACTATGCCTTTTACAAAACAAACTAATTCTTCAAAAACACATGCTATGTGGAAGGTCTGGCAGGTAACTATTTACCTTACCTAACCTTTACCATCTTTAAATAGCTTATCTTACCTAATTGTGAGTATTATGATGGTCTTCAAAAATTGGTTGAAACAAATAATTAATCCTGAAACTGTGAAATATCTGGCTGAATATAGATTTTATTTGCTTCAAAGCTTTGAGGCACCATTATTTAGTTCAACTGCCTGCCTAACACAGGGGTAATGGGACCCCTCCATTATATAAATATTAACTTATTTAAGAAAAACACAAGCCTTATGCAAGACTTCACATTCCTGTGTAAACTTCATTTGAAATACTGGAACATTATAAGATATGATGTAACTGGACCCAGATGGATTCTGAAGATGAAAAAACATGGCTCCGACCTATTAGAAATATATTGTCAAGCTGGTCAGCAAGACAGTAGGCAAACAGTAACTGACAGTTATAATTTATTTTTATTCAGTAGTGCTGCTATCAAGTTTCCCATAAAAAGCTACATGGAAATTCTGATATTTTGGAATAAGGAGCAAAGTACTGTTATGGATTAGAAACTGACAAAACAAATAGTGTTTTCCAAACATGAAAATATAAAATACAGAGTTTGCTAAATGGTCACATTTAGGACTGTTTTTAGTCTTCATTAATGATGTGGAAACAGGATGAATTGGGAAAATGAAGCAAACAAAACTAAATGCTGATTTCTTTCACAGACACTAATATTCTCTGTTTTTTTTTTTTAAGCTCAATCAATACATTAGCCTTTTTTGTGCTTTTATTTCAAAAGAAGATCATAAAAGCTATGCATCTGAATAACTATTTTGCATAGCAGGTCCATTTCTATTGTTCCATCTTATAAACAAGTCTTTATACACACATTGAAAAGTAGAAATTGGCTTAGAAGAACTGAAAGTGCCTAATGAGTCACCATAATGTTGACCCCTGAAGCACCTATTGTCAGTTTTTCTTGTTCCCTGCTTTGCACCAGGGCCCTTGATTCCCAATTACATACACTTTAGTTGTGTACACTGTATGCACATACATATTAATTCACTCTCAGACTTCTATTACGGTGAAAACCATGAGTTTTCTCTTGGAAGAAGTTCAGGCATTTGGTAGAAGAGGAATGATTTAGACTGTGAACACTGGTGCATGGCAGATAATGTGTGTGTGCATGAATGTGTCAGATTAGATAACTGAACTTTCAAATACAAGCCTGCTACTAGGAAGCTACAGCCAGTATGGGCTGGCTGTAAACTGTGATAACAGCCTGACTGAACAGAAGTTACATGTATGGGACTCTCCACAGAGTAAAGAGACATGTGCTATACATTTGCAGAAAAAACAGATGGTAGGCTGATTACACATTCTGCTTCTGCATATAGACTATTTAAACTGGGGACCTCTCGTCTCGCAGGACGACATCCTTGGAAATGCATCAGCTGTCTCCAGGGGATGCCCAGAGACCCAGCTGTAACTGCAAATGGCTGGACCACACAAAACCAAAAGGACTTTCTGTCTGACTCTTCTGAACCAGCAGCAACCTCCCCGATAGGAAGGAAAGTTGAGATTGAGTGAATCTGATGATGGTGGGGAGGGGGAAATGAGTGCATGAAATAACTAGGGTGGAAGCTCTAATTTTGTTGATTCTTAAATAAATCACAATATTCAAACCCACTATGGGTTACTTTTTAGTCTATCTTGCCTGTGATAAGCATGACTGAGAGGATAACTCACAATCTCTGCAGGTATTATAGACACAAACTATCATGACCTTAAAATTAATCTTTGCACTCCCTGCTGCTGCTTTATGCAGAGCCAGTCCCTTACACTCTGATAAGAGAGTCTGAGGGATACTCAGTCTTGTGCTGGCCTTAGTTGCTCAAAGGAATCTGAAAACACACTTGAGGGCTGGCATAGAATAATGATGTTCTGGCAGGGCTTCCTTTTTTATCACGCTCACCCTTTTTTAACCACAGTAGCAGCTGGAGTTGGAAGAGGAATGTTGAAAGAATCACTTTATTACCTCTGTAAAATTAAGGCTCATCCTTACATCTAGTTAACTGTGTCTGGTTAAACCAGCCTTGGAAACAGATTATGCTTCCTATAGGCTGCACTATATTGTAGAGGTAAGCAAAATATAGACATCCTAAAGAGCTATGTAGCCCCTCTTTATCCTGCAAGCTGAGGAGTAACTTCTATCCTTAGTCATGTATATGGCACTTCAAATGACCCTATTATTCACAATCTTTGCAGAGTAGCAGAGAGGTCTCTGAGAGCAAAATCTGACTTATTTTTAAGTATTAATTTTACCCATTCTCATTTTTTTATCAGTATTTGATGGAAAACTGTTTCACACTAATGTAGAAATTGGAGTGGTAGTGTATATAGAACTGGTAGAAAGCCTTTACCTGATTTTACTTGGAGCTTTCACTTGTGCGATAAGATCCAGAGCTAAGGATAAGAATGGGGACATAATCAGTCCACCTCTTTCTTGCAGACGTTTTGGATTTTAGCTGTAAAATAACACTGGAATTTATTGCTCTCTGGCATACTGTATCTTCTATGTATAGTGAGCTACTTTTGTTTCATAATGTTGATTATCAGGTAAGTAGAACATGCATCTTCTCTAGATTTGTGCTTTCTTTTATCCTTTATTCTGAAACAGAAGTGTTAACAGATGCCATTTAAATGCTTTATTTATCTGAAGACTTTAGTATGGGCTCTTATGAGAGGGAAACGATATTATTAAGTTCTTAGTGTTCATTATAGTTTTTTCCTATTATTTATGTAGTAGGCAATGATAGGAATTGGCAGTATTAAAGTTTCTGGCTGCCTTGGTTCTTAACCATGTATGATGTCTCATATTGATCCAGAGGGCCATGTTTCTGCTGTCAGTCCTCACATAGCTGTCAGTGAAAGTCTTCTCAGGCACAGCTAAAGCAGCATATTGCCCATGGTGATGAGAATTAGTACTGTATTAACAGCCCCCAGCTTCCACCTAATCTATGGTAAAAGCTGAGCAGGTAAAGAGAATTTCCACTTTGCAGGCACAAACACCTGTAGGTAGGTAACAGTTTTTAAATGTTGCAACACCTGCACATATCGAAGTATGGTGCTCTAGGGAGAATCTGCAAGCTGTGCATCTGCCTGAAGCACGTTTACATTTTGTTGACTTGCTGCTTTGTTTTGGTTTGTGTTTTACCTCAATATAGCAGGTGATCTTCCTCTTGAGGCTGTCACACAGAAGTTTTTTGGTCATTTCTTTGAAGCATGTAAGTGTATTACTCCTGATCTATGTCCACCCTAACTGTATAAAATTATTCTGCCTTTTGGCATTACACAGGTGGCAGCAAGCTTTGACAAGCTGTTAGAGCAAGATACCTATTGAGGTTATTGATTTTGTGTACTCTTTTATTTGACCTGCTTAAAACAGCTTTTAGCAGTTGATTAGGTTGTTATTTTCTTTCCCCCATTCCTCTCATGAGAAATTTTAATTTTAAAATCCCCAAAAGAAAGGTCTGCATTTCAAACAATGGCAAACCTGCAAAAACACAGTGATAGGTGCTTACAGTTTCTGGAATATTTTCCCAGCATTCATATCAAGAGTTAAAGCAGATTTCTAATTTTTATTCCACACATTACTAAACAGGAACACTGAGGTCACAGCAAATAAAGCAGTATGAGTTAATGAGAACAGCTTTAGCAAAAAGAGGAGGTGTTTCTCAAAGTACATCAAGTGCTTCACATATATTAAGAAACCCCAGCTGAATCGATTTTAATAATGTTGGGATTTACACAATTATTACAGAACCTTCATTATTCACCCAGCCTGCACATACCACAGCACAAATGAACATCTCAGTCTGGTGGTATTGACATTGCCATTTTCTAACCCATTCCCAGGCCATCTGCTACATGCTGATCATTCGCTGCTTTAACATTTAACAGTTACCCAACTGCAACTTAGCAGATTTGTGTACTTTTGAAAACAGCTGGTTTAATAACTGCTTCAGAGCTTTTGGATAAAGAAATTATTTTGTAGTGCTTTACAATAGACTTCTTTTTTTAAAAATCACTGCCTCTGAGAAAAGAGTATAACAGGTGCTTCATTTATGAATTTGCAACTTTTCATTTTATTTCTTGTGACATTAGGAAAAAAATATTTTGATTGCTTATAGAGCAGTAATTCAAAAAATCTCTTTCACCATTCCTGGTTTATTTTTTGTACTCTCACAACTAAATAAAAAAATATTTATATGCTGAAGTAATGAAAGATCTTAATACATCAAGATTTTTGAAGTTTCCAAGTTGGAGCTTGTCATATGAAACAACAGAAGTGTGCCTTAAAATATAAAATCATACTTTAACAGTAACTATTAAGTTCAATTAACAGTGAGCTTTGCACATGTCCGATCTGTAACTCTGACCTATCATATCTGATAAGAATGTGAAAATAATATTCATTCTACCACTGCTCCCAATGTCATATTTTACAAATATTAGCCATGACTGATTGGAGCTTATTCTCTTTATTTTGTGTTCTATAGATTGTAAACTGTCAAAGTTTAGGAGTTCTGATAATTTCAGGAAATATTCTTATTTACAAGAACAAAAGAGCCTTAATCATTCACCTGAAGCAGTTTATAATATTTTATAGCTATATACATCTAAATACTTGCTCATAAACATTTGACTTGTTTCTTCTAAATATGTTTCACACATTCATTAAACCTTAGTTCTTGAACATTCAGGTAGCTGTTGCTGGATATAGACATCAATATTTATATCAAACGCCAGAATGGAAGCTGTTAAAAAAACAAGAGCTTTGTATTAATGTGCCACAAAAGTGACAATTCATGTTGTTGTTTTTTTCAAAGCACCCCTTCTTTTACACAGCCATCAATCGATGTGACAGCATCCTTTAGATTAAGTTTGGATTCTCCAGCACAAATTAATTAATCTGTCCAGTACTTCCTATCTCACCATTTCAGTCAACCAACAAATAAAGCCAATCAAGATTTCAATTCTTTGATGATTAGCCAATAAACCATGACAGCAGACTTGTGACAGTACTTCTGGGGTTCTCGCAGAAGCTTACTTATAGCAAGTAGCAAGTGTCATGACCAGTCTTCATGGAAACAAATGAGTGTACATTTTATCATTTTTTTAAACTAGCCTCACAATGGCAACAAATGCAAAAATGGAATAGCATAAAAACAAATTTGAGAAACAAGTTACTTGAAATGAAACAAAACATAAAATTAAACATCTCAGAAATCACAGAAAATGAAAATGCTTTGGTGGTATGTAATAATAGCTTTCAATTCCTGTATTGGGAACCAGAGCAGTGTGAAGCGTAAAACTGAGATTTGCAACAATCTGCACATGCTAGCCAGCAGGTAGGATACACCGTGAAAATGTCCTAAAGTAGGAAAAAAAGCATGACATACAGTAAGGGATTTCCCCTCTCTACTTTAGTTTAAGCATTAGAAATGGTGTATATTCTAGCCGCATAAGGAAGGAACAGTGAGAGCAGGCAGATATTCAGCAGCCTGCAAGAGGTTAGGAAGGAATACTGTTCCCTCGACACACAGCTCAATTATTAGCTCATACTAGTCTGTTTTGGACCCTTACAACTAGCTGTCTCCAAGAGAAAGGCAGGATGCAGTCGCGGGGACAGTTCACTCCAGATTGTCCCACCAAAAGGCAACAGAAGTGGGTCTGCATCAGGCTTATCCCTTCCCTCTAAGCCTGTCTTCCAGCACAATCCCAGCAGACTTTGCACACCTAATACTGATATCCAAATGTATGCATTTCCCCTGTGAATAATACATATATTTCATAGGAACAAAACCACCATTCTGGTAATCAATAATGTGGCCATCACGTTATTTTAAGCACTTTGAACTGATACAAACTAGTAGTGACATCTTCTGCCCCAGGGCCAAAGGAGACCAAGAGCCAAGCGTAATGCGTAGATAAGGTCAATCTGTGTTAGAGGGAAAGCAGTATCCTAAGCAGTGTAGACAAGTTAACCTCTAACTCCTGGCCTTAGGGCTGAGGCTTATTTCTTGGCCCTATTTTATTTAGCCGTTCAAGGGTGTCCTTTACCTATACACTCTAAAGGGATCTTCAAAGCATAATAAAGTCTATACTATTTTACATTTGAAGCTACTACTATCATCTCCACTACACTTCAGCCTAAATATGTCATGGAAAATTCAGGTAGCACAGCCTTTTCTTACTTGAGTCTCACAGCTAAGTTTGTCTGGCCTACCCAAGGATTCTCTACTGCAGATCTTTTCCTTGTTAGAATAGGAATGCAAAAGGCTGGATTACTGAACATGAATCCAACCCAGATCTGTGTCCATCACCAACAAGGACATTACGTCAGTTGGGTATCACATAAGCTCTTCACAGTTGTTTCCAAGCAGAATGAAATGTTGCTGTTGGACAAAAGGTGTTTTTCAGATATTCAGTCATGAATTCCATGTAAAGGTCTGATTCAAGTTCCATTAAAGCAAGGTATTAATATCATAAAGGTCTAATACTCTGATAATATAACTCCTGCTGTGTCAAAATACATAATTTGAAGAGCTATGTGCAACATCAACTGACAAAATAAATATGCAGAGCTTCTCTGAAAAAACTGCTATGCCCAATAGAAATATGAACCTTTCTATTTTTGAGGAATTTAAGAAATCAGGTTACATAGAGCATATGTCATTATCAATGGCATAAAATTACATTTTAATTAAATTCCTAAGTAAAATTTTAATACTTTAAATTACTTAAAAACAACAGCAAAATAACAGAGTATGAATGAGTAATATTGGATTTCAAATTATTTTCACTTTCATGATTACAGTTCTGAAAATAATATGCAAAGCATTATTAAAATGCCTCCTTCATTTCAACAGTTTTCCAATAAAATTAATATAATTAGATACATTAGAATTTTATAGATTTTGAAAAGTAGGTTGATGATGAGGCATAAAATATTTAATGTAATTCTGGGTAAGAAATTGCAGATTTCTGTAATACAAGTTAAACATAGTTGATTTTAGAATAATTTGTTTAAGTTCAGTTTTTCACCTATAACCTAATAATGGTTGTAACTGTCAGTCAACTTAATATTTACATAAATACAGGTGAACAGAAAGTTACATGTTCCTAACATCTGTATATTTTTATTTTATTCTGTTCTTTCCTTTCCTGCTCAGTATGGTCTCATGGCGCACCCCGTAATGTGTTATCTGACTCACTCTCAGCTATTCACTGAGGAACATGACTGAAACCTATCATGTTCTTCATCGTCTCCCTAGAAGCAGAAGCATGTAGCAGTTGAAATTATTGTCACAGCTTTTCTAGAGTTTTGTGTGTTTGTTTTTTATGCTGAGTTTAAATGAAAGCAATAAATATTGTGCTGTAATTAGGATAGAGAAAGCAAAGGCGAAGACTGGAACACTCAGCTGGTCTCCTGTTTCAGCAGGAATTTTTTCCAAAGAAACTAATGGTTCCTAGACAAGCAGGTTTTCATCATCCTGCAGGAAGTTCTGCTACATTCAGGGATCCAGAATTTTTACCAAATTATGTAATATTGCTTCAGATACAGATATTTTGGGGGAGGTTCTTATCTGCAAAGATGGAGCAGATTCTATTAGAGAAAAGGAAATATCACTTATTAACTCATAGGTGCAAGAAATCCAAGTCCATTTCTAAATTATGCACTGAACTGTATACACTTTCATTCCAAGAAGACTAGTCTTCAGGATGATATGTTCCATTTGCCATCTTTGTGTCAGTTTTATTGGGCTTCAGTTCATACCCATAGTTTTTACTCTTACTGATATTAATTCACCACTAGACATCTTGTGAACACACAGGACTCAGTATAATCTGCTTATTCATTTCAGTCACCATTTCATTTCTGTGTGCTCCTTTACTCAAGAAATTATTCCCCACATTCAGTCCCATATAGGAGAAAAATTCTAATACCGATTCACACATTATTTAATTACAAAGAATATATGAAATCATAAAGCAACAGACATCAAGCAGTGGAGAAAATTTCATTTCTTGCAGCTCAATTCTCCTTCCACATGCTGGTCAGTCCCAAAAGCACTTTGTCCAGTCTTTCTCAGAATAACTGATTTTCTGTCTCTGCCTAGCACTTTCTGTCTTTTCTTTCAAATTCTCTGCCCCTTTTGACATCCTTTTTCCTAACTTCAGGAGGATCTTCTGAGTTAACAGTTATTTTTAAGTCAGACTAACATTTCTTCTGACTATTCATGAGTTTCTATTTATTTCCTCCAATACCCATCAACAAACAAAATGAAATCAAAACAAAAAACCTTTTTCTGTTCCTTGAATTGCCTATACTATATAACTAATAAAGTAGTATTACATACTCTTGAGAACTCTGTGAACATAAATGCATAAAAAGATAAGTTGTCTGGTTGCCTGGCTATCCAACAACAGAGACCAGAGCATTTGCAGGCCTATTGAAAATGTTGATATAATTTATTGACTATACATCAATAATATGCCAGTGAAGGATCTGGCTTCAAATATTTAAGATGGAAAAACTTAATGACTATTTTTCTGAGGTAAATCATATTTCAGTCAGAAAATCTATGAGATAATTACATGACTGTAAATATTTTAAATACATAATCTTCCCTTAGTTAGATATTGGAGGCAGGGAGTGAAAGATAGGAAGA
The DNA here is from genome assembly GCF_003343035.1 of Apteryx rowi. NCBI lineage: Eukaryota > Metazoa > Chordata > Aves > Apterygiformes > Apterygidae > Apteryx > Apteryx rowi. The sequence continues at coordinate 939 of NW_020447850.1, read as the reverse complement.
AGGAGGAAAAAAAATTGTGAAATTTAGTTGGTCTTCTTAGATGGCATAATTACCTCCAGTTATAGGCATCATTGTTTTTGTTTCAGGATGTCTATCTGCCTATTTAAAATGAGTGCTGATCTCATGACTTCTGAAGAAAACAATAACAACAAAGACCTATTTCTCAGTGCATGAGTTTCCTCCCCAGAAGATCATAATCTATAAATAAATATAATCAAAATGGAAGAAAAGTATGTTAGACTTTGCCTTAAGCTGAAGAACAACTTGGATAGCTTCCACACTCATGTGACTATTCTCTCCACTCCAAACACAGTAAGCTTAGTTCTTTAGACAGTTTGTTCACGTGAAATTCTATTCAATGTCATAATGGTCTGAACATGTTGTGCGACTTATATATAGAAATAATCATGGTGTTTGAATATATACATATATATGTATATATATATATGTATGTATTTTAAGAAAATATAAAGAATCCTAACAAGCAGTTCTTGAAATGTGATGAGATTTTATAAAATATTAAGGCTGTCTAGTAAAACTGAGAGATACAATCATCTTAATATACACTTTTGGGTGCTTTTCTAAATGTTTTGAGGTTCACTCCCCATTGAACTCAGTTAGCCTTTGTCACATGTGCAATCTCTGTCCCTGACCAGAGGGAGTTGGGGCCTTTGATCCCGGTGGCCCTTGATTAGGGCGGGTCAAGCACCCTCTTAGCCAGTGCTAGGGAGAGGCCTATATAAGAGCCAGGCCTAGAGCGTAGCTCCCAGAGACAGTGCACAGAGGCAGCAGTTCGTGCAGCAGTTTGTGCAGAAGGGTGCATGAAGGAACCTTTGTTTCTGTTCCCTGTGGTGTACATTTCCTCAAGTATGGTCGTGATACGCCGCACTGCGCGTTCCCCAGTGGCTGTTGGAGTTGCTGTGTCAGAGGCTGCGACCC